>NC_025701.1:8920634-8952680 GCF_000633955.1 Camelina sativa | reverse complement strand
CTCATAAGTCTAAGCAAAGAGGGCAGAGATCGCGGTCATCTCACAAGACTTTGAGCAGGTCTCTATCATCTGACTCACAATCTAAAAGTTCGGGTTTTACTCCTCCTGAAAACATGGTATGCAAATTCAAAATTTTGAGATGTATTTTCACTTACCTAATCTTATGTTTAATGATGCAGAAGAACAAGAATATGACTAATCTTATGTTTAATGATGCAGAAGGTTGATCTTAGCAAACTGGAAATGCCTGCTTTACTGAAATATTGGCAACATTTTAACCTTGTAAGTTGATTTCGAGAAGAAAAGAAACTATCTTTGGTTTACTCAAATCTTGAACTCTACTTTCTATGTGCTTACTTCTGAATAAACTCTGTGTAGGTGGATGCAATTCCTAATCCTTCAAAAGAGCAACTAATTGACATTGTTCAGAGGCACTTCATGTCTCAGGTATATCAGAATCCTTCTGAGCCTTGATTGTGTTTGTCTTAATTATGGTCTGTTGATTGATAAAATGGTGTAAAACTGTGATATGATTACAGCAAATGGATGAGCTTCAGGTTATTATGGGGTTTGTCCAAGCTGCAAAGAGAATGAAGAAGGCTTGCAAGTTGCAATCAAAAGAAGCCAGAAACACTGATCTTAACTGCATCAGCTAAGAAAAGCCCTGACTTTTTGACAAATCATGTATGTATGGTACACCGACTTGTTTAACCATTTGTGGCTTGGTAAGTTTTAGTTCTTGTAGAGATGTCTGGCTTAAGGGTAGATGTTGCTTCTGTTGTTCAGCCATGTAAGTACCATCAAGAAACCAAAAATAACTCTCTAAAGCTCCCAATTGGAAACTATCTGTTCTGATAGGATCCCGAAAGATTGGTATGTTAGAATGTAAATAGACTTATCTCACTTTCTTCCCTATCTTTTTTTCTTCATCTCAATCTGATTTGTGGTAAAAGAATATGAGAAAAAAAGAAAAAAAAAAAAGTGAGAGAAGTCTTTTTCTTTTTTAATTATTGCAATTGGACACTATATATATACTGGTTGATGAAGCTCAAATCAACTAATATCATGTATTTACTATTAGTATATCTCTTTTTAGTAGGCTCCTTGGAGAGTTATAAAGAAAGGGCATGATGGTGAGGAAGTTACATAGAGTTAGAGACGCATGATTTTACTTAAGTTTCCTTTTTGTGTGCGTGAGACAAGTGTCATCAATAAAGAAGAAATTTTGAATTTTCATTCTTGTAAAAAGAAGAAAAAAATCATTAATTTCTTATATAGAGAAAGAGAACTAGAAAAGGTTTAAAACAAACATACAATATGTCATTATGTCGTATTTTAATTGCCATAGGTTTTATTCTTAAATTATACATATATTGAAGATTTGTTTGCAATTAAATTATGCTTAAAATTACAATACAAAAGTTTGATATAACTACAAAGACAATAATAAGACATTGTATTTTCTTATGAACATTTAATTGACCAAAGAAAGTTTGATTGTATGTGGTTTAGAATCTGCTATAAAAGAGAAAACGATTTTACTCAGAGAAACTTTGATATTTTTATGTATTTGGTTTTGTCTTAAACATCAAAAAGGATGTTCATCTTATCTTAGAAATTAATCTTTGATTAATTCTGTCTTCCTCGTTAATAAGAATGTCTTCATCTCTTTTATTTTTTTTGTTTTAGAACGTTGTCGTTGAGAATTTGTAAAGTGATTACTTTCTATGTTAAAAAGGATTAATTCTTTCTCCAATATTGTTGTTGATAAATAATAACAAAGGCTTATTCGGTTTAAGCACAGAAACTGATCAAGTAATTAGCATTGGTACAAGTAAAAGTGCTAGAAGCATCATCGTATGCATAGCTATACGCAGTAGGACAAGCTCTTTTAAATATCTTCGAGTACCTTGTCGGCGGACACGTCTCCGGTTTACTAAAAGCGCCGGTGCAACAATACTCCGGTTTGTTAAAAGCCTCACAAGCACTCTTACACGCCACAACACCCGGCGGGCCCACAACGCTTAGCTCATTCGGACAGATCGCATTCACGTCCGAAACGCATCCCGCGATTTTACAGTTCCCCGAGCCACCTTGCGGTGTGATTTTCATCTGAACGTTGTAACCGTCGACGAGGCTCACGTCGTAAAAATCTTGAACGGATTTTGATTTATGTCCGGGGGTTCCTATCGTGAACTCGGCCAGTGTAGCCGGTGGAGCTCCTCCCACGCCAGCGCATTTTAGTTTCCCGCCGCAGTCTCCGGTGGCGCATTTACCGGTGCCGGATTCGTCGAAGTCACACGCCGTTCTAGCCCAGAATCGACCGGACCAGCCAGGAGAAGCGGTTAAGGTGACGGAAGATCCTGAAGCTAAGGCAAACCCGCCGTCGCCGAGTTGTGTGCCCTTTGAGGTGAGAATTCCTGGCCATACTGGGGAGCTGCAGTGGTTTGTTAAGGTGAAAACGGTGCCGGAGACGATGGGAATTGTACCTTGCAAAATAAAATAATGATTAGCAGAAGAGAATGAATCAATAATGAAAAGAGTGTTTGTGTATGTATTACATGTGGCTATGATGAATGAGAAGAAGAGAAGGTGTAATCTGGAGAAAATCGCCATTTGTTAATCTGATTAATTAGTATTGAAATTTTGAAGCTGTGATGATGAGTGCAAGTTAACGATGCATGTCTCTCTATTTATAATCCTTTGTAGGGGACTATATCTCTTTTTACCTTATTATTCTGGTTATATGTTTACCATATATAGGATTTTTTTTTTTAAAGGTATATGTTTCTTAATTGTTATGTGATAATATTGTATTACTAGAAGATGATTTTTAAAAATTTTACATAAAAAAACATTTAATGTTTAGATATAAATCTATTATTTATTCATAATAACTTATTTCTCATAACTTTATTTCCTATATTTTTGAGATATTTTACGGAAATTAAGAAAAGATTAATATATATATATATGTGTTCTTATTTAATACTTTTCTGTATTAGAATAGATGATATTTTAAGAATTTATCTTGTATTACAGATATTGATTTCTGTATTTTTTTTTTATAAAATAATACTATGAAATTGTAGATTTCAAGATTTATTAAATAATAATTTAAAATTTTGATGAATTATTATTGGTTAATAGTTATGTTATTATAAAGAAAACTATATTTATAACTAAACATTAATTGTTTTATTAATCTGTGTGAAAATCTTTAAAAATCATGATGAACTATTATTGGTTAATAGTTATGTTATTATAAAGAAAACTATATTTATAACTAAACATTAATTGTTTTATTAATCTGTGTGAAAATCTTTAAAAATCATGATGAACTATTATTGGTTAATAGTTATGTTATTATAAAGAAAACTATATTTATAACTAAACATTAATTGTTTTATTAATCTGTGTGAAAATCTTTAAAAATCATGATGAACTATTATTGGTTAATAGTTATGTTATTATAAAGAAAACTATATTTATAACTAAACATTAATTGTTTTATTAATCTGTGTGAAAATCTTTAAAAATCATCATTTCTAAATTTCTAACACAGAGGGAGTAAATGATTAGTGGATTAATTTAATTCTAGATTATGAGTAAAATTAGAAATCTAATGTATATATGCATTCAGAATATAAAATAACACACTAGAATTGTAAAATCTAATTCCACTGATCATTTCGACTTGGAAAACTGATCGACAAGACCATTCGCTAATAAGCTCCTCCTCCTTCTGAATTCAGTCCACCGAAACTATGAGGGCATACTTATACTCTGGTTTTCCACCAGAACATAACGCTGCATTCATTGTATTCAAATTCTTTTTAGGATCAAAAGGGTTACATTTATTGTAAAGAAAATGTTTTTTTGATGAATAAAATTTTACATTCATTCAAAAAAACAGATATATATATATATATATATTCGAGTTGTTATACGTGTGCTACAACAGGTGTTTTATCTCTCACATGTTGTGTCATCTGGAAAAAAAATAATTAAATTCTTCTTGGGAACGACCAAGGTAAGGTTTGTCATGTAACGGTTCCTTTACCGACCAAATTCCAAATATGTCTATGACCAGTTTCTAACTCACGTAAACATCATTTTGTCACAATGCCAGTGAATCCATTTCAATCTTGAAGGATTAGTACTAAATATAAAATAATTCTATTAAGCATAAACTATAAAGTAACAGAAAGGAGGCTCCGCTTGTAGAATTATACTATGTATTTGGTGTGGATATGAAGCCACAACATTATACCCTGAAAGGCAACAGTATGCAAATTGCATCCAAATCATCAACCTTTCTTTTTTTTGTGGTTAATTAATTAGCAATTAGCAAAACGCGTTTATTTTTTTTTGGATAAACCACACGTTACCTCCGTTAATTGTTTCAAACAAAAATAAGACCAAAGATGGACAATGTAACTTTTTCTAGAATTTGAGCAAAATTCATAAACCGCTATGCTGTAGAAAGTAGCCTCATCAGATCCGTCACTCAGTATACTTAAACGATCCAATGCAAGAGTACGTCTAGGGAAATGAACTGTTTTGAACATTCCAAGCTCATGTAAAAAAAAGCTCCAATCTTGGTGACTTTTGTCATTGCTTTGTTTTAACTCTCTTTTATTTTTATTTTTTACAACATGCTTAAATTAGTACTATAACTAAGCAAAGATTTTACTAGATATCTTCTAAATAATAACCTTAATCGAACCGCCAATAATATTTAGTAGTTGACTTCAAATAATCTCTACCCATTAGGCCACTAGTCATCCGTCATGTGTACACACATGTATCCACGTGGATTTTGGGACCAGCCCAAAAGACACGTCAAATTCGCGGGGAAAATAAAATAAAAATAGGTTAAAAATACTAATAAACAAAAGACGATGATGGTTCGTCGATGATGATGATGATACTTGTCTCCTCCGGTCAACAACCAAAACCTTAGCCCTTAAGCGAACGTGTTCATTTTTTTTTCTTGCAATCGTTCGTTCGTTCGTTCGATCCCTTCATCTGCCGATCCAACTGGTATAATATATCTCTCTACTCCGATCAATTGCTTCGCTTCGTATCTTTTCAATTTTGTTTTTTTGTTGTTTGCTTCTCGATTCTCGTGTCTTTGTTAATAATGCTTTGGTTCGATTTAGAGTTCAGTTGGTTATATAACCGGTGATTTTAGTGGTTTAACGGGGAGATCTAGGGGTTTATGATTTTGTTTTCTTTTTCTATTATAGGCCTTAATGATCGATCGATGTTTTAATAGTTAATTTGGAATCACTAATTTCAGTTTGGTTAATTAGTTAAAGTAATCTTCTCTGTTTATTATGTTTTTGGTTGTGTAGGAGATTTTTTAGGGTGGAATTATGTCTGAAGACCCTTCTTGTTCTAGCGACAATAACAACACAAACAGCAGCAATGATGATTCTGGTAACTTTGAATGTAACATTTGCTTAGACTTGGCTCAAGACCCTATTGTTACTCTCTGTGGTCACTTGTTCTGTTGGCCTTGTTTATACAAATGGCTCCATCTCCATTCTCAGTCTAAAGAATGTCCCGTTTGCAAAGCCGCCATTGAAGAAGACAGATTGGTTCCTTTATACGGTAGAGGTAAGTCCTCTGCTGACCCTCGGTCCAAGTCTATACCGGGGCTCGAAGTGCCTAACCGTCCTTCCGGGCAGAGACCCGAGACTACACAACCTCCTGATCCTAACCATGGTTTTGCTCATCATCATCATCATGGGTTTGGAGGGTTCATGGGAGGTTTTGCTGCTCCCATGGCGAGTGCGAGGTTTGGGAATGTTACTCTGTCTGCTTCGTTTGGAGGTTTGATTCCTTCCTTGTTCAACCTCCATTTCCATGGATTCCCTAATGCAGCTATGTATGGAGCTGCTGCTTCTGGTAGCTTCCCTCACGGGTTCTCTAATCCGTTCCATGGAGGAGGACACTCGCATATGCATAGTTATCAACGTCACACCGGTCTACATCAACAAAGACAACAAGACCATCACTTGAAGATATTGCTTCTCGTTCTTTTAGTTTTCGTTGTGTTGTCCTTCATCTTTGGCTAGTGAGGATTAATCGATTAGCACTTTATATTCTAGATCTGGTTGCATAAAACCTGAGAAAATATGCTGTGCTTTCCTGATTTGGCTTGTAATCTGCTACTTAGCGAATTGTTCATATATATTAATACCTGTTGGATTCTCTTACTAATGTTACTTAAAGATTTGACTCGCGAGTCTCAATACTTAAGTTTTTATTCTCACAATGTTGGATCGATCCATTAGTCATAGCCATGTGGTTGGCTTCTACGGGATGATTAGTTACTTTTTGCTTCAAAAACGTTTTAGAGCCTCTTATTTGTAATGAAAGGTCGTTGATTAGGCTACAATAAATGGGAGTGATGGATCAAGCTACATTATTGTCTCCAGTGTCTGCACAATGTTTGTTTTTTCGTTAAGGGATTGTGATCTTTAAGTTCACTTTGTCTTCTTCCACTTTCGACTAAGTTTTTGCAACAAGTAGACATTCTCTCTAGTGTTCATAGCTATTTGGAAGACGAGACATAAGATGCTCCCTAGTACTTGTAACTTGTAAGAACAGTAGCTAGCTAGCTACCAGAGGAATTATTGTGATAATTATTATATTAGATGAGCATTGAGCAATGCCTATACTATATTATAATTTTTGTCTCGGTTGTATTTTTACTCTCTTTTTTTTCCTTGATACCGAACCCGACAGATGCGTGTATATACATGTAAAACAAGTATGAAACTGATTAAATACATACAAATATTTTCAAGTCACATGCAGTCAATACATCCAAGTTTTTCTTAATTATTAGGAAGCAGGAGAACTATTTCAGAAGAAGACTAATTAAAGTTATGGCTTTTTGGACTCATGGAAGTGAATGTGTATACCATTAATGCTTATCCGAAATCTACATTTGAGACACTGAGTCCCATGTAATTTTTAACTTCTTGTCAGAGACTTCACACACATATATGCAGTATCTTCTCATGGTTTCTTATCAAGTATGTACTCCTAAACTTAAGGGCATCTCCAAGAGATACTCTATCCCCTCATATTTGAAGTTTTATGCCCTCCAAGAGATACTTCAATATTTCATAATTTGGAGTTTTGAACAGTGACACTCCATATTTGAAGTATCACTGTTCAAAACTCCAAATTTGAAGTTTCATCTTTCTTTTTTGCATTTCAATCCCTAGATTTATGTATCTCACAAATAATCTCTTAAATTATGTTTTTTTTTTTATCATTTTAGTCCTAAAATTTTATCACTATAAAGTATTTTACATATATTATTATAAATTTAATTGTTACATATAAAATTAACTAAATATGTTTTAAATAAATTTAAAATATTAATATTATAAAAGTTTTAATGTATGTTTTAGAGTTATAAATTATTATATTTTTATTGTATTATAAAGTTATAAAATATTATATGTTTTAAAGTTATACAATATTATATGTTTTAATGTATTATATATTATAAAATACTAAAATAACATTTAATGTATGTTTTAGAGTTATTTATAAAAGTTTTATGATTTTAAAGTAATTATAAATAATATAAGGACTATAATGTAAAATACTTATTTTAAAAACTTCATATATGAAGTATACTCTTGGAGAAAAAAAGCTTCATACTTCATTTTTTAAGTTTGCATACTTCATTTTTAAAGTATCTCTTGGAGATGCCCTAAGTTATACATTTTTATTGCATACACACATGAACATGTATACGTAATAATGGAGACCCCTCCCTTGATGCACACATGACACATGCTTATTTATTGGTATTACGTTCGTAACTATATTTATTGAATGTATCATCTGGTCTTCATCGATGACATAACTTGATGATATAATTGAATAATGGATATGTAGTAGTATGAATCAAGACAGCAACTCAATATTGTGATAGATACTTTACGTTTGTCGTCACAACTTTACGTTTGATATCATATATATTATATACGTAGTGTTTTAAAAAATTAACTAATATCACACGATAGTGTACTATCCATATAAAAATTAAACTGTAGTTTGAAGAAGATAAATCACAGTATTAGAGTTTCATGTTTTAAAACAGCGGAATAAAATGAAGTATACTCATATAGTGATTTGTGAATTGTGAGAATCACAATGCTAAAATGAAATTAGTTTTGTTTAAAATATATGAAAGGCAAGTGGAAGAAGGGAACCCTGCACTGCATTTTTACAATGCTTTGAGTTTTAGCACCCAAATTCCCTTCGGAACCAAGTGAAGGGGTTGTCAAGAAAAAACGATGGCCCAACAGATCAAGTTGGCTTCTAATATAACTCATAACTTTTTTACTCTTATGAAAAACATAGTGCAAGTAAGATTCGATTGGTATAGATTTATAGATATTTTAGACTGGAAACATTAACTTAGTTACTTTTTATCTACTTGCACAAAACTACGTATACGTTGAACTTTTTTTTTTTTCCCCTACTTTCAACTTATTGTTATCGACTGTGATTGGTGATATATAGTTCAACCTTATTTTTTTACGTTTTATGTTTTAAATACGGACAGACACGAACACAATAGGTTTACCATGTCGATAAAATGATGATATAGACTTCGAAACATTGTCGTACCTACATTTGAATATTTTCGTACATAAAAACTCTATATGGTGTATCTTTATATATCTTTTGGAGTATCTTTAAATGGTGCATTGCAGTGAGTTGTCTTAATCGCGGATGTTTTACATAACGAAAGGGATTTATTTGAAATGAAATAAAATGAAAACTACAAAAAAGTGCAAAAAGGGATGCAAAAAAAAAGAAAAAAGAATAAGAAATGTATAAATTCCAAAGACTCCTTAACCCAAAAGTATTCGCGAATTCACATTAGGTGATGAAAGAAAAGTCGTACCATTAGGATTTGAGATATTATTCCATTTCATTTCATGTTTGGCCCACGCGTCTTGCTTTTCTACGTTTATCTTTATGATGGTTGATAAGTGTTTTATTAGTTATAATGGAAAACTTTATAATATTTTATTTATCGTCATGATTTTTCATTATCCTAATTAAGTATTTATTCAACATGTTTAACAAAACGAGCTATGTACTGTGCTTAATACTATGGACTCAAAATGCATTCTTAAGTATATTTTCCAAAACGTTGAAACTATGAACGAGTTAATAAAATGCTCATTGTTATATATTCTTCAAATAATTTGTTATTGCAACTTAAACGAATCTCAATTTTATTCAAACGATGGTAGTTCATAATAAACTACTGTCGGTCTCGGTCAAAACCAATGATTCATTTTGAGCTTAAACGTGTATTTTTTTTTTTTTTAATATGATAGGTATACAAATTTTTAAATTCGTCCAAAATTTAGTTTCAAATTTCATTTCATTACAAGTTGAGATTAGAAAATTTGAAATTTCGTAAGGAAAATAAATAGGGAAACCCACTTCCTGTTCCTGACCATGTGCCCATTCCCCATGATCCCCAAAAAAAAAAAAAAAGTTTATTAGAAAAAGGAAAAGAGAAGAAAATTCAATCATTGAAAATAAAAGACACCATTCTAAAATAAAAAGACTTGAACCCAAAAAAAAGCGTGGCAAAAATATGTTAAAATGCAAATTGGCGTTTTATAATAGAATTTGCAAAAGGATCCATGGTATATCATTAGTTATAGAGTATATGCACTACATACCATAAAAATGAAAAGTATTTAACAAACTACCATGGGACCCACAATCTATTCTCTCTCTTCATATACAATTACTTTTATACCCATTATATATATTACATGTTATTTGTTTAAATATCATGTTATTTTTGTTTTTTGAACGAAATTATATATCAGGTTGGGTTCACAAATGAAATAGTTAGGGTTTAAAGTTTACAATTAAAACGAAATTATATGTCGGTTTGGGTTCACAAATGAGATTGTTAAGGTTTAGATTTTACAATTAGAACGAAATTATATGTCGGTTTGGGTTCACAAATAAGATGGTTAGAGTTTAAATTTTACAATTAGAACGAAATTATATATCGGTTTGGGTTCACAAATGAGATGGTTAGGGTTTAGATTTTACAATTAGAACGAAATTATATGTCCCAGTTTGGGTTCATAAATGAGATGTAAAATATAAATATTACATGCTATTTTAAAAAATTTCAGGTAATCTTTCATTTCTACATTACAATAAAATAAGAAAAGGGTGATTTTGTCTTTTTACTCCCAAAAAACGTGGGTCCCATGATATTCTCCTAGTAAAAAAAATTGTTGTGCTATTCTCTTAAATAACTTTTAGAATTGTGGTATTTATTTAATTAACCCTTAGTTATATTCCATTTCACCTACAAATTTCGTCGTAGCCATGGAAAGTGACAAAGGACCATAATAGAAACTTCAAAGAAAAACCAAAAAGACTTATAGCAAAAGTGAATATATTTACTATAATTCTATAAAGCTTGACGCTAAAACATAACATCTCAACCATAAGAATTATTGACAAAGTCATGTAATATATCATTCTCGTTGTACAGCTAGTTAAAATTATTCTCAAAAACATTCATTTCACGTTTCTATCTTCCCCCCTATTCTCGTGGAATTGCGAAATTGTACTAAGTAGTAGCCACAAAAATTTCTATAATTCCATATATCTATTCGAAATTTTCAAATTCCAAAAAAAACTATTTGTTTTGTAGTCTATACACAGCCAAATATAACGCTATTACGTGTGTGGAATTGTTTTTGATAAGTACTTGTCAATTTTGATATATCAACTTCCATATCTTTTTTTTTCGTGCATTTTGTAGTAAGAAAAAGTAAAAGACCAAAAATAAAAATAAAAAGACTCAAAATGAAAATACTAGTGTAATCAACAATTAATATACATTATATAGCCTATAACGTGGATCTACACTGATTTTCGGTAATCATGTGGATGCAATAAATTCCCACACTTCTGCATTCCATATTATTTCTTTTTAAGAAACATTTCAATCGAAAAATTCTAAAATTCAGTAAATAATTTTAAGGATTAGTCATAATTCAAGATAAATAAATAATAAAAATAATTTTAAAATGATGAAAAGGGCTTGGAATCTAATCAATATATATTTTTTTATGAGAGTAGGAAGAAACCCAAAATCTAAGCAAAACCAGTTTTTATATATTTATATTTTTCCTCTCTCTCTCTTACTACAAAACATAGACACATACACATGATAAAAAGTCTGAGAGACAGCTCTTCTCTTCTTGTTCTCAGTTGAGAGAAACAAAACCTTCCAAGACAAGCAGAGAGTTACTTAGTTTGTCTGAAAGAGAAGAAGAAACCATGTCCAAACATCATCTTCTTCTCATTCTCATCTCGCTGGTTCTCATTAATCCCATTTTCGCCACTCCAATTATCCAAAAATTCAAAGAAGCCCCACAGTTTTACAATTCTGCTGATTGCCCCTCAATCGATGACTCCGACGACGCCGCCAAACCAATCTTCTGCTCCCGTAGAGCTGTCCACGTGGCGATGACACTCGACGCCGCCTACATTCGCGGCTCAGTCGCCGCCGTGCTCTCCGTCCTCCAACACTCCTCTTGCCCTGAAAACATAGTTTTCCACTTCGTAGCCTCCGCTTCCGCCGACGCGTCTTCCTTACGCGCCACCATCTCCTCCTCATTCCCTTACCTCGATTTCAAAGTCTACGTCTTCAACGTCTCCTCCGTCTCCCGGCTCATCTCCACCTCAATCCGCTCCGCACTGGACTGTCCTCTAAACTACGCTAGAAGCTACCTCGCCGATCTCCTCCCTCCCTGCGTCCGCCGCGTCGTCTACCTTGACTCCGATCTGATCCTCGTCGACGACATCGCTAAACTCGCCGCCACAGATCTCGGCCGAGACTCAGTCCTCGCCGCGCCGGAGTACTGCAACGCCAATTTCACTTCCTACTTCACATCGACCTTCTGGTCAAATCCGACTCTCTCATTAACCTTCGCCGATCGTAAAGCCTGCTACTTCAACACCGGAGTCATGGTGATCGATCTGTCGCGGTGGCGCGAAGGCGCGTACACGTCACGCATCGAAGAGTGGATGGCGATGCAGAAACGAATGAGAATTTACGAGCTCGGTTCGTTACCACCGTTTTTATTGGTATTTGGCGGTTTGATTAAACCGGTTAATCATCGGTGGAACCAGCACGGTTTAGGAGGTGATAATTTTAGGGGACTATGCAGAGATCTGCATCCTGGTCCGGTGAGTTTGTTGCATTGGAGTGGGAAAGGTAAGCCATGGGCTAGGTTAGACGCAGGCCGGCCTTGTCCGTTAGACGCGCTTTGGGCTCCGTACGATCTTCTACAAACGCCGTTCGCCCTGGATTCTTGACCAGTCTCGGTTTACTCTTTTTCTTTTTTAATATAACGGTACATATACGTATACATATCATATAAATATATACAGGGAGGTGATTTTTTGTTTTTAATGTACATCATCGATACGTAAATCATATAACCCAAAAGAAAAAAGAAAAAAAAAAAACATTTTGCTTTGAACTTTTGTTCGTTTGTTTTTTTTTTGTTTGGGAGTATAGAAGAGAATAAAATTAAAAAGTAATCTCAAGTGACAAAAGGAATGAAAAAGGGGATAAATTTTTAACTTCTTCTTAAAAATGTCATTCTATCAATTAATTTTTTTAAACAAGTGTCTATTTGGTCATTTTTTCCCCCATTTTGATGAAATGGATTGGATTTATTGCGGAATTAGAAAAGCTGCAAATCACTAACGTTTGTATTTGGTAATATTTTAGAGTAAATGGAATATTGGTTACCCTTCTTAAAATATATATGTTCATACATGTAATTTTTTTATAAAATATTCCTTGATACATAACTTTCATGGGTATTGTTCGGAGTATAGGAAGTGAATAAGGGGAATGGAACAAATGGAACTTTAGAAACGGAATTTAGATTGCCAACCGTAAGAAATCTATTATCGTAAATGAAGAAGGTACATTACATAATGACTCCATTGCCGGATTCTAGCTATGTGGAGACGGTTCGTAGGTTTGATGAGCACATGTGTTGCCTCATTTTCGAATTTTCCATCATCCGTCTTTAAAACAACATCACGTGTCTTAAAGTTTCCCTATTTCAATTTTTGTCTTACGAAACCACCAAACCCAAAACGAAAACCAAACCATAGTAAAAAAGCTTCTCTAATTTCCACGTATATATTCCCATGAGATTATTATGGGGTAGGCAGGATAGTGGATACTAGCAAGGTAGCAAATAATTCACAATAGTAACGTAAAATATCTTGAGAAAATACACGATCTTGCTGTCTTGCATAGCAATAATTCGTAACTTTTGGAGAAAACCCCCCACATATAATTTTAGCAAGTATAGTCACCCGCGACGTGCTTTGTTTAAAATCATAAAGATCCACAATGTTGATTTTTATTCAGGACTATGATCGAAAGTCCAACGAAAATTAAATAAAATTAAATCATTAGATTAAGTTTTAGGAAATAATTGGAGGCAGAGAGTGTCGGTGGTCTGAGCCGAGAGAAAAAAAAGCACGAGCAAAAGTCCCATCATACATTAATGTACATTTTGACCTTTGAGTCACCTTTCATCTTCTTTTCTCTTACCTTTTGTCTGATTTTTTTTTTCACTGTACATTTTACCTTTTGGACCCCTCCCCGTAATTTTTTACTACATATTATTGAAGTTTCCTCTAAACTAAACACTTTGATTCAAGCTACTTTACTATAAATGAGTTACTATTTAACACAACTTTTTTTTGGTAAACAATTTTTTAACAAAACTTTTGATATCGTAATAGTAAATACTTTATTTGATAGTTTTGATATTTTTAATTGCAATACTTTCCGATCATATAATAATATGAAGCCGAGTGAGTGACTTCAGAGCTTTTCTGCGCAACACGTGAAAATGGTATTGAGTCTATTTGACTATGGCCCCACTGTGTTTCATACACTACAAATTTCAAAATAAAATCAAACCAAACCGGACTGGAATAAAGCTCTCCGGTTCGGCAGATCAAAAATACAATCAAAGGTAGGTTTGTAAGTTGTTCACATTCTAATTAAGAAAGAGAGGTGGCTCGTCAATTCAGTCACTAGGTTTGAGTTGGTCTGAAGCAACGTACTTATTAATCAATCACATTTATTACATTAAAACATCATATGGTACATATATATATATGATCAGAGTCTTATCTCGCTCAGTAAGGAACAAGAACAACCATGATATGGAGAGCTTACTGGTCTGATCTGTTAATCAGCTTATCCAAGACCAGTGACTGATATCATCCGATCGTTTGGCCTTCTAACACCTGACAAAGACAACCAATATTCTCAGTTTTGTTTCATATCCTAAAAACTAAAGCTTGTCATAGAAAGAACATGATTCAACTAAAAAGATTCTTGAACAAGTGTAACGCGTGCATACCTTAAGCCGCTCTTAACTTCAGGCTCCATGAATGTGATGTCTCATATCTTGATAACGAAAAAGGCCGATAAATTTCAATCCAAGTGATGGATTTTTTGGCAGAAGGATCACAATCTCAAATGATCTCGAGACAATACATTGTTTTCGTTTAGTATACAATCATATCCCAACATCAATGGAGGATACTCTTTTTGTTAGTAGTCTCCATTCCTGTTACCCATCCATCACTCATAGGAACATCAAAACCTCTGAAGTGATGTTTCAAAGAGATTTACAAGAGGTAAGCATTATTCGTCATCATATTACTGCTTCAGAAACTGTCCTAACATCATAAGGCTCATACGGATCAAAAACCACTTTTGATGTTTCAACATCCTCTTGATTAGAGGATCGTCTCATCAAGCCTTTCTCAATCATTTTTTCTTTTAAACGCATAGCTTCAGCAACATCACCACTTTTAATCAGTCCATCAATCAATGTATTATAGGTAATAGCATTAGGAGTTATGCCCTTCTGTGGAAGCTTACGTAAAAGCCTCTGAGCACGATCTACATTCCCCAACTTGCACAAGCCTTTTATCAAGGCGTTGTATGTAACAATGTTAGGGATAATACCTTTTAGAGACATCTCATCCCTCAGGCTAAAGGCTTCATTTATATTACCATCAATAGCACATCCGTGAATGAGGATCGTGTATGTGTATCCATCTGGAATAAACCCATCACTCAATAGTAGATCCGAGAAGAGCTTTCGAGCATCCTTGAGTTTCCCAGCTTTACAGAGACCTGAGAGAGCAACATTGTAAACAATATTATTGGGAGCTAAGAGTTTCTTAGGAGTACTATCCTCGAGAGAATCAGCGATTTTTTGTGTTTTAGGACACGCAATAGCATTGGGCTCAAGAAACTGTTTCAAGCTCTGGTAACCAGGAAGAAGCAGATCAAAATCCACAATCTTCTGCAATAGCAAACAAGCCTCGTCGATCTTATTAAGCCGAAACAAACTGTTTGCAATCTTGCTGCAAATATTCACATTTAAGGCAATTCCTTTCTCTATCATCTCAAAACACGTAGCGTAGGCTTTATCCATCATTCCAATATTGCACCAGCCGGTAATAAGAGCCCCATATGTAGCAACAGTAGGAGTTAATCCTCTTGCGCGTAGCTCGATCACAAGATCTGCTACTTTATTCAAGTGTCTATACTTGAAAGCACCAGATATCAGAGTGTTATACAATTCTATGGTGGGGAGGATTCCTTTCCTTTCCATAGAATCTTTAACCTCAAAAGCTTCTTTCAAGTTTCCAACTTTATAATACCCGTGACTCAACGCCTGATATGTTTGCACATCTGGCTTACATCTGAACTTGTTCACATTATCTAAAATCTCTTTGGCTTTATTGACCTTCTCCATTTTACATAGCCCACTGATCATTACGTTCAAAGTTACCGTATCTGTCAATAGACCTCTTGCTAAGACGTTCTCCCACAGCTTCATAGCTTCATCAAAATTTCCAAGCTTGAACAATGCTTCGAGTAGAGTGCTACAGCTAATCTCATCAACGATTACGCCTCGTTTTAGCATCATCTTCCAAAGGCTCAAAACATCATGAAAAGCACCAACCCGACTATAACCTTTAAGAAGAATATTGTAAGTCATAACTGTTGGTACAACTTCTTTTCCACACATTCGATCACAAAGCTTTAAAGCCTCGTCAACATGACCAGCCCTGCAGTATCCGTCCACAAGGGCATTGTACGTATGATGATCTGGTTTCAAGCTCCACTCGTTCATCCGCATAAATATTTGTTCTGCTTCGAGTAATTGACCAGATTTGCAATACCCATTGATCAAGGAGTTACAAATGGTTGTATTTGTTCGTAATCCCATCTCCATCATATCACCATGAACCCTAACAGCATCACGGATTTGACCATTACGACAATATCCATCTATCAACACACCGTACATATGCTGATCTGCAACAAGTTTCTTTGCCTTTACCGATTCAAACACCTGTTCTGCTTCTTCCATCAACCCCTTTTTACAATAACCCTTGATCAACGAAGTATACGTAACAACGTTCCTAGAAACCCCACTCTCAGACATCAAACTCAACACTCTTGTCATTCCCTCAACATCTCCGATCATAGCATACCCATTAATCAAACTATTATAAGTTACCACATTCAGCTCCAAACCAAATGAAATCTCCATCCGTTTAGCAAATTCCATGGCTTTATCAACTTTCCCACTTCTACAGTAAGCATTCACAACAATACTGCAAGTAAACACATCCGGAGAAACCCCAAAGCTAATCATCTGATCATAAACATGTAAAGCCACAAAATTTTCACCTTTCTTGACCAAATTGCTCAACAGGCTGTTACAAGAAAGCAAACTAGGGACTCTTCCATAGCCTCCCATGTTGTCAAACACATGTAAAGCGTTCTTAACCATACCCTTCTCAGCATAAACTTTGAGTATCATGTCAAAGACTGTAGGAGAGAACGAAAACTCCTTAAAGACTCGCACAAGCTCAGCCCAGACAACGAACCCCGAGTGATTAAGACCAACCATTTCACGTATATACGATTTCGTCAGATCGTACAATCTAGCTCTAGACAATATGTGAACCATTTTACAATAAGACTTGTAATCAGGGCGAAACTTTTGCTGTTTTGAAGCTAAATTGAAAATCTCGAGACATGCCTCTGGGTTAAGTCTCAATCTACGGAGGAGGGAGTTGAGAAGTACATCAGAGAAATCGAGAGAGAGATCATGTAAAGCATCGTACCTGCCGAGCACGAGCAGACGTGAGACCCGGTCGAGTAATTCGGGTCGAATTGGCCCGTTTCCTCCTCGAAGCCGGCGGCGAAAGTTTCTCGAGGCTTCGGAGGAGAATCTACGAGTATAGATAAGTTGAAGCAACTGATAGGCAACAACAACGCGTGCCGGAGACCTTCGGAGCATTTATGAAATTTTCGTTATCGGTTGATTAATCTTGGAACCCATTGATCTTGTAACCTTAAAGTTCCGGTCTTAGGAATATGCGTCTACGGAGGTTTTAGCCTTTTTAGTGTTACAGTTCGTCGACGATTGACGACGATACGTCGGCGAGCAAGAGTGAGAGTGTAAAGGAGAAACCTTTAAATTGGTACTTGGTTTTGTTTATCTGGTTTCGGTTCGATTTGTATTGTAGGGCATTGGTTCGGTTATGAACTTGAGAGCAATTTGACAAAGAAAACTCTGAATCTGATTCTGATGGATGAATAATTGAATACAAACGAATCATGGAATGAGATTACAGATAAGAATATGGTTGAGAGGATCCTATAAATAAAAACCCAATCAAAAGCAAAAGACTTTGTCTATTTTGAATTTTTTTAAACCGGGAATCTACCGGTCATCTGTATATGCTCAAGTGTTTTTCGTAAACCGTACTTGTGAACAGCTAACCGTCCAGCCCTGAACCCGTCTCCGTAAACCGGAGAAGCATCAGACTCTATCTGGTGCTTGAAAAATTCACCAAGTTTCCTTTCGTACTGAGACCTCGGTCCCTTAGATGATGAGGATGAGGATGATGATGCAGCATTGCTGTTACTTGAACCACCAGCTAACTCAGCTTCTAACCACTTATGAGCCATCACTTGACATATACCTTCTTCAACATCTTGGCTCAGTGTTCGGAATCCTTTTTCACAAACATAGTTGCGCAAACATAAAATTCAGCAATGTGTAACGAGGGAAAGGAGCAGTAAACTAAGAAGTTAAAGAGTAAGAGACTCACCTTTGAGCCGCATCCATGCGTGCATCATCTCATGAGCTAAAATCGAGCCAGTGAGTAACCTATACAAAATTCAGTAAAACTGTCAGGTCAGTGTATGGACCGTGCCATCAGATTAATCCAGTCCAGTGGGAGCAAAAAGAGTGTCTTACCTAGGGAGCCCGAATAAGATGAGAATGGCAGTAACTTCGCATTGCCGTGTTAACTTGTAAGGCTCTGTAACCATATTCCCAGCCCAATTTCCTGTGCCATGCTTTGATCGTTTTCTTACAGTACTAACAGTTTGTTCTTCTGACAGGCAGAGTCCTCTTGTTTCTGGCATGTGATAGTGACCCTAAGAAGCACAATGAAATGGTAAAGTATTTTTAGAAAAAGCAGACTGTGATGATGAATACAAGTATAAGCTTAGTATTTGGAGAGGTGTTTTCTTTACTCACATTCTTTTCACCTTCTCTGGCTTCGTTAAGTGCTTGCCTTTCAACCAAGAGGAGTGGAACTTCCTGCTCTACCTTCATGTTAAGTCCTTCATAGAATTCTTGTATTTGCAAGTACAGAGGTTGGCATTGTATGGTGTCCATGACCGCTGAGTCCAAACACTCTAAGCAAAGTTTCCGTCCATCGTTAAGTTCAACATATCTCGTATTCCGTGGCTACAAAATAAAGCTACGTTTGTCAATTTCCGGCCACAACATGTTTTGACTTTTTTGAGTTCAAAATGTATAATTGGGGACATTTCAGGGGAGAAGAGAATCCACCTCCATTCTTTCACAACTGCAACATCTTGGGGTTGCATCGTGTTCGTGAGAAGGGCAATACTTCTGAACCCAAAAAGGATGTGCCCTATATTCAATAAGACCAGCATGATTTGTTGGAATCTGTTCAAAAAAATTTACAATTGGGAAAAAGAAAGCAACAGATGATAAGTGCAAGATCCGGAAAAAAAAAACACAACACATTATATGTATATGGGCTTTAATGAAAGAAAAGACAAGAGATTTACATACAAAGTGGCTGCAGACATCACATTTTGGATGATATCTCTCCCTGTAACAAGCCTTGTGAAAAGGGTAGTTCCCTGATGTAGAAAACTATAAGAAAAAAAGGGAAACACGTTACGTATAAAATCTAAAGGTTTAAGTACAGCAGGAAAACAAATTACGAGAATATGGAAGAGCTTGGTTTCACCTCATACTCAGAAATTGGCTGACTGCAGCCGTAACATCGAAAACATTCTGGATGCCATAGTGAATTAAGGCAATTCAGAAATCTTCCATGACCAATCTCCATATTGCAGCCAGCACAAATCCTATGCAGACAAGTTGTTGACAAGTTATTTTGGCTGGACAGACATTAACTGATCACCAAATTAGGCCAGCTTATAATGGTTGGCTATTTTACTACCTGAAATCCGTTTGAAAAGTAATAGGTCTTGGATAATAAATATCTCCATTTGCATATACATTTGCTCCTCCTCCATACATATGCCCATTCCCATATAAATCTCCATTCCCATATGCATTCCCAATATCATATGTATTCCCATTTTTGTAATGCGGTGAATTCCCAACTACCATACTTTCATGTAAGGCTCTAGCAAGTTGCTCATCTTCATCCACCGTCGGGTATTTCCCTGTGTCCATTACTTTTTAAAAAAAAATTAGCAGACCAAATCTGATAACAAAGTTAAGTCTTCATATTTCTGTTTGGCTAAAGTACTCACCGCTTAGACTTGTCTGTTCTTGATTCTCTTCTAAAAGAGACAATGCAATTGCACGTTCTATTGCTTCATTTTCCTGGTCATTAGATGTATCCTAGAAATAAAAAACAAACACAGAANCTGATCATTACGTTCAAAGTTACCGTATCTGTCAATAGACCTCTTGCTAAGACGTTCTCCCACAGCTTCATAGCTTCATCAAAATTTCCAAGCTTGAACAATGCTTCGAGTAGAGTGCTACAGCTAATCTCATCAACGATTACGCCTCTTTTTAGCATCATCTTCCAAAGGCTCAAAACATCATGAAAAGCACCAACCCGACTATAACCTTTAAGAAGAATATTGTAAGTCATAACTGTTGGTACAACTTCTTTTCCACACATTCGATCACAAAGCTTTAAAGCCTCGTCAACATGACCAGCCCTGCAGTATCCGTCCACAAGGGCATTGTACGTATGATGATCTGGTTTCAAGCTCCACTCGTTCATCCGCATAAATATTTGTTCTGCTTCGAGTAATTGACCAGATTTGCAATACCCATTGATCAAGGAGTTACAAATGGTTGTATTTGTTCGTAATCCCATCTCCATCATATCACCATGAACCCTAACAGCATCACGGATTTGACCATTACGACAATATCCATCTATCAACACACCGTACATATGCTGATCTGCAACAAGTTTCTTTGCCTTTACCGATTCAAACACCTGTTCTGCTTCTTCCATCAACCCCTTTTTACAATAACCCTTGATCAACGAAGTATACGTAACAACGTTCCTAGAAACCCCACTCTCAGACATCAAACTCAACACTCTTGTCATTCCCTCAACATCTCCGATCATAGCATACCCATTAATCAAACTATTATAAGTTACCACATTCAGCTCCAAACCAAATGAAATCTCCATCCGTTTAGCAAATTCCATGGCTTTATCAACTTTCCCACTTCTACAGTAAGCATTCACAACAATACTGCAAGTAAACACATCCGGAGAAACCCCAAAGCTAATCATCTGATCATAAACATGTAAAGCCACAAAATTTTCACCTTTCTTGACCAAATTGCTCAACAGGCTGTTACAAGAAAGCAAACTAGGGACTCTTCCATAGCCTCCCATGTTGTCAAACACATGTAAAGCGTTCTTAACCATACCCTTCTCAGCATAAACTTTGAGTATCATGTCAAAGACTGTAGGAGAGAACGAAAACTCCTTAAAGACTCGCACAAGCTCAGCCCAGACAACGAACCCCGAGTGATTAAGACCAACCATTTCACGTATATACGATTTCGTCAGATCGTACAATCTAGCTCTAGACAATATGTGAACCATTTTACAATAAGACTTGTAATCAGGGCGAAACTTTTGCTGTTTTGAAGCTAAATTGAAAATCTCGAGACATGCCTCTGGGTTAAGTCTCAATCTACGGAGGAGGGAGTTGAGAAGTACATCAGAGAAATCGAGAGAGAGATCATGTAAAGCATCGTACCTGCCGAG
This sequence comes from Camelina sativa, assembly GCF_000633955.1. NCBI lineage: Eukaryota > Viridiplantae > Streptophyta > Magnoliopsida > Brassicales > Brassicaceae > Camelina > Camelina sativa. The sequence continues at coordinate 8,931,170 of NC_025701.1, read as the reverse complement.
CACGAGCAGACGTGAGACCCGGTCGAGTAATTCGGGTCGAATTGGCCCGTTTCCTCCTCGAAGCCGGCGGCGAAAGTTTCTCGAGGCTTCGGAGGAGAATCTACGAGTATAGATAAGTTGAAGCAACTGATAGGCAACAACAACGCGTGCCGGAGACCTTCGGAGCATTTATGAAATTTTCGTTATCGGTTGATTAATCTTGGAACCCATTGATCTTGTAACCTTAAAGTTCCGGTCTTAGGAATATGCGTCTACGGAGGTTTTAGCCTTTTTAGTGTTACAGTTCGTCGACGATTGACGACGATACGTCGGCGAGCAAGAGTGAGAGTGTAAAGGAGAAACCTTTAAATTGGTACTTGGTTTTGTTTATCTGGTTTCGGTTCGATTTGTATTGTAGGGCATTGGTTCGGTTATGAACTTGAGAGCAATTTGACAAAGAAAACTCTGAATCTGATTCTGATGGATGAATAATTGAATACAAACGAATCATGGAATGAGATTACAGATAAGAATATGGTTGAGAGGATCCTATAAATAAAAACCCAATCAAAAGCAAAAGACTTTGTCTATTTTGAATTTTTTTAAACCGGGAATCTACCGGTCATCTGTATATGCTCAAGTGTTTTTCGTAAACCGTACTTGTGAACAGCTAACCGTCCAGCCCTGAACCCGTCTCCGTAAACCGGAGAAGCATCAGACTCTATCTGGTGCTTGAAAAATTCACCAAGTTTCCTTTCGTACTGAGACCTCGGTCCCTTAGATGATGAGGATGAGGATGATGATGCAGCATTGCTGTTACTTGAACCACCAGCTAACTCAGCTTCTAACCACTTATGAGCCATCACTTGACATATACCTTCTTCAACATCTTGGCTCAGTGTTCGGAATCCTTTTTCACAAACATAGTTGCGCAAACATAAAATTCAGCAATGTGTAACGAGGGAAAGGAGCAGTAAACTAAGAAGTTAAAGAGTAAGAGACTCACCTTTGAGCCGCATCCATGCGTGCATCATCTCATGAGCTAAAATCGAGCCAGTGAGTAACCTATACAAAATTCAGTAAAACTGTCAGGTCAGTGTATGGACCGTGCCATCAGATTAATCCAGTCCAGTGGGAGCAAAAAGAGTGTCTTACCTAGGGAGCCCGAATAAGATGAGAATGGCAGTAACTTCGCATTGCCGTGTTAACTTGTAAGGCTCTGTAACCATATTCCCAGCCCAATTTCCTGTGCCATGCTTTGATCGTTTTCTTACAGTACTAACAGTTTGTTCTTCTGACAGGCAGAGTCCTCTTGTTTCTGGCATGTGATAGTGACCCTAAGAAGCACAATGAAATGGTAAAGTATTTTTAGAAAAAGCAGACTGTGATGATGAATACAAGTATAAGCTTAGTATTTGGAGAGGTGTTTTCTTTACTCACATTCTTTTCACCTTCTCTGGCTTCGTTAAGTGCTTGCCTTTCAACCAAGAGGAGTGGAACTTCTTGCTCTACCTTCATGTTAAGTCCTTCATAGAATTCTTGTATTTGCAAGTACAGAGGTTGGCATTGTATGGTGTCCATGACCGCTGAGTCCAAACACTCTAAGCAAAGTTTCCGTCCATCGTTAAGTTCAACATATCTCGTATTCCGTGGCTACAAAATAAAGCTACGTTTGTCAATTTCCGGCCACAACATGTTTTGACTTTTTTGAGTTCAAAATGTATAATTGGGGACATTTCAGGGGAGAAGAGAATCCACCTCCATTCTTTCACAACTGCAACATCTTGGGGTTGCATCGTGTTCGTGAGAAGGGCAATACTTCTGAACCCAAAAAGGATGTGCCCTATATTCAATAAGACCAGCATGATTTGTTGGAATCTGTTCAAAAAAATTTACAATTGGGAAAAAGAAAGCAACAGATGATAAGTGCAAGATCCGGAAAAAAAAAACACAACACATTATATGTATATGGGCTTTAATGAAAGAAAAGACAAGAGATTTACATACAAAGTGGCTGCAGACATCACATTTTGGATGATATCTCTCCCTGTAACAAGCCTTGTGAAAAGGGTAGTTCCCTGATGTAGAAAACTATAAGAAAAAAAGGGAAACACGTTACGTATAAAATCTAAAGGTTTAAGTACAGCAGGAAAACAAATTACGAGAATATGGAAGAGCTTGGTTTCACCTCATACTCAGAAATTGGCTGACTGCAGCCGTAACATCGAAAACATTCTGGATGCCATAGTGAATTAAGGCAATTCAGAAATCTTCCATGACCAATCTCCATATTGCAGCCAGCACAAATCCTATGCAGACAAGTTGTTGACAAGTTATTTTGGCTGGACAGACATTAACTGATCACCAAATTAGGCCAGCTTATAATGGTTGGCTATTTTACTACCTGAAATCCGTTTGAAAAGTAATAGGTCTTGGATAATAAATATCTCCATTTGCATATACATTTGCTCCTCCTCCATACATATGCCCATTCCCATATAAATCTCCATTCCCATATGCATTCCCAATATCATATGTATTCCCATTTTTGTAATGCGGTGAATTCCCAACTACCATACTTTCATGTAAGGCTCTAGCAAGTTGCTCATCTTCATCCACCGTCGGGTATTTCCCTGTGTCCATTACTTTTTAAAAAAAAATTAGCAGACCAAATCTGATAACAAAGTTAAGTCTTCATATTTCTGTTTGGCTAAAGTACTCACCGCTTAGACTTGTCTGTTCTTGATTCTCTTCTAAAAGAGACAATGCAATTGCACGTTCTATTGCTTCATTTTCCTGGTCATTAGATGTATCCTAGAAATAAAAAACAAACACAGAATCTGAAATAACAGTACACACCAGAGCTATGTATAATCCAAGAAACCATCAACTGTGTGTGTGTTTTTTTCACTACTTCAAGATCTCCAAAGCCAGAAAATTTCAAAACACAAGTAAACGATAATGGAAAAAAAAACAGTAACCATCTATCAGCATCATACAAACCTCAGATGTAGATGGTTCCTGTGTATGAGATTCATCATGATCATTATCTGTATCAGCACTAGGCTCATCATGTGAAGCATTAGGATAATTCCCATAATAGTGGTCATTCCCAACCCGGAACCTTTGGTTAGAGCCTTTGAAGATCTTGTTAAACCAGCCCATCTTTTGCTTAACAAACTATCTGCTCATAGACAATGCAGGAGGTTCTTTCACACCTGCAAAAAAATAGTCGAAATCTTCTGATTCAGCAAAACTAATTCAGACAAAAACCCAAAACAAAGTTGCTTTAACTAGCTTGATTTCTAAACATCAAACGCCACAGAACAGCAATATTTTTGAATCTACCAACAATGATTAAAACCCTAAATAACCTGCAACTATGAAAGCTCAAAACGAAATTTGAAATAACAAAAAACCCAAACATGGAATAATCAAATAATTTCAGCTGAAAAGAAGCTATAGGACGTACCTTGAGAAAAGCCTGGATCCCAAAGAGCTACAAGCAACCCCCAAATAAAAAAAAATCCAAAATTTAAGGTCTCTCTGGGCTAATTGATACGAAATGATCTTAAACAAAGAAACTGGAACAGCAAAAGAATCTAAAAAAAATGGACTCTTTACTTTTCCTTTTCTTCAAAATTTGGGGGAGAATCTACAACATGTGGGTAGAAGAAGAAAAGAAAAGACTAAAGAAGAAAAGGAAACCAAAATAAAAAAAGGAATTTAAACTTTTTAAAAAAAGATAATATATAGAGATTAGAGAGAAAGAAGGTAACTTTGACAAAATCAATGTCTAAGTCGAATAAACCCAGAATGTGCTTTCAATTCAATTCTACGCTAATTTCAAAGTCAAAATATTTGGTGCACTCACACATCCAAAAAATTTAATAAAAATCGGATTTTTATTTCATCAGGATCACGAAGAAGAAGAGGAAGACTTGTATTTGAGATTTTTGGAACACGAAGATCCAGATGAGCAATTAATTAAAATAAAAATAAAAAAGTCTCCGCGTCGGAAGTTTTTGGTCGTTGAGCTCGTCGTCTTCTTACAGGAACCAAACAAAAAACAAAAAACGTTCACGACGCTTGTCCGAAAATAATAATAATTAGAGAGATATGGAAAGACAAATAATACTGTAATAATTTTTTTTAAAAAAAGTCAAGTTTGTGTGTTTCTATCAAATTTTTGCATTTTACGCAAATATCTAGATATTTAGTAGTATTTAATATAGTTTATTTATTGCTTGAAGCCTTAAACCAAATCATTTATACAAGTCGTAACGCATTTTATCCGGATGTTCAAGGTTCTAAAACATTAGTAGTACTAATAATATGTTTTGGTTAACACATTATTTAACGCAGAAAGCTAGGAAAAAAAGGAAAGATAAATCAGAAAATTGAAAAAAAATGTCAGTAGAATAAAAGGAAAAGAAAAAGATAATGGAAAGATAAATCACATATTTAATGAGTTAGTGATGTTTATTTACTTATATTCCATATCAAAAAGGTGACAACAAAGGGAAAAAAAAAAAGTTGAAGAAAACATTAGGAAAAAAGTTGGTGAGGCGTGGTTCTATTTTACCAAAAAAAGCGTATTACGAGCCAACTTAAGGAATTTTATATTTATAAAAAGAAAACTTTAAAATGGAAAGGAAGTTAGTATTGGAGTAAAAGAAACTGAAAAGGCAAAATTTAATTTTTTTTTGTAAAAGTAAAAGTTCAATCATGTTACCATATTTGTGTAGTATTTAATTAATTATATCTAACGTAGTCTAGTAATATACACGTACGAGTACGATAAACGATGTTACATTTCATGAATTAATAAATTATAAGTTTATAACTACTGTAGATGTCAATCAATGTGATTAAACAATTAGTAATCCGGTGATTTTGGTACGTCACGGTTTGCGTCTTTATACACTCGCGGAAGTTACGGTGACTACGGATAGCGATACTTTATATGGGGCTTTCATAGGCCCATTATTATTTATTGGCTTTATAAGCCCATACATATGTAACACATTCATTACAAAACATCTGGTTTGACACTCAAAATAGAGAAACAAATATACTCATTCAATAATAACTAGACCGGTGTCCATAAACCACCAACTCACCAACTGTCCAGAGTACTACTGTACTAGCTCTTTAGAACTTTAAGCCTCTATCTATACTTTATGTTTTTTTTTTCTTCTATTCTTACCATGCAATTAACAAGGAATGCGTACTACTTGAACACATTCATTACAAAACATCTGGTTTGAATTTGACACTCAAAATAGAGAAACAAACATACCCATTCAATAATAACAAGACCGGTGTCCATAAACCACCAATGGTTTGAATGGTGACAGCGGTCAGGATGGATAAATCCGTCAGCAGTTTAATCTGCCCAAAAAATAGGACGGACAACAAACCGCTGCATACCAACTCTATTTGTATATAAAAATGGTTCGCAGTTGGTACACAACGGTTTTTTTCTATTATTTTTAGACTGCACTGCTGCAGACTGTATTTAATGGGTGTGAATGGTGACAGCAGTCAAGACAGCCAAATACGTCAACGGATTAAACCGCTTTTTATTTACCATTCATAAATTTAGTTCGCAGTGGTGCAGTCCAAAATATACAGAAATAAAACAACTACAGACCAACTGCGAACTATCTTTGTTTAGTACACAACGGTGTGTTGTCCATCTTATTTTTGCGACAGTTTAAACCGCTGATGGATTTGGGCGTCTCGACCAGTGTCACTATTCAAACCCTCAAGTCACCAACTGTCCACCATCATTCTTTAATTTATAAAAATAGGACTCTACTGTCTCTTCCTTCGATTAAACCGAGGTGAGACTAATAAATCGGATTTGATTAGTACTACTTTTAATATATTAAGAGATGTACAAAATAACTTTAATTTATTGAAAACAATTTTAATTTATTGAAAATCTGTACTTCAAAATAGAATAAATTATAAATTATTTTGATGTAAAAAAAAAATATATATAGTTCCGGTCGTTCGTTATATAAAATTAACATTTTTTTTGTTTTCTCTCTCTCACTCTCTGGCTTCTCTGTTGTTCTCTTGGCGTCTCCACGCACAAAATTCACGCATCCATGAGTGAGTAAGTGTGAGAGAGGAGAGAGAGAGATCCGTGACTCATCATCACCTCCACCTCCAGAATCCATCTATTTTCGTGCTAGATTCTCAGCCTTACAAATCACACATTAATATTTGTTCTCTAATCGTCTCCTCTCCGCTGGCCATGGTGGCGGGTGCGTCTTCATGTTACGCATCTCCGTTATGCGATTGGCTAGTGGGGGCTTGCATGTCCACCGGCGGAGACCGTCTGCTTCAATCCGACACTAAGACTAGCCGCCGGAGTACACTGCTTACAAAATCCAAATGCTCTTCTTCTTATACAAATGGATCCGCCGGTCTTGTGAGTAACTGTAACAACAATGCCTTGTCTTCCCTCTTCTTCGAATCGAATAACAACACTCACTTCAATCGAAAGCAGAGGAGATTGAATCAAGCTTCTAGCTTTGGTATACCAAATTCAATCACTTGTGTATTTGTTTCCATTTCCAGTCTTTGGTTCATCTATACGTGAGTGAATAGAGTGTTGATTTGGTTGGCTTTACACCACAGGGCAAGTCACTCTAGAGATGGAGGAGAAGGAAGCAATCGTTAAAAAGAAACCTCCTTTGGAGTCACGACGCGTTGTTGTGACAGGAATGGGAGTTGAAACACCATTAGGTCATGACCCACATACCTTTTATGACAATTTGCTACAAGGCATCAGTGGTATTAGCCCTATTGAGAATTTTGACTGTTCTGCATTTCCTACTGTAAGCTTTCTTTCTTTATATATATCAGGAGCTCTTTTTACAAGTTGTGTACTTTTTTTCTTTTCTTTACTAGGCTTGTTTTTTTAATTGTATCTTTTCTTTGTATTGCCTTTGCCAAGAGAATTGCTGGAGAGATTAAAACCTTTTCGACAGAAGGATTGGTTGCTCCAAAACTTTCGAAAAGGATGGACAAATTCATGCTCTATCTTCTAACCGCTGGCAAGAAAGCCTTGGCTGATGGTGGGGTTACTGAGGATGTAATGGCAGAGTTTGACAAATCTAAATGTGGAGTTTTGATTGGCTCAGCAATGGGAGGCATGAAGGTAGCCCCTCCTTATTCCTTGCTTTGAACATTAATAAAAGATTTTGGACTGAGTGTTGTTGTTCAGAAGCTCTGCTGATTGAAGGTTGTTTTTCTATTTTGATCATGGTTTTTCAGAAACTGTTGTTTATAAGTCTGTTTCTAAATGTTGCATTTGCCACTGTGTTTTTGGAATACAGGTCTTCTACGATGCCCTTGAAGCTTTGAAAATCTCTTACAAGAAGATGAATCCTTTCTGTGTGCCTTTTGCAACGACAAACATGGGTTCTGCTATGCTTGCCATAGATCTGGTCTGATCAATTTTGGATATTATGTTGTAATTAGCAATGGCTGCACCTAAGTATTGACCTTCTTTGTTATAATACTTTAGGGATGGATGGGTCCAAACTACTCTATTTCAACTGCTTGTGCCACTGGAAATTTCTGTATTCTCAGTGCGGCAAACCACATTATTAGAGGTGAAGCTGTAAGTATCCTCGAACAACGAGGAAATTTGATAGTATGGTTGAGTTTACGTGACTCTACTTGTGTTTGACATTTGGTTTTCTTTTCTCTTAAACTTATAGGATGTAATGCTCTGTGGTGGTTCTGATTCAGTTATTATTCCTATAGGTGCACACTCTTTCCTTTGTAATCATATGCTTCCCTTTGTTTCCCAACTTTGTGCCATACAAATCTTATCTTCTGTGTCCCATTGCAGGGTTGGGAGGTTTTGTTGCCTGTCGGGCTCTTTCAGAGAATAATGATGATCCCACCAAAGCTTCACGTCCTTGGGATAGTGTAATTTTCCACTATTTTCGTTTTTTTTCTTTCTATAATGTCCTACGAATTATCTCTTATTGTTCATTTATATCTTAACTACTAAAGATGGTCGATCTTCAAAATGTGGGAACCTAGCCTACCCCATATAGGCTCGGACTGCATGGTCGTTCACCACCTGCCTTCTGATTTAAGCATATGTTTGAAGGGTATGCATGAAATGGTCTACCAATGATACCCATTGTAAACTAATGCGGGCAACCATGGGTGTTAACTCTCCTTGTCTTGTCCCTTAAGAATATTTGCGGACATGTATGTCCAGTGTATCTCACTCTTGTGTAGAATGATATTGAAAGATATATTTTTTCAGGATTTTCTTACTTTTCTATTAAACCTGATATTGGTTGTTAAACAGAATCGGGATGGTTTCGTCATGGGAGAGGGAGCTGGAGTTCTACTTTTAGAAGAACTTGAGCATGCCAAGGTTTGTCTCTCATTTCAAATATGCATACAAAAAACAAAGCTCTTTTTATCATTGCTGTTCTTGCACCATACTTTTTGGCCACCTTTTTTTCTTTAAAGTTGAGTTACCTCTGTTGTTCAACCCCTTTGTATAATTTCTTGATGGTCCCAACTCTTTGTTTACTTGTCATAAATGAGAATGTCTTCAAAGCTTTCAATAAACTCATTGCGAGGCTATAAAAAAACTATGCTTTTGCAGAAAAGAGGAGCAACTATCTACGCGGAGTTCCTTGGTGGTAGTTTCACATCTGATGCATATCATATAACCGAACCACATCCTGATGGTAGATCCCCTTTGTGTTCTAAACTAACTTTTTTCACTAATCCACACAACTTTCTTCTTTTGTTTGCTTTTCTTTGTCTATAAAATTATAGCAATAGAATTAACCAAAGAAAATAAAAATAATAAACCAAGATCTAGGGATGTGCATGTGAAAATATCATCGTTGGTTGCTCGAGAGCATGATTCTAGGCTTTACTTCCCAATGATTTTTTAATCTACCCTTTATTTTTGTACTGAATGAGATATCTAATATCTGCAGGTGCTGGTGTCATTCTCTGTATTGAGAAAGCATTAGCTCATGCCGGGATTTCTAAGGAAGACATAAATTACATAAATGCTCATGCTACATCTACACCAGCTGGAGACCTTAAGGAGTACCAAGCCCTTGCTCACTGTTTTGGCCAAAATCCTGAGGTATGTTTGTTTCTCTCGTCAACTTGTTTATTTATCCGGGGAAATTTTGATTTTTGAGACAGTATTTCCTGTCTTGTAGATATGCTGATGCCTGTGTTTTCTTACGTGACCTCTGACAATCTGACAGCTAAGGATAAACTCGACGAAATCTATGATCGGACACTTGCTGGGAGCTTCTGGAGCCGTGGAGGCTGTTGCAACCATTCAGGTAATGATTTCAAGTCTAGATACATTAGTATATCTACAAGAAAGGGAATGCTGTCTAAAAAATCAAGTCACCTTGGATAAATTAACAAGCTGAGTGGACAAAACAATAATGGTATGCGACCTTCTTTCCCTACAGGCAATAAAAACAGGATGGGTTCACCCAAATGTCAACCTGGAGAATCCAGACAAAGCAGTGGTATGTAGACAAGTTTTAGTTTGACATTGCTGGAATGATCATTTAATACCGCAACTTCATTACCAAATGGATCAGGATACAAAGCTGCTGGTGGGTCTTAAGAAGGAAAGACTGGATATTAAAGCAGCCTTGTCAAATTCTTTCGGGTTTGGTGGCCACAACTCTAGCATCATTTTTGCTCCTTACAAATGAAAGCCGAAAAGTCCAATGCTGTGTACTCCAACTTTTATCTGTAAAACTTGCTGTAAGGTATATCTTAATTTTTCTCCTCCATTCATTTTTTTTCTCCTTCTTTAATGCTATCTTGGCCCATTACTGAAGCAATCTTAAGATTTGTTTTGGAATAGTTTACTCCTTAGTCCTTATTATTAAATAAGTCCTTGACTATTCGTTCCACAGCCTGAAACTGAATCTATAATACTTTTCTTGAACCACTATAGGGACCGGTAACATACGAGTGGCTGCAAATGACTGATTGTTTTTGGCCATGTTTTGATGCAGTGTGTGTACAAGAAGAGCTTCCCATATTTTTCGTAGTGTTATGACTCATGATTCGATTAGCTTTACACAAAGAGTTTGGGAAAGGTTTCTTCAGGCAATAAAGAAGAAGATCTTAGGAATGGGACTGATTGCGCCAAAAGGGAACATGACAGGAGGAGAACGAGCAGAGGTTGCTGAGTTTGGGTTTGTCTTGACTCTTGAACAAATTGTTCTTTATGTATGATACATTTTGTTTTGTAGTATTGAAATCTTTGAGCCACGTTCTTTTTTTACGAGAGCTCTAACCAAACATTCAACAAGTTAAGCTACTAGTACTTGTTTACCTGTCTTCTATTTGTTCTTAAATGATCAATGAAGTTGCATATCTCTCTATGACTCTTTTTATTTTACTGAGTTTGAAATGGGCCTCAAGTTTTAATTCTAAAGGCCCATTATTATTTCAACACTTATGCCTGCCTATCATTTGAATCATTTCCCATCATTGATACCCGTAAAACTA
>NC_025701.1:8899162-8914524 GCF_000633955.1 Camelina sativa | reverse complement strand
CGGCAACAAAACTTTTATTTATTTATTAGGTCAAAAACAGAAATAGTCACACATTCATGTATATACTTTAATAATTTTTAGTAGAAGTCAAATGTTATGAAGATTTTCAAGTGCTACGAAAAATATAAGAGAAAATCAACGGTTGGTTTCCCAAAGATGAAATTTTGTTGTTAGCTATATATATTTGATTAACGTGATCGATTGATCATGTTATAAAAAAAAGCATCTTCACATAGTGATCCGTTTTTAATTATGCAATGTTCTAGCTAGTTGCAGACAGAAAAAAAAAAATACTTTTAAACATACTTTGACGACAATGTACTTATCAACTACTATTGATCAATTAATATAGTTGTTACTTTAAGATCTTAATTAATGAAGTGTTGATTGTACTAGCAAGGAGCAAGTAGCAAGTAAACGCTCGCAGATTGTATATGTCTACAGAGACAAGGACACCCGCGTGAAAGTTTAAGAATAATACTTAGGTTCACCTGTAGGGGTGAACTTCTCCATTCACCCCCTCTTTGAGCCAATCAGAATTTTCTATCTAATATTTCATTTAAAAAATAAATTAAAATTAAATTCAAAAGCAAATCAAATTAAGGAAACAAATTCTGTATACTTTTAATTAAGGAAATNACCTGTCTTCTATTTGTTCTTAAATGATCAATGAAGTTGCATATCTCTCTATGACTCTTTTTATTTTACTGAGTTTGAAATGGGCCTCAAGTTTTAATTCTAAAGGCCCATTATTATTTCAACACTTATGCCTGCCTATCATTTGAATCATTTCCCATCATTGATACCCGTAAAACTATGCTTAGCATTATTCCTCTTGTTACATGTTGGTAATGTATTATTCTTTTTAGGCAGGGTTGGCAATTTTGTACAGGTAATATAACTCTGTCTCTTAGTTATAATTAAGATGATCCAGTTCCTTGATGTTGATCAAATTTATATCCACTCTGGGAATTCGATGGCTCTTGAGGAATATGCTAAATGCTGTATCATGTTACTAACTTTATACTCATATAGCTTTGATCCAAAGTTCCGACCCAACAAACCTAACTAAAGCAAGAACCTTCAAAATAGACTCTGATAACCAAGTTTCAACTATGTTTTATTGTAAAACTTTTTAGTTCCGTACGGCAACAAAACTTTTATTTATTTATTAGGTCAAAAACAGAAATAGTCACACATTCATGTATATACTTTAATAATTTTTAGTAGAAGTCAAATGTTATGAAGATTTTCAAGTGCTACGAAAAATATAAGAGAAAATCAACGGTTGGTTTCCCAAAGATGAAATTTTGTTGTTAGCTATATATATTTGATTAACGTGATCGATTGATCATGTTATAAAAAAAAGCATCTTCACATAGTGATCCGTTTTTAATTATGCAATGTTCTAGCTAGTTGCAGACAGAAAAAAAAAAATACTTTTAAACATACTTTGACGACAATGTACTTATCAACTACTATTGATCAATTAATATAGTTGTTACTTTAAGATCTTAATTAATGAAGTGTTGATTGTACTAGCAAGGAGCAAGTAGCAAGTAAACGCTCGCAGATTGTATATGTCTACAGAGACAAGGACACCCGCGTGAAAGTTTAAGAATAATACTTAGGTTCACCTGTAGGGGTGAACTTCTCCATTCACCCCCTCTTTGAGCCAATCAGAATTTTCTATCTAATATTTCATTTAAAAAATAAATTAAAATTAAATTCAAAAGCAAATCAAATTAAGGAAACAAATTCTGTATACTTTTAATTAAGGAAATTTAAATATTGGATTGGTTTAGATTTTTAAAATTTGAATAAAATTATATGTCGGTTTGGGTTTACAAATGAAGTGGTTAGGGTTTAGATTTTACAACTAAAACGAAATTATATGTCGGTTTGGGTTTACAAATAAGGTGGTTAGGGTTTAGATTTTACAATTCGAATGAAATTATATGTCGGTTTGGGTTCACAAATGAGATGGTTAGGGTTTAGATTTTACAAGTAGAACAAAATTATATGTCGGTTTGGGTTCACAAATGAGATGTTAGGGTTTAGATTTCACGATTAGAACGAAATTATATATCGGTTTGGGTTCACAAATGAAATGGTTAGGGTTTAGATTTTATATATGTCAGTTTGGGTTTATTAAAGAGCGGTTTAAATTTTTTAATTTTATAATAATANGTTGTTAGCTATATATATTTGATTAACGTGATCGATTGATCATGTTATAAAAAAAAGCATCTTCACATAGTGATCCGTTTTTAATTATGCAATGTTCTAGCTAGTTGCAGACAGAAAAAAAAAAATACTTTTAAACATACTTTGACGACAATGTACTTATCAACTACTATTGATCAATTAATATAGTTGTTACTTTAAGATCTTAATTAATGAAGTGTTGATTGTACTAGCAAGGAGCAAGTAGCAAGTAAACGCTCGCAGATTGTATATGTCTACAGAGACAAGGACACCCGCGTGAAAGTTTAAGAATAATACTTAGGTTCACCTGTAGGGGTGAACTTCTCCATTCACCCCCTCTTTGAGCCAATCAGAATTTTCTATCTAATATTTCATTTAAAAAATAAATTAAAATTAAATTCAAAAGCAAATCAAATTAAGGAAACAAATTCTGTATACTTTTAATTAAGGAAATTTAAATATTGGATTGGTTTAGATTTTTAAAATTTGAATAAAATTATATGTCGGTTTGGGTTTACAAATGAAGTGGTTAGGGTTTAGATTTTACAACTAAAACGAAATTATATGTCGGTTTGGGTTTACAAATAAGGTGGTTAGGGTTTAGATTTTACAATTCGAATGAAATTATATGTCGGTTTGGGTTCACAAATGAGATGGTTAGGGTTTAGATTTTACAAGTAGAACAAAATTATATGTCGGTTTGGGTTCACAAATGAGATGTTAGGGTTTAGATTTCACGATTAGAACGAAATTATATATCGGTTTGGGTTCACAAATGAAATGGTTAGGGTTTAGATTTTATATATGTCAGTTTGGGTTTATTAAAGAGCGGTTTAAATTTTTTAATTTTATAATAATATATACAGATTTTATTTCCTTATTTTATAAGGGGGTGAATGGAGAGGTTCAGCCCTAGGGGTGAACCCAAGTATTGTTCAAAGTTTAATAGTATATAAATTCGTACACAGATGATTAATTTAAACAATAAATGTTTGTTTAATATAAGTATATATAATATATATGTATAAAAAAAAATATGTATAGCCTTGCAAAAAAAAAACTGTTATATATGTTAATGGCAAACACTGTATCATAATTATTAATTAAAATGAGAAATTTTGAAACTATAATTACTGGAGGTAAAATTATTAACATGCTGTATCCCCTATATATTAATAATAGAGAAGCACATTTTAAAAAAAACTGATGTGTCGCCGCCAGAGAGAGTTCGAGATATATTTAGCTATTTAATCTCATTTAGATTTATTATTTTCAACTATATGCTATTGTGTTTTTGAAAAAAAAAAAAAGACAAATGTGTTATTCTTAAAAACTTTATCACATAACTTTATTAATATTAATTAATTTTAAGCTTTAGACATATTTTATATATTAGAAAATGATTTATTGGAATGCATGTGTAACCCACTCGGATCTCACAAATTCAAGCGGAACGGATGCAAAGACATTTTGCGGCTCAAAATATTTAAACCCGTTACGGGATGGCTTAGCGGACAGATTTGACCGGATTATCAATTTTATTTAAATTATCCGGTTCATGTAATTTTAGTTTTTTGCTATCGTTATCTGATATGATAGTTCAAGATTTTGATAAAAAAATCTAACGATCACTAATTCGATCCACATTTTATCCAAATCCGTCATTATGTCAATCTAAAATTTATGGTGAAACGATTATTATTTTAAATTTTCATAGACTTGATGAATTCAAACCAATATAAATTTAAATGTTATTCTAAATAAATATATTTACAAATGTAATAAATCAAACAAAAATTTCACTACGTGCAACAGCACCAATTATTACCTAGTTATACTAGTATACCTTTGGTATTTTATATCGCTTTCTTTGTCTCTTCATTTTTTTATATTGAAAAGCAGATATAAGATACTTATTAATTAGGACCACACCAAATAGACCTGCAGTTATATACTTATACGCATGTAACAAAGACAAGAAGTAAAGTAATTAAGATATCAATCGTAAGACAATTGATTCGTACCAAACAATAAAAATGATACATTGAATTCACTCTCTCCCTTTATAATTTTCTCGAACCATATTCCTAACTTTCTCTCCTCTAATTTGAGTTCAAACTCCTCATTTTCTTTGTTACTTCCTCCTCTTTTCCATTTTATCATATCATATATATGTATGACTATATATACATATAAGTACTATATATATCTAACAAGTATATATCTCTATATATATATATATATATATATATCATGCTCATCATTATTGGATATTACTCATTTTAAGTGCTTTGAGTATGGAACCAATTGGACTCGGCTAATCAACCAAATAATTTGTATTAAAATAATTTTACGTGAATAATTAATTATAAAATTTGAGACTAGTTTATTGTTTTCTTACTAAAATTCTGATACTGAATAATTGACCATATATATAGTTGATTAAGTATACTTGTGAGTTGTGACTTGGTCACTTAGCTTAATTTTTTTTATTTTTTTGTGCTTTTACGTCTGACTTGAAGATTCTCCACGTTCAGGACTAAAAGTTGTTGGTTTACTCGGTACACATATTAATATTCTATACTGTTATGAGTTATGTGTATACAGTGTATACCTAAACATGCTATTATTGTAACTGATTAGTGATGATTCTCTATGGATTAGATATATAATATTATATATGTTTTTATAATGTTACGCACTTGACTTAGCATATATAACAGAAAATAAGGACAAATGTATTTTGTTTCTTCCTACATGCATGCTAAATTGCTAATAATACTAACAGCTATCGCAAATGACAAAAATAAGTAAATAAATAAGCAGAAAATTGGTCTGAATATGCGTGTATGAAAAGAAACATATATGTAAATTCAATATATTTTATTAATTCGAAAGAAAAGAAAAAGAAAAATTTACATAAGCACGTACGTCAATAATGTATGGACATCTATATATATTTGATACAAATAATCCACATTATTCTTTTTTTTTATCATCAAATAATTTCATCTTAATCAAATTTATAGTATAGTTTAGTGTTTAGCCAATATAAACTTATCATGTCTGAAAATGGTAACTGAACCAAATTTATTTTATTGGTTTCATTAATATATAATGATAAAAAGAGTAAAAATAATGGTAAAAGATAAAATGGTAAACGATTACAAAATTATTAAAAGAAGTAAAAAGGCAGAGAAAAGAGTTTTATACCATTTTACAAAATTATTATCGCATCGTGATCGTGTATATGTTACCAATAAAACACATAATATAAATGAATTTAGACTCAGTTTTCTCAAGATATATACAGTTAAAAATGATGACTTAAGTATTGTGGGATTCTAACCAAAAGGTATTATAATGTGGTTATACAATTCATAGTTATGCTTATGTGTGAAAATCTCAAAATATAAACAATAAGGCTAGAGGATGTAAAAAAAAAATAAGGCGAGACTTTTTTCAAAACTTGCGTGGACACGTACCTAAGAATTAAGAACTTGATTGTTATTGTAATTAGATTTTAAGAATAAAGATTTAGTCCAAGATTAGTAGTCTAGAGACATGAAAAGAGACAGTATACTGATTAGAGACAGTATACTTGCGTGAACTACGTAGTTAGGCCTCACATGATCTAGACAGAAAATAAGTGTTATGATTAAAGGGTAGACCAATAATCATATATATAAAAGTAGAGTTTCAGTCTCTCTTTATTGGTCCACTTGGCAATGCAATTTTAATAAAAAATAAAATTATATTAAAACACAAATTTAAAACAATTAATTTTCACATTAAACTCACATAATATAAAACTGAAATCTTTATAGCTTCTCCCTATAAATTATGCATTAACTTTATTTCTCCACTAAGTTGTATTAATCAATTGTATTAAAACAAAACAATAAATTAGAATTGTAACTCTCATTTTTCTAAATGTAATTTTTCATTATTTCTCTTCCTATAAATACTCATTATCTTATTCTCTTAGTCTATCACTCTTTCATTCTCTCATCTTCTTCCACTACTCTCAAATCTCTTTTTTGTTTTGTTTTGTTTTGTTTTGTATTTTTTTTTGTTATTGTTGTTGTATGGGTTATAAAAAATCAAATCAAATATCATTGTAAAAGCTTAGTTTTAGAGTTTGTATGATATGTATATCTTATATATTTATTTTAATCTTTTAAAATGTTTATCTCCATTTTCTATTTTATATTAACATCTTATAAGTCATTATTTTCATACTTCCTTACAATATTCACCACACAATAAGATCATAAAGTTGAAATGATCCATACGTAATTATCTATTATGTCTCTGGTAATCTCACATATTCATGTATCATTTTTAATAATTTATAAAGATCAATATAATATTTAAAGATCAATATAATTATCCATTTATCCATTTATAAAGACTATTTTGTTTTGTGATCCAATTGTTAAATCTGCAGAGATCAATATAATATATATATTTATTTTTTATGATTTGAGGTTGTTGAAAACAAAAAGAACATAATTAAACAATTGGTTTTTTGTGTCTTTAATCAAAATAAAAAATGATCAAAAAAAAAAAACATATTCAACTGGAACTTAAATATAAAAATAAAATATAATTTTAAAAATATCATTTCACTAAATTCTCTAAAGATGAAACCATTAGTATGAAATCTAGCACTATAAATTAAATTGATGAGAGAAAACCAAAAAAATATAAGTTATCCTTGGGATTTTAAAAATTATTGAGATTGAAGAATTCATATAATTTTATAAGAAAACTAATTTAGTTTGTCACTTAAAAAGTAATATTTTTTATTTTGAAATATTATGTGTAAGTGTTGAGTTTATATCAACAAACAACCAAATCATGTGAATTTTGATTCAGCCACTTGGTATTCCTTTTATTTTAGGTTATAAAAAATTAAAATATTTATTTATAATTAAAGACATGTAACTCCATTTAACTCAAATGTAACTCCTATCCAATAATTGTACATTAATTCATTCCTCCTACTAACTTATTATCTTTCAAGAGAAATTATTTTTGGTTAAATTTTAATATTTTTTATTTATTTTGGTTGGCTAAACTTATATTCATATTTTGGTTGGCTAAATTAATATATTTCTCATGTAAAATTATTGTTTATAATATATTTCTCATTTCAAAGTTTAAAGCAATATATCATATATATAAAAGTAAGGTTTTGGTCTCTCCTTATTGGTTGATTTTCATTTAATGTTTTCTAATTTTTTTTATTTTTTTATTTGCTTTCTAATTGCTTTAAACAATATTTAAGATCCAATAAACACAATACATTTAACTCACACATTAAAATAAAATTATAACTGAAAATAAAATAAATTATGCATTAATCATATTCTACCACTCAATTTTATTCAAACACAATAAATTACTATTGTAACTCCATAGTTCTAAATGTAACTTCAATCATTTCTTATCATATAAATAAGCATTCTATCAATCTATCATTCTCTCATATTGACATTCTTTTACTATCTCATTTTCACATTCTCTCATTCTCTTCTACAATACCTCAAATCATTTTTCATGTTTTTTTGTTATTTTTGATTTCTTATTTTTGTTGTATGGGTTGTAAAAAAAAATGAAATATCATTGTAAATTGTTAATGCTAAATTTTAATTTTAGAGACTACATGATATATATTTTACATTGTTCTTATTTTAAAAGATTTATCTCCTTTATCTAATTTGGATTATTATCTTATAAGTAATCATTCTCTCTTCCTCTCCCACCAATATCAAATGTTGTTATATCTCATATGTGTTGTAAGAGTTTGATTCTATATTTTAATTTAGAAAGTATTATATATATATAGATATTACATTGTTCTATTTTTTAAAGATTCATCTCCATTATCTAATTTGGATTACCATCTTATAGTAAACATTCTCTCCTCCTCTCCTACCAATATCAAATGTTGTTATATCTCATATGTGTTGTAACTTGTAAGAGTTTGATTCTATATTTTAATGTAGAAAGTATTATATATATTTAACATTGTTTTCAATTTTTATTTTATTTATATAAAAAAATATTTCTTTTATATTTCTTGCCTTTCTAATCTATTCATATTTATTTTTTAAATTTGCATAGTTAAATTTTAATTCACATATGTTGGTTTTAACAAAACAATCAACTTTATTTGAGAATTAGATGTTCCTATTCATTTTTAAACGATCAATGTGTAACATATAAGCATTTTGTCTTGCAATCACAAGTTCCATTTCCATTGCTTAACTCCATGGTTAAACTATAATATATGTTGTCCTATTTGTAGGAATAACAACATACTTATTTAATTTATTTAAAAGAGCAGATGATTAAACGAAATAAACATTTCTCCAAATTTTATAATTCAATCAGTGAGTGTACTTATTACTTTGAAAAACTTTTACATTGAAGTTCATAAAATCATATAAGAAAACTAAAATACTATATCACTTCAAATTTGGAAAGAAACACTTGGTATTCCTTTTAAAAAAAGTCAAGACACATATAAAAATTTATTAATATTTAACTCACTTTAAAGACATTAAAGTTCATTTAACTCAAAAATAACTTCTATCCAATAATTTCATACATTCCTCCCACAAATAAAAATATATATATATATATGATCAAGATTGTATTTAAATATTACATAATTTTTTAGTTAGCTAAATTTATAGTCACATATATACAATATATATATATAAGAATTTATATTACTTATTAACACCATAATTCGACCCATTATTTGCTTAACTCAATATTGGTTTCAAAGTCAACTAAAGAAAAACAGAAACGTTCTTGTTGATATTAGACCAAAACATGGGCATACAAACATAATCACTTACACGGAAGATCTTTTAGAAAAATAACTTATTATTGCAACATCAACGTATGAAGGGTTTATATAAGCAGATAATTAGAAAATCTGTAATACAATAAATGTATTGGAAACAATATCAGTCAATGATAAGATTGGATCGTCAAAAACAAGAAACAACATTTTCATAATTCATAAAAAATAAACGCCACAATTATACACATCTGAACGAAATGGTATAAACATATAGTATATAAATAAAAGTGACGGCAAAACCCGTATCTGCCTAATTAAAACGAAATTATACAAAAGAGAAAATGAAAAAGACAAAAAAACAAGAAAGTGCCAACTATACCACAACCCACGCGTTGCGTGGGGAAGCACCCTAGTGATTAATGAAAACAAACTCACAAAGTCTATCGACCAAAGACAATTCATAGAGCGATATTAGAATTTTCTTTTTTTATTCGTTTTTCTTGTTGATGATTAAAACTAAAGATCTTGTATTATATGGCGGCAACAGTAACACTGAAATCTTTTATATCGTCATTGTCTCATTGACGTCTTTCGGGCCGGTTGGTTTACGTTTCTTTTATTCTGACAGTATCATGACTTGTGAGAATAAGTATGCAACTCAGGTGGATAACAAAAGAGGGTTAATTTAAGTAAATGACTATGAACTTTTTTTTATGCTTTTTCATAAAACAAACATATTAAGTATGTATAAAGCATTAAAAACCAAACAGTATCATCACCCTCCAAATTACGGTATATGTGGTATGAGGAAAGATACGCAAGAATTTTCTCAGAACAAAGACTTCTGTAATTTTTTTTTTTTTTTTTTTGACAATCAACTTCTGTAATTACTCTCCGATGACTTATTGATCGAACACTAAGGGATCGCCAGCTCACCATCAATTCGGACCAGCTTCTTGTGCGGAAATCACACTATAAGCTTATCTTCGTTGGACTCTATCAAATACTTTTATTTTAGATCATTTTACGTTCTAAATGTTATGTTGTTCTCTTTGTTTTTACCTCACTCAGTCGTGGAGAACATTTTCTTTACCAATGAAGAAACAATATGTTGAGTCCTTCTGAGCGCCCGGTCAAATTACTTATTCGTAATTAAACACACACACACAATCTTCCTTGATAAACAATTCTTTATAAGATTAAGTCATCTGATGAATCTACACAGATATAAATTTTGTTACTGAGGGGAAAAAATGATAGTAAAAAAAAAGTTTTATCGAGAGTCATATTTACAAAGGAAAATATTTATAGAAAACGAAATCAGATCGGAATATATGATCGAGTTTTTTTTAATAGAATCCTATATTATATAATAAAGTCAAGTTATAGACTATTAAGTTAAAAGACTATTTTAACAAAAGAGAAAATATTCCATTAGACTTCTTGAAAGTACTTAGAAATTTAACACGAACAAATACTTTTTTTTTGTGTGCAACACAAGCAAATACAAAGAGCAAATTAATTTAATCACAACGCACGCTTGCAGAAATTTCCTCACAACAACCACCAAATTTCTCAACGCAATATAAAAATAAAAATAAAAATAAAAATTACCTTAGATATTTCAACCCGGCCTCCTCCAAAACTAACTAATATTCAAAAGCACGTGCCCCCTGACAAAACCGATTCCCAACCCGACACAAGAATAACCGACCCGACCCAATAACACTATATAAATTAAACATGTCCCATGCAAACTCACAAACAACTCAAAACACTCTTCATCAAAACTATTTCTCTCTCTCTCTCTCTCTCTCTCTCCCAAGCATAAATCTCTCCAAATGGCTTCTAACTACAATAAGCTTACTTCTTCGAGAGTAGCGATCATCGGTGCCGGTGTGAGCGGTTTAGCTGCTGCTAAGAACTTAGCTCATCACAACCCGACCGTATTCGAAGCCTCGGATTCAGTCGGAGGTGTTTGGAGGAGCTGCACTTACGAGACGACCAAGTTACAATCGGCTCGAGTTGATTACGAGTTCTCTGACTTTCCATGGCCCAATAGAGATGACCCTACTTTCCCATCTTACGTCGAGATACTAGATTACTTGGAATCTTATGCTAAGCATTTTGATCTTCTCAAGTTCATGAAGTTTGGCTCTAAGGTCATCGAAGTTAGGTTCACCGGTGACGGCGAAACTCCTCAGATGGTTGACCTTGGTGCTTACGGCAACTTGTTGCCCGGAAAACCAGTGTGGGAAGTTGCCGTTCAAACCGGAGATTCTGGAGATATTCAGGTCTGTTTGATAACTCTCTTTACATGTTTTCAGCTTCAACTTGTTGCCGTTCAAACCATTAATGGTGCATTCGCATATATTCAAAATAGTTTCTTTAACGATTGTATTTCGGTAAATTTGAAGCTGATGCATGGTCTCAAACTGTCATGTAGATCACACTGCTTTTTTTTAATATATACATCATACATGAATTAAAATATGTGTTAGTTACTATTTACTAATATTAATACATTTTTTATGTAAAAACTGCATAGAACTTCCAAATAGTTTTTGAAAACTACTACATGCATGCATCATTAACTCGATTGAGTACTTACGTCTATTAGTGAGTTTTTTGTATAACGTTTTTGTTATTAATGTGTGCGAGCGCAGTGGCATGCATTTGAGTTCGTGGTAGTGTGTACCGGAAAATTCGGCGATGTTCCAAGAATACCGGCTTTTCCGGCAATGAAAGGGCCGGAGATATTCAAAGGAAAGGTGTTGCATTCGATGGATTACTGCAAGTTAGGGAAAGAAGAAGCTTCTAGTCTCCTCCATGGCAAAAAAGTTGCTGTCATCGGCTTCAAGAAATCCGTCATCGATTTGGCTTTAGAGTCTGCTTTAGCTAATCAAGGTACGTACATGATATATATTCGTTTAAGTTCTCTTTGATCCACAAAAGTCTTTGTTAAATAATACTTAATTAGCTTCACTCTAACAATTGGCACAAGTCAAAATAAAATAAAAAATAATAGCAATAATCGTCTTTGCTAAGTATATATAAATAATTATTCTCGGTTGGACCAGACCGTTAATATACTATTTGACACAAACAATAAAACAATGGTGGTGAGGACAACGCATTAGTTTACAATCACCATATAATATGATTTCAATAACTAATTAAACTTTTTAAAAATTATGCAGGAGAAGGAGGAAAAGCATGCACAATGGTGGTGAGAACAACACATTGGGTGTTTCCACATTATTGGGTGTGGGGACTACCATTCTTCTTGTTCTACTCAACAAGAGCTTCTCAGTTCCTCCATGATAGGCCTAACCAAAGTTTCCTTAGAACTCTCTTTTGCCTCCTCTTCTCTCTTCTGGTTAGTGATCTTAAAACCCCTTCTTATACTTCTCTATAAATTGTGCTATGAAATTTTATAAGTTTTTAAAACATATATGTGAAAACAGCGTGCTGCGGTTTCCAAATTCATCGAAGCATATGTTATGTGGAAGCTACCTCTAGCGAAATATGGTCTTAAACCGGACCATTCTTTCGAGGAAGACTATGCTTCTTGTCAAATGGCGATCGTACCGGAGAACTTCTTTGAGGAAGCGGATAAAGGGATGATCCGGTTTAAGAAAGCTTCAAAGTGGTGCTTTTATGATGATGGGATTGAGTTTGATGATGGGACTACGCTAGAAGCTGATGTCGTGATACTTGCGACTGGTTATGATGGCAAGAAGAAGCTCAAAGCCATCGTTCCTGAACCTTTTCGAACTTGGCTTGAGTTTCCATGCGGTGTCATGCCTTTATACAGGTACATATTGATACACATAAAAATACTCATGAAATTTTGACCATATAATATGAGTAACAAAAACTAAAAAATATCTTTCAGGGGAACAATCCATCCATTGATACCGAACATGGGTTTCGTGGGATACGTCCAAAGCAACTCGAACTTACACACATCAGAGCTACGTTCAATGTGGCTTAGCCGGCTCGTGGATGAGAAATTCAGATTACCAAGCAAAGAGAAAATGTTGGATCAATTCTTCAAGGAAATGGGAGTGACGAGAAGATCAAGCAGATTCTACAAACGTCATTGCATTTCCACTTTCAGCATCCAACATGCCGATGATTTNGGAAAGCTTCAAAGTGGTGCTTTTATGATGATGGGATTGAGTTTGATGATGGGACTACGCTAGAAGCTGATGTCGTGATACTTGCGACTGGTTATGATGGCAAGAAGAAGCTCAAAGCCATCGTTCCTGAACCTTTTCGAACTTGGCTTGAGTTTCCATGCGGTGTCATGCCTTTATACAGGTACATATTGATACACATAAAAATACTCATGAAATTTTGACCATATAATATGAGTAACAAAAACTAAAAAATATCTTTCAGGGGAACAATCCATCCATTGATACCGAACATGGGTTTCGTGGGATACGTCCAAAGCAACTCGAACTTACACACATCAGAGCTACGTTCAATGTGGCTAAGCCGGCTCGTGGATGAGAAATTCAGATTACCAAGCAAAGAGAAAATGTTGGATCAATTCTTCAAGGAAATGGGAGTGACGAGAAGATCAAGCAGATTCTACAAACGTCATTGCATTTCCACTTTCAGCATCCAACATGCCGATGATTTGTGCAACGACATGGGAGTCAACCCTTGGCGTAAATCCAATTTGCTCCTTGAAGCTTTTAGTCCTTATGGTTCTCAAGATTACCGACTCGATCAAGAAGAAGAAGATGCCTCAAACTAAATTGATGAATGTATTATGAAATGAAATTATTTATGAATAATTGTGTGTGGATGTATAATATATAATATAATGTCAATGAATAAAGGAATAAAATATATGTGTTTAAGTTTCATGAGATTTTATAAATAGAAACAAATCTATATAATAATAACAATCCGAATAAATGCGACCAATAGTTGTGCTTTTAACAATCTTTCACTTATTCACTTTTAGGGGGTGGTATTGGATTCTAATTTATGAAGATTTTTGAAAAGTTCAACAAAATCATTAAAAGTGAATAAGTGAAAGATTGTTAAAGATTGCTAGAGAGTTTTGTTGATTAGTTTTCTAAAATCTTGTAAAGTCTTCCAACAATTCCTGTATTTTTGTGATACTTTCCATGACTTTATTTTGTAAAGAAAGTGTCTAAAATCACGAACCAATAACATAATAATTGAACTCATTAACAATCCTAGATTCTTTTGTTTTAATTGAATAACACAAAACTTTTAATGACTTTA
Organism: Camelina sativa; assembly: GCF_000633955.1. Classification (NCBI taxonomy): domain Eukaryota; kingdom Viridiplantae; phylum Streptophyta; class Magnoliopsida; order Brassicales; family Brassicaceae; genus Camelina; species Camelina sativa. The sequence goes on along the minus strand of NC_025701.1, from coordinate 8,900,222 downwards.
TAAAAGTCTGAATCCAATAACCCAATTTTTTAAAGATTTTAAATGATTTTTTACAAATCACAAACTAATAACACTAAACTTTAACAGAGTTTAACAAAATCTTGATCTAATAACAACAGATTCTACATAACATTTAAAATCTTTAAAAATTTATTCAAATCTCAAACCAATAACCCCCACTTAATGATTTTATTGAACTTTTCACAAATCTTCATAAATTAGAATCCAATACCACCCCCTTACTTTTAAAAATTTTGATTGGTTTACAATTTTTTAAAATTAATTAGTAATTTTCAGCCATAATTAATTAGAGAGAAAATATATCTTTTTTTTTGGAAATTTATAATTATTTGAAAGATTTTATTAAAAAATTAAAAATTTATTTTAAGACTAGTGACATAACAATGTAATTTTTCACATTTTATAAGATTAGTTTTATATTTATACTTCTCAATTAATATTAATTAATATAGTAAGATATCTGTATTTATTTAATAAGAAAGTATGGTCCTAAACTTTTATTACATCCACGTGACATATCCAACATGCTATATAAACATCCATACCGACAGATTCATAACTCATACCTCTCTTGTAGCAATAATTTTTTGAACTCTCATATATGGCTTCATCTTCGTCAGAAGGTTCATTTATACCTCCCGAAATATGGGAATTAATATTTGGTAGTGTTCCAGCCAAAGCTCTAAAACGATTCAAGTTGACGTGCAGACGATGGAATGCTCTGTTGAGAGACAAGAGATTCATCTACGATCATCTAGAGCAGGTCCAAGAACATATCATACGAATCACTGATAAGGTTCGGATTATTAATCCCGCGTCCAACGATGATCATTCCTCTTTACCACTCCCAAATGAGTTTCAAGGAAGCGGTAAGCTGTCTAATATTGTTCATTGTGATGGGTTATTGCTATGCATCTTTCGTCATCCCAAAAGACTCGCTGTTTGGAACCCTTGTTTTAACCGAGTTAGATGGGTCACCAAACCTAGGAAATCTTATGCATTTAATGATTATTACGGCATTGGATATGATGGTGTATCT
>NC_025701.1:8881312-8898253 GCF_000633955.1 Camelina sativa | reverse complement strand
TCTTTACCACTCCCAAATGAGTTTCAAGGAAGCGGTAAGCTGTCTAATATTGTTCATTGTGATGGGTTATTGCTATGCATCTTTCGTCATCCCAAAAGACTCGCTGTTTGGAACCCTTGTTTTAACCGAGTTAGATGGGTCACCAAACCTAGGAAATCTTATGCATTTAATGATTATTACGGCATTGGATATGATGGTGAATCTCGTGATAACTATAAAATCTTGAGATTTTACAATAAAAATATTTTCGAAGACAACCGGTGCCCCACGGGTAAGTATGACCCACCGGTTGAGATCTACGACCTCAAGTCAAATTCTTGGAAAACTCTTGACATTCCTTTGGATTGGATTGTAACCTCACCGTGTGCTGGTGTGTCCTTAAAAGGAAATATGTATTGGATTGCTGGAGAATATCATGGCCCATCATTTATCCAAAGTTTTGATTTTTCCACGGAGAGATTCAAACATATGAGCCTAATTCCTTTCGTCGAAGGTACATATGATAATGTAGCTTTATCAGCTTTTAGAGGAGATAAGCTTTCTTTGCTTCGCCAACGCATATACGAAGAACATGATCAACTAGGGGAGATTGAGGTATGGGTCACAAACAATGTCAAAGATAGGGTTGTTTCTTGGACCAAACTTTTTGTTGTGTGGAGACCTGATCTGCCAGCATTTGATCTCGGGGAAGATCCTCCTCATTCGGTGTTTTTTATTGACCAAAATAATAGGATTAACGTTACATGTTCTGAAAGATTAGTAACTAGTGGAAGGAACTGCGTTTGCGTCAACTTATACATTATTGGAAAAGATGGATTCCAAAAACAAGAGATAGAAAGACACATGGTGGAAGAGGTATGGACATATTACTCTGGTTATATGTATCTTCCAAGTCTAGTTCCGGTCCCATAGTAAGGATTTCCCCCTTCATCCACCCCCTTATAAAATAAGCAAATAGAATCTGTATACATTATTATAAAATGAAAAATACTTAGATTCACCCCTAGGGTGAACCTTTGTATTCACCCCCTCTCTTCTCAACCAATCATAATATTCTATTTAATATTTATTTAAAAATAAATCAAAATTAATATTTAAAAGTAAAACAAATTAAAAAAACAATTTATGTATATTTTTATTTAAGGAAAATTAAATATTGATTTGGTTTAGATTTTACAATTAGAACAAAATTATATGTCGGTTTGGGTTTACAAATGAGATGATTAGGGTTTAGATTTTACAATTAGAACAGAATTATATGTCGGTTTGGGTTTACAAATTAGATGGTTAGGGTTTAGATTTTACAATTAGAACGAAATTATATGTCGGTTTGGGTTTACAAATGATATGGTTAGGGTTTAGATTTTACAATTAGAACTAAATTATATGTCGGTTTGAGTTTACAAATTAGATGGTTAGGGTTTAGATTTTACAATTAGAACGAAATTATATGTCGGTTTGGGTTTACAAATGAGATGGTTAGGATTTAGATTTTACAATTAGAACGAAATTATATGTCGGTTTGCATTTACAAATGAGATGGTTAGAGTTTAGATTTTATAATTAAAATGAAATTATATATGAGTTTAGGTTTATAAAAGAACGGTTTAAGTTTTTAATTTTATAATAATATACACAGATTTTATTTTTTCTTATATTATAAGGGGGTGAATGAAGAGGTTCACCCCTAGGGGTGAACCCAAGTATTGTCCTTATAAAATTAAAATTTTAAACTGCTATTTTATAAACCCAAACCGATATATAATTTATTATAATTGTAAAATCTAAATCCTAACTATCTCATTTGTAAACCCAAACCGACATATAATTTTATTCTAATTATAAAATATAAACCCTAACCATCTCATTTGTAAAGCCAAACCGACATTAATTTTGTTCTAATTATAAAATCTAAACCCTAACCATCTCATTTGTAAACCCAAACCGACATATAATTTCGTTCTAATTATAAAATCTAAACCCTAACCATCTCATTTGTAAATCCAAACCGACATATAATTTCGTTCTAATTGTAAAATCTAAACCCTAACTATCTCATTTATAAACCTAAACCGACATATAATTTCGTTTTAATCGTAAAATCTAAAACCTAACCATTTCATTTGTAAACTCAAATCGACATATAATTTCGTTTTAATTCTAAAATCTAAACTCTAATCATTTTACATTTGTAAATCCAAACCGACATATAATTTTGTTCTAATTTTAAAATCTAAACCAAATCAATATTTAACTTTCCTTAATTTAAAGTATAGAGAATTTGTTTCCTTAATTTGTTTTGCTTTTTAATTTAATTTTAGTTATTTTTTATATAATATATTAGATAGAATATTTTGATTGGTTGAGAGGAAAGGGGGTGAATGAAGAGTTTAAGTTTTTTTCTTCTCGAATCCTATATAGTTATACCATAAAAAGTGGAACAGTATTATATTGTAGCTAAAATATAGTTACCTTTTTAAATTAATACAACTAGAAATTGGAATCCTCTAAGTGGCATATTCTCCAAATATTCGAACATAAATTAATACCTAAACAAAATCATTTACAATCTTCTACAAATCAAATTTGTTATATCATGAGTTCCTAGTCTTCCCTTAAATATTGATTGAGCTAAAAAAATATTTTGAGTGAGCTAAAAATTTTTTTTCCCTTAATCGTATATATAACTTTTATTTACTTTCTAAGATATTATGAGATCACTTCAACAATAAATTCGTCGCCTACCTTCTTTATAAATACCAATCTTTACTCAACTTTGAGACTCATTAAGCAAATATATATTTTTACCTCATTATTTTTACCTCATTACAATCTTTATTCGACTCTACCAAAATGCTTCCTTTGTATTCCATAGTTATGTCAAACGGTACAACACATCATGACATAGTTTAAGTGAGGGTTCTTCAGTGAGAAAGGAAAAGCCGGTGGTCTCATGAAAATGGACACCGGCCCTGTTCGTTTCCCACGACGCTGCGACTCCACCGGCGACCCAAATTTACTCTGATTTATTAGTTTGGTGTCGCTGAAAATTGAAAACGAGCGACTCCGATCACTTTTAAAAAGAGGGACAGGTGTCGCTAGAATAAACAGCGACGGTTTTAATGGCTTTAAAAAGAGTAGCGACAGTTCCGGCGACACTTAAATAGTAAATACGGTAAAGGAATTACTCTCCACTGTTTGTATTTTTCTGGTCGCTAACTTCGGTCGCAGCGTCGTATAAACGAACAGGGCCACCATCGAAAGATTCGGCTTCACTTATGCAAGTGGTCTATTCTAGCCAACCAATTTCAGTTTATTTTTCTAATGACATGAACGACTGTATGTGGCCTTTTTTTGTATATTTGGTCATCTTGTCTCTTTATGTACCTCTAATTTAGAAATTTAGAACTAATAGCACAATGAGTTTTGGAAAGAATAATGGAGAAGTGGTCATATATTGTTATTCTTATTTTTTTTTTTTTCTAGCTCTAGCTTCTCTGTTAGACCATCTCCAATGGTTTTTTCTATTTTTACCTCTAAAATAGAGAAACTCTATAATAGAGGTGACTTTTGCTCCAATGTATACCTCTATTTTTTCCTCTAAAAAAGAATATTCCGTAGAGATTCTTTTTTTATTTTACTATTAATATCTTTTACTTATAAAAGTTACAAACTAACCCATTTATTTTAGTATTTGTGAAACTTTCATAAAATTATGATATTATTTAAATTTTTAACATTCATAAATATTATTTAAATATCACATTTATTAAAAGAAATACATTGTATCATATAAAATAATAAAACATAGTAGATTTTTTTAATTAATCATCGACATTAGTGTATTTTTCCCACAAAAAAACTGCGTGCATGCATAAGACAATGTGAAAATAGACATCAAAGTGGTGCTTCAAATGATGATATAGTAAGTATTTATTTGTTTGAATTTTTTACTATAAATGTTTTCATTATTTTTGGTTTTGGAGTTTTGTTGTTTTTTTTTGGCTATCTTATATATTTTACAAAAGAGAAAATAACTCTTGTTTAAAATATACGAAATTAATATTATGGTGTGAATAAAAACTAAAATATTTAAGTTATTTATATTTAATAAATATATTTTGATCATAAATATAAAAGTGTTAAAAGTACAAAAACTATTTTATAAATTAAAAAGTTCAACTCTATTATAGAGGAAAAAATAGAGCTCCTCTATATATAGAGGAAAAAATAGAGATCTCTATTATAGAGGTAGAAATAGAGATGGGTTGGAGTAGATTTTACTCTAAAATAGAGTTAAAAAGCAAATATAGAGGTGGGTTGGAGATGCCCTTATATCAGTTTTTTTTATTATTTTGTACATAACATTGATAATTAGACATGTCAAACAAAGGCAAATGAAAAAAACGATTAGTATAAGATACATGAAATCCTGTCATCTACATTGTTTAACAATATTTGAGAGTACATGCTTAAAATTCTTACGTAACCCTCAATTGCAAAGTACATGTATAATCTTGGAATTCTGACCTTTGAATCATTAATGGAGTCTTATTACCATACTAAAGAGATAACTATATATACTAGCTCACTCATTTTAAACTCCTCTTTCTACAACTAAACAAGTCTTTAGGAATAACTATGCGATTCAAATTCAATTGCAAAGAATTGCGGGTGGGTGGTTATATTACTTATTTCCCCATTTTTGTTCAATAACATTCTAAATTATTATCCATCTTGAAGCCTCTCAATATATATAACCAAAATTTGCGGGTGGGTGGATTTGAGTGCTAAAATATTTCATTCCGAAAAAAATTATTTAGCAAGGTAGAGTTTTATAAAGGGTAAGTTTGAATAAATTTTTAGTATACTAGAATTTTTTAATATAATAGAATTTTAATGTCTATTTGTGTGTTATATTTAGGTAAGTAGTATTTGGATTGTTCATTATTAGTATAAATAATAAAATACATAATAAGTAATTTATAAGATATTATCTGATTAAGAAATAATTTTGCTAATAATTTAATTGTTTTACAGAATTTAGTTAAATTACCTTGATTTGATATGTCTAATATTCTAATATTTCTAGTGTTAACCAAATAATTAACTGAGAATTTAACCTGTATTTTAACATCGAATTAACCTTTATTTAACTCGATTCAAGATATCAATTTAGGAATATGATGTTAAATGTAAAGATTGTATAAGCATAAACAAAAATTGATTTAGGAAAATAGAAATTAATTTTGAAGAGATATTTTAGGAATCAAATTGGTGTAACGATTTTATAGACATATTAATTGAGTACTTGATTTTAAATTTCCATATTTTAGTTATTATTTTGTGTAATTTTGTAGGGATTAACTTTGTAAATAAATATAACTTAAAGGGTAGAACACAAAATGTACTTCAAAAATGTTAATATAGATTTTACGGACTTACGGATTTTTTGTGTACTTTGAAGAAATATATATATATATATATAATAAAATTTAATAATAAAAGCTTATAGTGCAAAATTTTCAATATAAGAAACAAATATGAAAACTAAAACAAAATCACTAATGTGGAGTAATAAAAATTACTACAAACAAAAAAAAACTACCAATTCACTTTGTTATTAAATAATAAAAATTTAAATTTAATAACGGTAAATATGATAACAAGTCAAATAAAAACAATACTATAACGCCTTGACTAACACTTAAAACATTTCAAATAATACAAAAATAAAATATATTCAAAATATAATAAAACAAAAATATCTTGCGGTGTACCCCATGTTCAAACTTAAAAACAAAGAAACTAATCTAATGTAGGTGAACCATATACAAAATAATAAGAATAAAGAAATCAATTAATTTTGTAATATTTTTATTATATCATATGATATATAAATATACTATGAAATATATATATGTTTATTCCATACGGGAGTTCGAGAATATATGTTTTCGTCCCGTCCCGTCCTGTCCCGTTTTCAATCGGAAATACATATTTGTCCCATATCTAGAATGTCCCATATTAGTAATAAATTCTCTTATGCAATAGGAATTTTAAGAACGGTGTAGGTCATAATGGAACATGACAAAACGGAAAGGGAATTACGTCCACCCCTAAATATTTGTATTTGTCTCAAAGGGGTTTCCATCGTTATTAGCGGTTATATATCCAGCTTGATAGTTCACAAATTAAATGAAATTTAACGTGACCAATCATTTATTTGATTTAGTTTGTTGCCAGTCCAACCGTTATGTTGTTCAAATTTTAAAATACTGATGAAACCATTATTATTTCAAATTTTCAAACATTAATAAACCAAACCAAAAATCAAACTAAAATCTTAATTAGTATAAGTTTGACTATATATATAAAAATAAATTTGTTTATAAACATAACCCGCACGTACGTGCGTGTCCGAACCTAGTGTTTTTAAAAATATAATAGATATTTGACCTTGGTTAAAAAGATTGAGTTTTTAAAAATTTCTTATGCATTTTTTTACTCTTTCTGTATTACTAAGAAGTCATTTTTGCTAAAATAAAATACTATTTAGCCAATGAAAAAAAAAACTGCAAAATACAAATAATTAACTAATTAAAAATGTAAAAATATCACTAAAAATAACACAATGTTATGGGGTAAAACATGACATATTATCATCATTTAGACACTTACTATGATAATAAATTATAAACTTCAGAAAATTATTTAGTACTTAATCACACTATGATGTATTTATAATAATTATTACACTATGAACATAGGGTGAATTGTTTTTGTTTTTGTTTTTTTTTTTGGCAAATTTTTTCTCTTTTTTTTTTTTTGTTTTTTTTGCACTCTGACGGTAAAATGCCAATTTTGACCTTTTGGTTTCTCGACAAGTCAATTTAGCAATCAGCTTCGTCACTGGAATCAGCTGAGGATTTGATTGAACCCTAAAAACCCTAATTGATCGGTTTTTTCCGATAATCGGACAGCGATGGAGGGTTTAGAGAAGTTTTACAACAAGATGGTGAAAGATGCGAAATCGGCAGCTTCTTCTTCTACCTCTTCTCTTTCCGATTTTGCGGAAACTCTGATGCAGGACAAACGAGGCTCCGGCTCCGGCTCCGGCAGCAACTTGACTACTACATACGACTCAGGATCCGGCACCTTGGTCACCAGACCTCCGAGGTACGCTTCTTCCCGTTCCTAGTTTTGAATATCTCGATTCAAGATCGTCTGAACTTTATTGGAATTGTGTGATCAATCACTAAGAAAACGAAAAAGTTTTAGAATTTTGGGTCCTTAGAAAAGTGGGCATGTCTCGAATTATAAAACCTAGAGAGACTATGATATTTCCCCAATTCCACATGAGAGAAAGCTTGTAAATTTGTAATAGCTTGTTAAATTGATCTAATATCTTAGTTACTTGAGGAACAGAACTGTTGTGGAGGTCGATTATAAACGATCAAGTAGGAGACTAGGGTTGTTTTCGATTGATTTGACTAATATGTAATGAGTTTTACTTGTTTTGTGTACTGTATAATTCTATTCATCTGATTGTATCTTGGGACTATGTTTTGGTGGCAGTGGAGTTTCAGTCTGGACGTGTTCAAAGCTGTGCGCTGTGTTCTTTGTCGCTGGGGTGTTTGTTGGTTATACGCTTAAGAGAAGGGTTCGAAAGTGGGCTTCCAAATTGCTCAGGAAAATAAAGGATGATTAAGCTCAAACCTCTGTTTTGCCTTCTACTGCAACATTGGTACAGTTAACACAAAAGGCATTGTTACTTATTCTCCTTCTTGATTGTAGTTTCAGTTCCAGTTTACTGTGCTAAAGTCGAGGCACCTTTTTAATGAAACTTTGTGACTATATTAGCTTTGTGCCTTGTGGTTATGGAAATAGAGATTGGTTCATCTTTGAAAAGACGCGTATGTTATTTTCTATAGTAAATCATATTTGTTATTTTCATGCCATTAGGCGGGTCTATACAAACAGGCAGGACAATGTTTCAATTGGGACATAGTGTATATAATCTATTTTGCTAAGTGAATGTGAAGTTAGTATGAGAAAAATAATGGCTGGCGGGATTTCAGTCTCACTTTAGGGAAAGTGATAGGGGATGACTTAGAAATGCTCCTTGTGAAATTCGAACCGTGTGGTTGTTTTCTCACTCATGTCTTGTGCTTGCTTCTTCAACTCCTTTGCCACGGTTGGTATGCCGCAGTAAAACACTCCTGCACCATTCGATAAATTGTTTTCACACATGCTTTGTAATACCTTGCCTAATTATTAGCAAACAGGTTCACTTGTTTGCCTGTGTCACTTATTTCTATTGAAATTTATTCTTTCTTTTTCATTGGTCCTAAAATTGAGGTTTATCAGATGTCTTGTTAGTAAGCAGCTGATTGAATAAAATATTTACCGACTGTCGAATTTGGATGCTTTCTTGCTATGCTACTAANTCCGGCTCCGGCAGCAACTTGACTACTACATACGACTCAGGATCCGGCACCTTGGTCACCAGACCTCCGAGGTACGCTTCTTCCCGTTCCTAGTTTTGAATATCTCGATTCAAGATCGTCTGAACTTTATTGGAATTGTGTGATCAATCACTAAGAAAACGAAAAAGTTTTAGAATTTTGGGTCCTTAGAAAAGTGGGCATGTCTCGAATTATAAAACCTAGAGAGACTATGATATTTCCCCAATTCCACATGAGAGAAAGCTTGTAAATTTGTAATAGCTTGTTAAATTGATCTAATATCTTAGTTACTTGAGGAACAGAACTGTTGTGGAGGTCGATTATAAACGATCAAGTAGGAGACTAGGGTTGTTTTCGATTGATTTGACTAATATGTAATGAGTTTTACTTGTTTTGTGTACTGTATAATTCTATTCATCTGATTGTATCTTGGGACTATGTTTTGGTGGCAGTGGAGTTTCAGTCTGGACGTGTTCAAAGCTGTGCGCTGTGTTCTTTGTCGCTGGGGTGTTTGTTGGTTATACGCTTAAGAGAAGGGTTCGAAAGTGGGCTTCCAAATTGCTCAGGAAAATAAAGGATGATTAAGCTCAAACCTCTGTTTTGCCTTCTACTGCAACATTGGTACAGTTAACACAAAAGGCATTGTTACTTATTCTCCTTCTTGATTGTAGTTTCAGTTCCAGTTTACTGTGCTAAAGTCGAGGCACCTTTTTAATGAAACTTTGTGACTATATTAGCTTTGTGCCTTGTGGTTATGGAAATAGAGATTGGTTCATCTTTGAAAAGACGCGTATGTTATTTTCTATAGTAAATCATATTTGTTATTTTCATGCCATTAGGCGGGTCTATACAAACAGGCAGGACAATGTTTCAATTGGGACATAGTGTATATAATCTATTTTGCTAAGTGAATGTGAAGTTAGTATGAGAAAAATAATGGCTGGCGGGATTTCAGTCTCACTTTAGGGAAAGTGATAGGGGATGACTTAGAAATGCTCCTTGTGAAATTCGAACCGTGTGGTTGTTTTCTCACTCATGTCTTGTGCTTGCTTCTTCAACTCCTTTGCCACGGTTGGTATGCCGCAGTAAAACACTCCTGCACCATTCGATAAATTGTTTTCACACATGCTTTGTAATACCTTGCCTAATTATTAGCAAACAGGTTCACTTGTTTGCCTGTGTCACTTATTTCTATTGAAATTTATTCTTTCTTTTTCATTGGTCCTAAAATTGAGGTTTATCAGATGTCTTGTTAGTAAGCAGCTGATTGAATAAAATATTTACCGACTGTCGAATTTGGATGCTTTCTTGCTATGCTACTAAAGACTTCCTTCCAGTTAGGCCTTGCAAAATGTGTTCTCACCTGTTTGAATGATGTTATCTTGTTAGTTATTGGTAGTATTGGGAAATAGTTTATGGTTATATGCCCTGCAACAAATCTTACCCGTGTTCCCGATAGAATATCAACTCCATGTTTGGCATGGTTCAAAGCCTGGACCATTTTTATCAGGGTTGATCTTGCATCGCCTTCATCATATACACTTGTAAGGTAGTTGTGCAACTCAATCTGGCCCTGTCTTACGAGAAAATTAAGGAATATGTTAGTATATCGATAAACGTATAAAGTGTTGATGAAAATAGATGATATGCTTGTGTTTATTACTCTGCAGTCCATGTCTGATATTTCCTCCATTACTCCCCTAAACCATTCAACGGATCCTGGCTCCCTTGTGACCCAGTAGAAGTGAGCCTTCACTGCTTTCTTTTTCCCTCCATGTGTTGAAGTTGGGGTTATTGTGGTATATGAAGATGTATAGCTATTCCAGCTGAAATCTGATCTGCTGAACTCGTTGTCCTGTGCCATTGAAAGTTTAGAGATACATATTTGATACTAGGTTCTTGGAAAGGCTAGCTTTTCTGGTGCTGGGCTTACTGTTTGTTCGTCTCTTGAATCGTTCAGGAGATCCTTCAGGATGCTTATGAAAGGAGTAGCTCCTATTCCCAATCCAACGAGGAGCAAGACATCATAGCTTCTGTAGTCCTGTGCTGGAGCTCCATATGGACCGTCTACTAGTAATTTCGGTCGGCTGCCAAATACAGTATCAACAAGGCATGTTAATACTAGGTTGCTAAGTGTGAAAGGAGAAAGCTAAGAAGGGTCTTGAAATATACTTTGAGATATCAATATTGCAATGGGCAGAGAATTTTGAACGCCCAATCACGCATGTTGAAAGATCTTTGCCCACGGTTAGAACTCGTCGTAGCTCCTCTGTCCAGTCTCCAAGTGTTCGGATGTGAACACTGAGTTGGTCATCTCCTGGTGCTGAGGTAATTGAAAATGGGTGCCTGGAAAAGTTTAGGGTTGAGTGAAACCTGAGATGTTTGCTAACACTAAGGGAATCATCAGTACTCACCATTCAAATCGAGAGATGGTTGGACACTGCAAGAAAATGTATTGGCCGCTCTTGTACTTGAATCCAGGAGGCTTTGACATGATTAAGCTGAGTACTTCTCCAGGCAGCATAGAAACCTGCAGAGATCAGATTGAAAGGTCATGGGTTTATTTTGTTATGAAAACACTTTTTAACAGGAATGAATTTGATCGGTTTATGGTGGTTGCCTTGAGGATTTTGACAGAGTAATGCTTTGACCTACAAGCTCGCAGACTTCGTTCTGCCACATAGAGCACCATAGGAACCGAGATGTACATCCAAGTCTGAGATGAGTGGCAATCAAAAATAATTTAGGTTTCAAGATATTTCGGCATTTCGGTTTTAAGAGCAAAGAGAGATTATGTTTGCTGCTACTTACAGTTTTCTGATACCACTTATCGGCGAAGAACAGGAAGGTCCCGTGGACAATGAGCATGATGTAGACAACCACTAGAAGGTGATGAGTGTACCAGAATGCGTTAAAGCCAGTCAAGCGATCAAGTGGTGCCGGAAGCCTCACACGGTTTCTCCTGAAATGAGTTGATGCTAATGTGAAGGCAATGGTTGTCAAGATCACCATTGAGATCCCGGTGATTCCTTCTGCACCTGTCATCAGGTCTTTGAATGTGGGCTTAGTACCATTGAAGGCAGAAGCGATCAAGGCAAAATCTTCTGGACTTGAGTTTATAATCCGGGGAAAATCACACGCCAAATGGGTACCAGCATGAACAAGTATCCCAATCGCAATGGCACAAGCAATAATCTGGAACACAAATGGGACAACAGAGAGACAAAAGAGTCTTGATCTCAAGTTTGTATCGACAAAGACTGAAAAATAGAAAGAGATATGGAAGGTTGTATAGTAGTATTTTTACCTTATGGAAATTGATGTTATCATCAAAAGGAACACAAGTTCGAGCCCGTGTAGATCTTAGCCAAGTCAATGTGTTTCTACACACAGGTAAGAGAACCAAAGCCATATTGAGCTTGAGAGTCTCTGCAGCTCCTTTAGCAGTGGTTAAGCAATAACCCATTACCTTAAAAGCAGCTTTCTCTCTGTACTCTAGAAACTTCCAAACAAAGAGAATGGCCATAAGCATGATCCATAATAAAAGAACCCAACTTCGTTGCCAGTTATCTAGAATCAGACATTGAAGTTTTTTTCTACATTTTCGAACCACATGACGAGGTCTAATAAGATTCCGTCTTGGTGTACTCACTCCAGCGCTTGTTGTGCTAAGCGGTCTACTATAGTTCATGTACGTGTCTCTCTGAAGTAAGAGTGTCTCAAGTTGCCATAACTGAAACAACACAAAAAGGTTAAGAAACATAGAAGAATCGTGGATAGTGTCTTTGAAGGGGCCGAGTAAGGATATATAATGTTGTTTTTTGAACCTCAATGTATCCAAAATTCTCTGGATCAAGTTCTTCCATGATCAGAGATGCGTACTCTTCTGCTTGTTCCTTAAGTTTTGCTAACTTGTTTGCTGATGCGCTTAGCATTAAAAGCTGCGTTTCAAAAGTATTAACAATTGTTAAAGATATTGATTGTTTCATACGTAATTATTACTGTGTTGAAAAAGAAATTACTTCTTTAATTTCTTCTCTTGTAATCCTCCCATCTTCGTTGCTATCAGCCCTGTAACACAACCGGTACCATATTAAACACTGTTTTTGATTAGTAACACTGCAAATTAATAACAATTATAACAAAACTGTAGGATCACTAAACCAAAAAAAAAAAAAAACATATATGACTTTATAAAATGTTTGGCAAACAAAGTGTAGATTTGCAAAATCATTTTGGCATTACGAGTCATTCATTTATCATACTTGCAAGTAAACTTATTGCGGGAAAAAAAAAAACAAAACCCGAAAGAGGAAACATTTTTGAAAATTTGGTGAAAGGTTATTTTTACTGGGCCAAGTAATCCATGGCCCATTACTTAGACATAAGACCTTTTTGCACCGTTGATAGCGTGAACTACCAGATCCAACGGCTAAGAACACCACGTGATTTAAATGATATGAGTGAAACATTGCGGATCAAAATTTTAGCTTAGCTAACACATAAATTTTATTCATGCCTAATAATTTCCAAAACTATAGAAAATTACAGTGACATTGCGGCAGTCCTACAAAAGAGATAACAATTTGCAATCAAAGAGTGATTGGTGAGCTAATATTATCTTAATCAACAACATTTTTACTCCATATGTGATTAGGTTTGATCAGCTAATCTTCACAAAGAAACAAAAATAAAAACCCTACTTTTACAAAAAAAATATATATATATACTTATGCAAGTTGATCAAAAACTTCATTAATGATCGCTAAAATACCCAATTATACAGATAAAATAAAACTAACGTCAATGATTAACGCCAACTAACTAATATTCGTAGCACTTGGCTCAATACATTTGTTTTCTAATGACTTTTTTTGCATATAGCAATGCGTTATTCCCGTAACAGTTATAAACGCAAAGACAAACCCCAAAACAAAAACAAAAAAAAAGACTTAAAAAAGAGACACACGTACATGTCGAAGAAGATTTGAAGACGCGCGTCGAAGCTTTGATCAGAAATCTGTAACCAGAAATCGTGAAGTTCATCTTTCGTTATCTTCTCCAGTTTCTGTCTCCTTCTTCGAGCCAAAGCGTCAAATACACTCACCGCAAACTCCTTCGAATCCACCATCCCTTTTTACAAAATTTTGTAACATTTTAAAACAGAGTTTTGTGATATGTTTAGATTAATATATACATGACACAGACTTACCAACGCACTCGCCAAAATCATCTCGCGCGAGTAAACCTTGTTTAGAAAGCGATTCGAAACGTTTCTCGACTTTTTTCCACATCTGATCGCAATCGCAATCCCAATCGCAATCGCAGTTGTTCCCTCTCGTGGTTTTGTTAATAAACTGTAATCCTTTCAACGCTCTCTGCGCACTCGACGTTGATCGCTGTAATTTAGCGTTTTCTCTCCGTTTGTCTCTCGCCGTCATAATCCCCTCCACCACCACCGAACGTTCGAGATCTCTGTCTCTCTCCCCGGCGGTAGAAGAAGTCGTCGTCTTCCAAGATTCCGACCTAAGTAGTTTCCCAAGTTTCTGCCTTATCCTCGAAGACGCCGTGGATAGGTTCCTAGACAATCTCGCGGTTACTAAATCCACCGATCTCGGCCGAGAATCCACAGACGCCGCTTCCGCCGCGGCCGCATCAGACAACCCGCAGACGACAATGGAGTCGTCTGCGACGTCGAGCTCTAACGTCACCTCGACGAGTTCTCTCTCCCAGCTACTCCCGCTTCCGGAGTCCCCATTGTTACGACTCAAATCGTTGAGAAAAACCGGCAGCATTGCGCCGCCGGTGAATGGAGAAGAACTAGACTCGATACCGTCGTCGTCGTGACTGAAACTCGAACACGTTGAGATACTCAGAGGAGATAACTTCATCATCAGTGAATAAAAAGATTAGTAATCAACCACCTATACTTACACCAAATAGACATATATTAAAAATCAAATTAAATGTAAAATTATATCTCTTTGGTTTTCACCGATCACCATGAAAACTTCACAAGAAAACAAACAAAGAAGAGAAAAGAAGGTGAGAATAAATTTTTTTGAAAGAAGAAAGAGAAAGAGAGAGGAAAAAAACAAGAGAGGCACTTCTCAACCGATCAATACAAAACACTAACACACACAATTTTCAACGCTTTAGTTTATTTTTTGTTTTGTTTTGTTTGTGAGGCCAAGTCGTGGTTTCACAGTTGTATGTCTTTCTTTCTGTGTACTGTATCTTTTTAATTTTTTTTTCCTATCTACTTAAACTAATCTCCTCTACTAATTGTCTATTATTGTGAAAAAAAAAAAGAAATATAAAGCTTGTTGTTGTTGATGTTGTTTACCATAAATATAATTATATTAACAATTGGGTTATGGTCTAACGTATGTGATTAATTCACAATATCTTAGTTCTTGAGTTTAGCCGCCAAAAGTTTATCAGTAATCAGAGAGTAATTATTAGCATTACATTTAGTACCAATTTTAAATAATCAATCGGGTTTAAAAGAGAGACAATTTGTGGGTGTGTGTACCTTAATGAATATGCAAAGGGGGGAAGAGAATTGTTGTCTGAGACGCTGGCAGAAACTCAGGAGAGTACGCCACGTGGAAGCTTAGATGACAAAATCGTATTATATGTACTTATTATATCGCCGTTACTTAAATTAATAATATGAAGAATTAAGGGAGGAGGGAGAGAGTGGGAGACAAGAACAAGAATACGTAATTGTTTTATATACGTTATATATAAAACTATATGAGCTGGCAAAGAAGGAGAAGAAGAAGAAGATGGAGGTCAAAGAATTTGTAATGTAAACGATAGGTGATCGAACCGAAGTGTATATATATATAAAGGGACTTGAAGGAACAGAAACTTTGGGTTTGTGTGTTTGTTTGTTTGAGAGGACACTATTAAATCTAATTTCTACGCTTTGTCGCAAAGCAGTACATTGCCGAATGTTGTACGTCCTAAGTTTTGAGTACCTCCTCTTCTAGAATATCTCTCTGGTTTGGTTTGGTTTTGCTTATTCTCAAGGTTGTCTTTGGTTTTGCTTATTCTCAAGGTTGTCTTATGGGCTTCATTGGCCCTTAATATATCCACCCTATCTGTTTCAACCATTGGTCATGTAGTTTCTACTTTCTATCATCCATTTAGCATTTTTTTTGTCGGTTTCAAAATTTCTTAGTATAGACAAGTCAATTGCTTTTTGTTTTCGATGATTTTATAATCTATGATAATATGAGGTGTTGTGGAAATTAAGAGTTTCAGGAGTCTATCTATTTTAGCTTACGTGTTACTTCTGTTGGTTACATACTGTATTATAGTCCACCGCTATCTAAACCAATTACTGTATATTTTACATCATCTCTATTTATAATGTTTTTACTAGATACCAAAGTAATCTATAAATGAGACTATTAGAAAAGAAAACTAAAATAGCTAGCTCACTACGAACTCTTCTAAGACTTCAAAATATGTTTGAAATCGTCAACATAAAAAAAAAAATAAACAAAAGAGTCAATCGTTTACACAACTTCAAAATGAATTAATGTGGTGATTGAAAATGTAAAAATCTGCTAATACTCAGGGGGATAATAACCGGTAAGAATCGCGTGCTATTATGTAGTTAATTAGGGTATCTAAAATTGCAGTCCGAAGCATACTTACCTACAGTATAACAATATTATAGTTCAATGTACTGATAGAGAAAAATGCATATGTATGTATGGAGGAAAACATTGAAGTTAAAATAATTCAACAGTTTAGAATGATAGGAAAAAAAATAGAATTCGTAGCAATGGAGGAGCAACGTGCGTTCCACTCATATTGAAATCCATGTTAGACTAGCTAGCAGCCCACGTTTCTTCTTTGAGTGTACCTTTTCTTCCATTTATAATTTAAGTTATTTGGCTGACAAAATCAATTTCTAAAAACAACTGATATATATATTTAGTATGACAAATGAATATAGATAGATGTGATCGTTTCATTTATAAAAGTTTTAAAATACTTCAAATGCTTTTCTGGTAGTTGCAAACTCTGTATCATAACCTGAATACTTTAATGTATATATGATGAAATCTTAAACAAAATATGTACACAATCTAGAAGACTAGAAGAATGAAGAATCTGAAAGAAGAAAGAATCAAAATATCGAAAACAATCATCAGGCGGGCGGGCCTGATGATCAGTGATCTATTACTATTACCATCAATCATCATAGACCTAAAATTAAGTGCACTTAAGACTCAAACGACGACACTAATGGGCTGTAATCTTATATTGGGTGGGCTAGTTTGGAAATGACAATTATGTGTCAATGTGTGTGTGTTTTTGAATAAGGCGGAGGGTTTTTGGTAGTAAAGTAAAATTCTGGTTACAAAATCAAATCAAATAAATAAAATTCTGGTTGAAATGGTGAATAGTGACTATTTTGTTCGTTGTTCAAAAAAAAAAAAAAAAAAAAAAA
>NC_025701.1:8877442-8880868 GCF_000633955.1 Camelina sativa | reverse complement strand
TTCCCGCACGCTAACAGGTGGGTCTCGTTATTGTCATCAGTGCTGGATGTTGTTGACACGTGTTTGTTTCTTTCTTTTTACATATACTGCCGTCCGTAATCTATCATATATCACTCGACCTCTTCATTTCTTTCCAACTCTGGTATCTTAATATGCTAATTTCTTTCAATTCATGTATACTGTATGTAAAAAAATGAAATGAGGAAACAAAAGTTAAGTATATGAAATAAGAATTAAAATTAGTATGTATATAACGAAGATCAGTAACAACGTTTTATAACACTTGAATAGTAACAACGTTGGTTTTAGTTCGTGTAGTTCCATCCTTGATTGATTTTGCACTCGATTCTCGATAAGGTTAAGATCAGTTTCATAACTAAATTTGACTAAATGATGTATCACGGTTTAATGTTTCTGCATTGAAATGTCTTACACTTGGCGAGAATTTATATCCTTTTCTTATTAATAAGTATACATAAGAAAAATAGAAATGAGAGTCCCACAAAAATAGGAAAGACAAGATACCTGGTGACTGGGACCTTAGTGGTCCGTATTCAAAACTCAACACCTATGATCTAATCCATTTAGTTCTCTACCGACTTTAATAAGGTTGATGATAACAAGACCATATTTAAACCAGCAAGCTGATCGAGTTATCCGATGACAACTCTGGCTAGGCACAAAAAAGAAGACCCACTGATTTTAGAAATTTCTCAAAACAAACCCGAGAGAGTAGACATGAAACACTGGTCCCTAGACATGATTTAATCTCACCAAGACAAGTTTCGAGCTTTCGTTGTTATCATCCGAAATAAACAACATTTGAAGGGGGCAAAAAAAAAATACATCTATCAGCTCAAAATTTATTATTATCAGTTTAGTATCATTCATTTCTTTTACTTATATACCGAACCAGCTTTATTTAGGGGGTGTATTCAATCTAATATTCTAAGTGATTTGACTTTCATTATATTTCAAGATGATTTTAGGGAAATTGATATGATTTATTGTAAAATTCTTTTAAATTTCACTTAAAACCATAAGATTTTGATTTCTGTATTTTTAACTAAATAAATCCTCTCAAATCTTTCAGAATCTCTAAAAATCATTAAAATCCAAATCCACGAACTGTTTTGAATTACACTGAATTTTAAAGTAAAATTTTAAATCATCAGTTCAATAACAGTGGATTTTAACAAACTTTTTTAAAAATCTATTTAGAATCTATGACTGAATATCATAGTATTTATAAATTTTACACAAATCAATTAAAATGTCAAGTTAATATACCCTCTTATTTATAATTTGCTGAACTTATAATCTCTATTATTATATTTACAATTTTGTCTACTTTCTTTATCTACTTAATTTTGGATTTATAGTACTGCATCTAAGACTACAGTTAAATCGAACGCGCGTAAGTTTTTGTGTGGGGTTTTCAAACAAGTTAAATATTCATTGTCAAGAATTGTTTGTATAGTTTAATTCCAAATACTGTATGTTCGTAGATCATCACATTTTATGTGTACGTAGATTATTAAAAGTTTTGGGATTAGAGCATAAAACAGACAAGAATACAAGAACAATAAATGTAGCATCTAATTTATCGTTCAAGAAGATAGATGAAACTCTAAGCAAATGTTGTGGGGACCGTCGAAACGACGACACTTTGGTCGGTGAATCTCTCTATCTATCAACATAAAATTTAAGACCGAGGAACTGCCATATCCTTGTCTCACCCCTAATCTTCATACAATTGTAAGTTTATGAATAGTTCTAAGATCATCACTTCAGAGTGAGATTTAAAGACAAACACATTGTTTCATTAATAAAATTAAAATAAACACTATATATATTAAAAACATGCAGCTGTAAAGATTTAAATTTTGTTTGGCAATTACCAGAGAAGGGAAGGAAGGAGACAGGTTCTCGAGTTATATCAATTATTAAAAGAGACATAAAGATTAATTAACAAGCATAATTACAGCTGATTAATTATTAATGACGGGTACGATACGATTTAGCGAGAGATTAGAGGAGAGAGTAATAATGAAAACAATGAAATAAAAAATAAATAAAGGAGGGGAAGCGGAAAGAGAGGCATGTCGAGTGATGGCATGTAAAAACCTAACATGGGATCATTCCAATTGCATTTCCAACGCCACCAGCTGTGGAATTTCATTACACCAAATCATTCTGTTTGCTCTTATGTCCTCTACCACCATCTCTATATACACACACGATCCAACATATATGTATATATATATATATTTGTGTGTTTCAGTGCATTTGATATGATTTTTTTTTTTCATCTGTTGAATCATTTCCTCGGTCGTACAATTTCCATGATTTCTCTTTCTTAATTCTTATAATTTCTTATCAAAATTAAAGTTGGAATCTTTTTTTTAGGCAATATGGTTTATAATCTAAATGTTTTCAGCGTCACTTCATTTCTAGAAAAATACATCAAAAGGTAAATTCTTTTAGTTTGTGTAGTCATGTCTTATATATTGAAGTGCACTGCACCGAATCATGCCATGTGAACTATGGAGTAAACATGTATATATACATGCATGTACTGATGTACCTAGCTAGTAGAAACCAATTTGTAATTTCAGTTGTGATGCTGCTCAGCTATAAGCCTATAACCATCTGATTTTTTTTGTCTCTATAAATTGTTGATTTTTCCGTTATATAAAAAGTTGAATGAATACAGTAGAACCTCTATAAATTAATACTTTTTAAATTAATACTCACTATAAATTAATAAATTCTTCCGGTCCCGAGTTGGGCCGGTGTAAAAAATGACACATTTGGATAAATTAATAAGATAATAATTTTTTGAGAAATACTATGTAAAAATATGGTCTCATCAATATCATAAATTAATAATCAAGGTAATATTAATATATATATATATATTAATATATATATATATATATATCTAAAAAAATATAGTGAAATATGACTCTATTTTTATTTCCATATTCTTGAATTTATTGGAGCTCATCTCTAATCTTTTGCATTGCCATCTTCTCAAATCGTATCCAAAAATTATAGAGAATCCTAAATGCGATAATTGCTTCCGTACATGTATTTGTTTCTAAAATTACCGCAATATCTTCTTTGACTTCATCATTACCATAAATGATAGTAGCAATTTCTTCTAAACTCTAAACTTTTGTAATACCCGCAAACCAAATTTTGGTATTTTGGTAAGGGTGTCGATCGACACCTCCTAGTGAGGCATCGATCGACACCAATTGTGGTCGGTTTGGTCGGTTCAATTTTAATTGTCCGGTTTGCGTGGTTGGTTTAGGGAATCCCTAAATCGAGTTTTAAAGGAAGAAAACGACCTAGGGTCGTGTTGTTTTGTCTTATTCGCCGTTTTTGAGAGAAAACACAAAGAGAGAGTGTTCTTGAGCT
>NC_025701.1:8866515-8875631 GCF_000633955.1 Camelina sativa | reverse complement strand
GGAGGTGTGGACCTGGCGGGCTTGTTGACACAGTTGTTGGAGCGGATACCAAGATTGGGTCCGGCTCAGGCTCAGGTAGTGCCACCAGTGGTCGTGGAGGAGCATCAGCCAGTGGCTGCGGATGTGAGAGCTCATGCTCATTATTTGTCTATGCTGAAGGAGATGCATAAACTTTATACTGAGAGGTTTTCGGGTGGTACAGACCCTACTGTTGCGGATGCGTGGAGGACGAGTGTGGAACGTAACTTCCATACTCTGAGATGTCCTGAGGAGTTTTGGGTGGACATAGGGGTCCATCATTTGAGTGGTGATGCTGAGGTGTGGTGGAGATCGGTGGCTGCTAGGAGAGTGCAGCGGGAGATGACTTGGGCTGACTTCGTTTTGGAGTTCAACCGCAAGTATTTTCCTAGAGAGGCATTGGATCGTTTGGAGGTGCAGTTCCTTCAGTTGTCTCAGGGGACACGGTCAGTGCGGGAGCTGGACTTGGAGTTCAGTCGACTTCTTTGTTATGGGGGTCGGGCTATGGAGCCTGAGGAGGCTCAGATCAGGAGGTTCTTGAGGGCTCTACGTGATGACTTGAGAGTTCACTGTAGAGGGAGGAGTTATGCTACGCGTGCAGAGCTGGTTGAGACTGCAGCAGAGATTGAGGAGGATATCCGGGCACAGTCAGTGGTGGTCAGTCCAGCGGTTCAGACAGAGGAGACTTCGGAGCAGAACAATCCAAACAAGGGTAACAAGTCGGAGCAAAGGCATAAGAGGAAGCGGGAAGACACGTCAGGTATGCAGCAAGGTGGGCGAGGGTGCTTCGGATGTGGGAGCAAGAACCACAGGTTGGCAGACTGTCCCAAGAAAGGTGATTCACAAGAATATCGTCGATCGTGTTACCATTGTGGAGAGGAGGGGCACATCAGGCCTTTCTGTCCTAAGTTGAGACAGATGATGGGGGGTGCGGCACAACCGAAGGGAGGACCGGGTGCTCAACTCGGAGATTAGTTTGGCTTCTGATTCTTTTTATTTCAGCTACGTATTTTCGTTTGGAGTTGTAAACGTTTATTGCACTTGAGGTTTTAATAAAATGCAGTTATTTGGTTTTTGGAATTTGTGGATCTTGTGGAAAAGAAAATCGCTCGGGAATTCTATAAATGGAAAGTTGCAATGCATAGAAAGTTTCTAAAAACATAAAGTTCTATGAATAGTTAGAACTTGTTTTTAGTGGGGAGGGTGTTTGTAAACACAGAGGAGTTCAGATGTTAGTAGTGAGACCTGGGGGTGGCCATGGCTGTGGTGATATTCTCAGAGAGGATATGGGGTTGGTAGGACATTGAGATGTTCTACGTGGATCACGGGGGTGGTCCAGGTTGGGGAAATGCTTATAGACGTTATGACCGTTTGCTAGAGGGACGGGGGGTCCTGAACAACTCATGAGGAGATGGGGGTTCTCCTGAGGGGACGGGGGGTCCCCTAGATACCGATAGCTCGAGGGACTGTGGTCCTGAGGGTGGCAGAGGAGATGGGGGTTCTCCTGAGGAGATGGGGGTTCTCCTGGTACCGTGATCTTAAGGGTGACGACCCGAGGGTGAGACGGTATGGCTCAAAGACGGGGGGTCTGAGAGTGTGATCGGTATGGCTTGAAGGTTGCGACCTAAGAGCAGATGAGTTGGTGGCAAAGTGTCAAGGACGTGGAGATAAGCATGGTAACCGGATGTGGATTTATGAGACTGATGGGGGTTCAATCTCAGGGTTACGGTTGAGATCGGAAGCGGATCTCGGGATTGATGGGGGTTCAGTCTCGGGGTTTTCTATACGTTGACCGGGAGGGTCAGGTGTATGCTGGTCGGGGGGACCAGAGTGGTGAAGACCAGTGGGTTCAGGGTGGTTTGGACCAGTGGTGTCCTTGTTGCGGCAGACCAAATGGGTGGATGGTACGAACCGTTGCGACGGTGATTTGGTGAGTTTGCGGATGAGTGGCGGTGTGTTCAGATTCGAGGAAGAATCTTCTGTTAGAGGGGGAGAATTGTAACACCCGCAAACCAAATTTTGATATTTTGGTAAGGGTGTCGATCGACACCTCCTAGTGAGGCATCGATCGACACCAATTGTGGTCGGTTTGGTCGGTTCAATTTTAATTGTCCGGTTTGCGTGGTTGGTTTAGGGAATCCCTAAATCGAGTTTTAAAGGAAGAAAACGACCTAGGGTCGTGTTGTTTTGTCTTATTCGCCGTTTTTGAGAGAAAACACAAAGAGAGAGTGTTCTTGAGCTATTGGGAAGAGATTGAGAGATTCCTTGCTGTTCTTGGGAGATCCAAGGCTGGGAAGGTGCTAGAAGCTTGCTAGGAGTGAGGGAATTCGTTCTTGTTGGTCAGAATCTTCCTGCAAAGAGGTGAGTGCATGACCATGGCTTATCTAAGCTAAGATCTCTAGATTCTATGTGATTTGGTGCTTATGTGGTTGTTTCTTTGAGTTCTCTATGATATTTCGTTGCTGTCTGGGCTGGGTTTGGCTTCTGGGAGTGCAAGGAGCGGATTGGAGAAGCTTGGAGGCGAGATTCGGAGTTTCTGATCGAGGGAAATCGCTGCTCGGCATCGGTGTCGGTCGACACCAGTTGGGGTGTCGGTCGACACCAACGCGAGGACGGCTCGGGACTTTAGCGAGTGTCGAACGATGCCATGTGGAGGTGTCGGTCGACGCAAACTAGGGTTTTCGGGAGTGTCGGGCAGGGTGTCGGTCGACACCAGTTTGGTGTCGGTCGACACCAGATAGTCAGTGTCGATCGACACCATCTGGTGTCGGTCGACACCCCTTGTTCAGTTACGATGGACGTTGCATGCTATGTATATTGCCTGGTTTGTTTTATTGATTGTTGTTTGTGGCATGTAGAGATCTTATTGCTTGTGTGTATAGCCCAGTAGATGGGAGGATTGCCTCACTGAGTGTTTATCAAATACTCATGCATCTCAATTTGTGTTTGTGGTGCAGGTAAAGGCAAATTGTGTAGCGTGGAATCATGGCGATGAGGAGGAGGATGATCTAGGGTCTCGTTTGTGTGATGTTGGTTATATTATTTATGTTGGAACCTTGGTTAGAGTTATGTTAGGTTGCTGGATAGATTGGATAGGAATGTTATTGTATTGATGATGTATCGTTTCTGTATTATTGGTATGTTTCCGCTGTGCATATTGGTTGTTATTGGGTTAATGAGGAATTGTGGTTTGGGTGGTTTAATTAAGTAGTATGGGATGCTTAATTATATGTTGTATTTATTATTAAAAAGAAAAAAAAAAAGGTCGGTCGTTTCAACTTTTAACATTTATCATTTTTACCTTAACTCTAAACTTAACAATTACGATAGCCATAATTATAAATTAAGAAAATTTTTTAATATTATGAATGATAACAAAAGTATCTTATTTTATAATATAATTTTTGTAAAATTATGAAAATTAAAAATCTCTTCATGAATTAATAAAATATTAATTAATTTATCGATAAATTAAAACCTCTATAAATTAATAAAATTTCATGGTCCCGACCTTATTAATTTATAGAGGTTTTACTGTAGTTTCAAGTTCAAGTTCAACTAATAGGCATGAAATCTCTCGAGTATATATATTTTTTTCTTTTTATTATTCATTGTACTTTTGTCCATTATATAAATGGGGTACAATGACAAGAGAGGCTTTTGAAAGTAAGAAAAAGAAATGGAAAAAAGGAAAAACGTGTAACGTTGATAGTAAGATTCTCTCTGTTGATTGATGACTGAGAACAAGGGAGAAGTAGTTGGGTCTTGTCGCATAATCTTCGCTTTTATTAACGTTGGTTTCCACATATATATTCTAACTTTCCATTGGTTATGTTTGTCCTCAGTGTTGGTTGCTGTTTGTGAATACGTGTCATTCTTATAAAGATCATTATAACTAATATCAATCAGTGTGAATTTACATGATATTATGCATGCGTATCTAATCAGATTTCTTGAGATGAAACCAAGTTAATCTCGAAATACGCCGTCATGATCTTTTCAACGAAGCCCAAACAGAGAGTATAATAAGTCTTAACCTTTGTGTTGCAATTGTCATCAAATATAAGTGAAAGTGAAACAGACATCCAAATGTCAACATATCTGAATTTAATATCAAACTTAACACTTTTACCACCACCACGATATCATCTACCGTGGTTAAATATAACATTCTACAGACAGTAAATGATAACTATATATATATGATGTCGCGGCAAAAATATCATAGCAAGCTATTAGCCTTGGTCAGGCTATTGGACATTAGTCTTTAAAAAAAAAAAAAGATGCGTAGGTCCAAATTAAAATATTCATATGTATATGATTTTGAGACTTTGTGTCATCGTGGACTCGTGGTAACCAAATAATTAAAATATATCAACCCATAAAATAACGTAAATAAAAAGATTTATATGCAATATTTTCCTTACGTCGGTAGATCACGGTGAAATGTAAACATATTTTACACAAAAAATCTAGTAGTTAGAACGTGATCATGGTGTGGTAAAAAACGAAGCAAATGGAACTGTTAATAGCTTTTTGTAATTTACAAACAAGAGTGTAGTTTATTACATACATATACGAGTGAATATGAATGTGTATGTGTATGTGTATGCGTATGCGTATGCATCAATCAGTGACATACATGTGCAGCTGTCTCTAGATATGTAGAAGCTGTCGAGGTTTGACCAATCTCCCTATAATTTTTATCCCTCATCATCTAATACTCATTACCAGCAGCCACATGTTGTTTTCTTTAAATATTACGAACAATATTCGTCAATATTTACACAAATTAATTGCTCAAATAATTTAACAGTGATAGCCTACACATCCATGCATACATATCTGGAATATGACTATATATATTTATATGTTTGTATAGTCTTTGTCGACAAAAATAATTTCACTTGGCAACAGTTGAATGGGAAATGTGTATTGATGTTGATCTTGTTGCCTGCGTAATAAACAGTGTTCTTAATATGATATGTCTCACGTTTAAAAAGATGTAAGTAATTATAACGACTTATACTCACTAATAGTATATAATTTCATTTTATCAAAAAAAAAACATCTATATACATATATAATTTCGTTTGAAGTGGATCTACCATACCAGACTCGCCAAAAAAAAAAAAATCGAAAAAAAAAAGAAGAACTGTAAATATATGCATGTTAATTATTAAAAGAAACTTATGCATTTAATAGCTGATTGAAAAAAAATTGTCTAATTGCAAGTTACAACTTTAGGAACCTTCATGTACATGTATGCTCGGACTAAGAAAATACTAATTTGCGTAGCTAATCTAATGTACGTATGAGTCGGTTTGGGTTAGATTCATCCGTATTTGAGTTAATTATTGGATCGAACAAAATAAACAAATACAAAACCAAGTTGTGGTGACAGAGTGATAATTAAAGAGTTATTTTTCTTCTTCTTCTGACTAGACAATGAATTCGGTTGTCGACATGGCTTAAAAACAATGCAAAATAGAACTAAAAATATTTGACACAACATAATATAACAGTTTTTTTTTCTTACTGTAAAAAACTAAAAATGTTGAGAGAAACATCAATCTTGAACCAGTAGATGATAGTCAAGATTCGTATTTTATTATATATTCAACTTATATGACCAATAGTATTAATAATTTCAATTCCTTTCATTACAATTTAGTTAGTCGATATATATATTTTTATCGATGAAAATACACAGCTATGATGAAAATACCTTTCATTGATTTTAGGTTCGGTATTCCTTGGTTATAGATATATAAAAAAAGGTTTGCAACGTTCTTAGAACATATGTACCTTTGTACTACTGAAACATAAACTACAGTAGTTTGCAAATAAGATTTTAAGATAGTCTGAAATCTGGTTAACAGAAAAATAAAATATTGTTGGTTGGGAAAAATTAGAACAAACAAGAGAGTGTGTGTGTGGTTACGATGAGGAGAAGAGACACAGAGGCACACACTCACTCAACAGCAAAACCATATTGGCTTAACCGAAAGACTCGGTCGGAGTCTATAGCCTGTCTCTCCCGACATTGTCTGCCACACCTCACGTGCATGCTGCACCCACACTCACGTGCACATATGTTTTTAACTGTTTTTTTTCTTTTTCTTTCAAGAAACCAAAAATAAAACAATATTCTCCCTATATATATTGACCATCTCTGTAATTGTACATTCACGGTGGGAAAAATTGAGGGATTCATAAAACTAGGTTTTTTTTCATATAGTTATGGTGCATGAGTACGTAAGATACATATCAATCTCGATTTGATGAAAGAAAAACTTTGCAGAATGCAATTTAATAATATCGAACTATAATCTTATATTATATAGAAACAAATGTCAATAGTGAGAGGTGAAAAAAAAAAGTATTAACAATGATTGAGTGTTATTACTTATTAGGATGGTTAATGACTTAATTCGTTTTGATGAGGAGTGGTTTCTAAACACATCAATTGTTGTACGTACGTATACCCTCCACGCGCAGCAAATATTGACTCAAAAAGGCAAAAAATAAAAATAAAGCATGCCTACTTTTATTCTTCTTGAGATTTACTTTGTCGTCCACATATCTTTTGAAATTTTGATCCTACTGTATATGTTTAAACCTAACTTATCAAACTTTACATTCCGTTTTTTTGGAAGTTTTCTGTCATTTGGAGTTAAAGATTCTTGAAATAGCTTCACCTCGAATTCAGGAAGTAATATATCTACAACACATCTCTTGTACTAATATTTACATGTTGTAAAATATGAACTATATACATAGAGAAAAACAGATATCAATAATCAATTAATAGACTATCCGATGTATATTAGTTTGCTCTTATGAATTATGATTTTGGTTTTTATTCAATGGTGTGACTGACATACTGATATCTCATATGTTGTATTTGACTACTTGTACGTAAACTTGAGTTCTTTATATTCAATGTGTGGAAATGGTTTAACGTATTTATTTTCTTCTGTTTTGATCAAAATACTACTCTAGTTTTTTTTTTTCTTCAAAAAAATAAGAAATTCAAATATTAGTTAACATATTCAAATATCATTTTTATCAACACAAATTCTGGTATTTGAGCAATATATATTAAAAGGGAAAGTAAATCAGAATATCAGTTAATTGTATACAACTATACATCGAACAATCATCTTCTGAAAGTAGCTAGTATTGACAAATTCAGTAAAGAATATCTACTTTGGAAAGAGTCAGAGTTGTTCACGAAACATATTTTAAATGTTCCAAATCAAATTCCGGTTTTCTTAACATAGACTAGCCTACAACATTAATAAAACACAAAGGTGATAATTAGGTCAAAACATCCCCGCTAAATGCATATATATATATACTGAATAATTCTGAAAATTTAAATAAAATTACCTGTTTTCCAGAAACAAAAGTGAAATCATACTATATAAAATTTTAAAATCAATAAGAAAGATGGCGTTGAAATGGAAAGGCTCTATAACATTTTTCTATTTATACGTAGAGAGCTGAAAGTAAGGAACTACTCTACTCCCCCCGTCCAGATTAATTGTAAAGCACTTTATACATTAATTTTAGTAGAAAAGAACACTTTATTGTAGTAGTATTTGATTAAAAAAGTTCAGAAGATTAATAATTACTATAAATCCTGAAAAATATAATTATTACACATGAAGCTAAGCTTTAATTGGAGTATAATGATGTCCGTAGCTCTGTAAACATGTGGAGTTCTCCTCCTTTTGCGGCTAGTGGGTGCTCCATTGCGTATCAAAAGGAATATTATTCTAATCATAATCAAGTAATTAAAATACTATTATTTTCGTAATGCATTTTAAAATAATAATATATTTCCAATGTTTGTTTGGTTATTTTTTTTGTTCTTTTTCATGCATTAAACGGACATACATGTCTCAATTTGGACCAATCCATAAAGAAATGAGTTTATATCGATATCTATTCATGATAATATCAACAAAAAATATGCGTGAGCTTTTATGATCTTGTTGGTTTATACGAATATATTAAAATAATAATTTTAAAAAAGAATTTTAATAATCTAAATAATAACAAAGAATCCTAACATAAAGAAAAAAGTGGGACATCTTTAAATGGAGTTTTATAATTTTGGATTTAGTTAATTAAATAGTATTAAAACTTTACTTCATTTGGCTTTGCACTTGTCGATCCAGCCGAACCTAATCCAAGTATTCTCAACAAATCCGGTTATTCTACTAATTAATATGACAACACTAAACAATATTTCTCTAATTACATGAATTTTTGTTTTTCTAATGTATTTGAACCTTTGATAAGAAATTTTTCATATAGGTGAAGTAAAACATAAAATAAAAACATGGTTATAAAAACGAGGGAAAGTTAACAGATTTTTTTTAAAAACAACCATGGACTATTTTTTTTTTTTCTTTCCAACAACATAAAATTACAATAAAGATTAAAATTTGTAATAATAGAAAAAGTAAAAAAGAGTAAGAGTAATAAAAAGGGGTGGGGACGGACAAGAAGAAGACATCAAGTGGGGGGTGCCACGTCAGAGGGCATAAGAAAAGATTTCATCTTCTCTCTCTCGCATGTATCCGATCCCAATCCTTAATAATAATAATAAAACCCCAAAATTAGTATTAAAAAAGAAACACTTGAGAGAATCTGCAGAAACACGAAATAAAAGTTTTAAAGCTTTTTAATAAGAGCTTAAAAATTTGCTCTGAAGCTTCAAAATATTTGTTATGAGTTAAAAAAAAAAAAAAGTTTTTCTTACTGGAATGATTTTTGTATTCAAAATCAATTGTTTTAGTTTCTCTCATGCTCTCTTCTCTCTTTTTCTTCTTCTTGCCCTTTTAGAGTAGCAGAGCTAAATAACAACAGATTCGTTGTTTATTTTTGGCTGAAGAAGAACTCTGTTTCCTCCTGCACCAAACCAAAGTTTTGTTTTTTCTATAAACTATGAAGGCTCCATCAAATGGGTTTCTTCCCAATTCCAACGAAGGTACAACAAGTTTTGAATTCAATTTCTTTCTCAACCTTTTTTCTGGGTTTGGAGTTCAATTACAGTTTCTGCATTTCACTTTTTTTTTTTTTTT
>NC_025701.1:8863814-8866015 GCF_000633955.1 Camelina sativa | reverse complement strand
TTTTTTTTTTTTTTTTTTTTGTGTATGTTGTGATGAACAGGAGAGAAGAAGCCAATCAATTCTCAACTATGGCACGCTTGTGCAGGGCCTTTGGTTTCATTACCTCCTGTGGGAAGTCTTGTTGTTTACTTCCCTCAAGGACATAGCGAGCAAGTAGGTTCCTAACCCCCAACAAGCTTATTAGAGAATTGAAACCTTTTTGATAGCAATCCGAGTAGTTATGTTCGATGAAACCCCTTTTTCAGGTTGCAGCATCGATGCAGAAGCAAACTGATTTTATACCAAATTACCCAAATCTTCCTTCTAAGCTGATTTGCTTGCTTCACAGTGTTACATTACATGTAAGCCTCTTTTTTTTTTTTTGCCTCCATCTTGTGTAATCAATATCAGAGAGAGAAGAAGAAGAAGAAGAAGAAGCACTAATCATGATTAACTTGTGAAATCTGAATCAGGCTGATACCGAAACTGATGAAGTCTATGCACAGATGACTCTTCAACCTGTGAATAAGGTATGAATCTTTCAATCTCCATGAGTTTAGCTTGTGGTGGTGTCTTGGTTTTAAAGTTGTTACCTTTAGAAGCTGATCTTGATTATCAAATGTGTACAGTATGACAGAGAAGCATTGCTAGCTTCTGATATGGGTCTGAAACTAAACAGACAACCTACTGAGTTTTTCTGCAAGACTCTTACAGCGAGTGACACAAGCACTCACGGTGGATTCTCTGTACCGCGTCGTGCAGCTGAGAAAATATTCCCTCCTCTTGTATGTCTCTTGATCAAAGCTACTCTCAAACTGTTCTGTATTCATCTTTTGAATCCGTTTTGCTAAACGTTCTGAGGATGCTTGGATATAGGATTTCTCAATGCAACCGCCTGCACAAGAGATTGTAGCCAAAGATTTACATGATACTACTTGGACTTTCAGACATATCTATCGAGGTTTGAATCATCTCAAGATTGGTGGTTTATTAGTCCAAAAGATTGAAAACTTCAACCTGATTTGTTTTCTTTGCTGTGATCTGTTTTCAGGCCAACCAAAAAGGCACTTGCTTACCACAGGTTGGAGCGTTTTTGTTAGCACAAAGAGACTATTTGCGGGTGATTCAGTTTTGTTTGTAAGGTATGAGTCATACTTAGATCAAAACACTAAGCAGAAATGGACTTTTCTCTTCTCATAAGGGCACTTTGGTTTAATTGCAGAGATGAGAAATCACAGCTGATGTTGGGTATACGACGTGCAAATAGGCAAACTCCGACTCTTTCCTCATCGGTCATATCCAGTGACAGTATGCACATTGGGATTCTTGCAGCTGCAGCTCATGCTAATGCCAACAGTAGCCCTTTTACCATCTTCTTCAATCCAAGGGCAAGTCCTTCAGAGTTTGTAGTTCCTTTAGCCAAATACAACAAAGCTTTGTACGCTCAAGTATCTCTGGGGATGCGATTTCGGATGATGTTTGAGACTGAGGATTGTGGAGTTCGCAGATATATGGGAACGGTCACTGGTATCAGTGATCTTGACCCTGTAAGATGGAAAGGCTCACAATGGCGTAATCTTCAGGTAATGTATATTAGAGTTCTGCTAAACTCTTAATGATGCTCATTTCTTCTGAATATTTTCCTGAATCCTTCTTCATGGTTTAAACAGGTAGGATGGGATGAATCAACAGCTGGAGATAGGCCAAGCCGAGTATCCATATGGGAAATCGAACCTGTCATAACTCCTTTTTACATATGCCCTCCTCCATTTTTTAGACCTAAGTACCCGAGGCAACCGGGAATGCCAGGTGAGTTTTTTTGCTTACCATCTTCTTCTTTTCCCCATAGATCTTTGTCTAGTTTCCGGAGACTAACCGTGGAAGTCTGTTGCAGATGATGAGTTGGACATGGAAAACGCTTTTAAAAGAGCAATGCCTTGGATGGGAGAAGAATTTGGGATGAAAGACGCACAGAGTTCGATGTTCCCTGGTTTAAGTCTGGTTCAATGGATGAGTATGCAGCAAAACAATCCATTGTCAGGTTCTGCTACTCCTCAGCTCCCGGCCGCGCTCTCATCTTATAACCTACCAAACAATTTTGCTTCCAACGACCCTTCCAAGCTGTTGAACTTCCAATCCCCAAACCTCTCTTCCGCAAATTCCCAATTCAACAAACCAAATACGGCTAACCATATCAGCCAACAGATGCAAACACAACCAGC
>NC_025701.1:8831355-8861611 GCF_000633955.1 Camelina sativa | reverse complement strand
AAAAGAGCAATGCCTTGGATGGGAGAAGAATTTGGGATGAAAGACGCACAGAGTTCGATGTTCCCTGGTTTAAGTCTGGTTCAATGGATGAGTATGCAGCAAAACAATCCATTGTCAGGTTCTGCTACTCCTCAGCTCCCGGCCGCGCTCTCATCTTATAACCTACCAAACAATTTTGCTTCCAACGACCCTTCCAAGCTGTTGAACTTCCAATCCCCAAACCTCTCTTCCGCAAATTCCCAATTCAACAAACCAAATACGGGTAACCATATCAGCCAACAGATGCAAACACAACCAGCAATGGCGAAATCTCAACAGCAACAACAACAACAACAGCTGCAACAACTGCAGATGTCACACCAACAGCTGCAGCAACAAGGGATTTATAACACAGGTTCAATAAACAATGGTGTGAATGCTGTTGCTAACCAAGTATCTTGTCAAAATCCACACCAATCTACTGGATTCTCTCAGTCGCAGCTTCAGCAGCAGTCAATGCTCCCTAATGGTGCTAAAATGACACACCAGAACATAAACTCAGCGGGGAATAAAGGCTCGTCTCAAATGACATCATTTGCACAAGAATTGCAGTTTCAGCAGCAATTGGAATTGCATAACAGTAGCCAATTATTAAGAAACCAGCAAGAACAGTCCTCTCTGCATTCACTCCAACAATCTCTGTCTCAAAATCCACAGCAGCTCCAAATGCAACAACAATCGCCAAAACAAAGTCCTTCACAACAGCTTCAGTTGCATCTACTCCAGAAGCTACAGCAGCAGCAGCAACAGCAGCAGTCAATTCCTCCAGTAAGTTCATCCTTACAGCCACAGTTATCGGCGATGCAGCAGACACAAAGCCATCAATTGCAACAACTTCTGTCGTCTCAGAATCAGCAGCCCTTGGCGCATGGTAATAACAACTTCTCAGCTTCAACTTTCATGCAGCCTCCACAGATTCAGGTGAACCATCAGCAACAGGGACAAATGAATAATAAACCTCTTGTAGCCCCCGGAAGATCACATTCTGGTCACACAGATGGAGAAGCTCCTTCTTGTTCAACCTCACCTTCCGCCAATAACACCGGGCATGATAATGTTTCACCAACGAATTTCCTCAGCAGAAATCAACAACAAGGACAAGCTGTATCTGTATCTGCATCTGATTCTGTCTTTGAGCGTGCAAGCAATCCGGTTCAAGAGCTTTATGCAAAAACCGACAGCCGGATGAATCAAGGCATGGTGAATTTGAAGAGTGCTGGTGAACAGTTCAAATTTAAAGGCGCGGTAACAGATCAAATCGATGTATCCACAGCGGGAACAACGTATTGTCCTGATGTTGTTGGCTCTGCACAGCAGCAACAGACTTTCCCACTACCATCATTTGGTTTCGATGGAGATTGCCAATCTCATCATCCAAGAAACAACTTAGCTTTTGCTAGTAATCTCGAAGCTGTAACTCCTGATGCTCTGTATTCTCAAAAGGACTTTCAAAACTTGGTTCCCAACTATGGCAACGCACCAAGAGACATTGAGACAGAGCTATCCAGTGCTGCAATCAGTTCTCAGTCATTTGGTATTCCCAGCATCCCTTTTAAGTCAGGATGTTCAAATGAGGTCGGTGGCATTAATGATTCAGGCATCATGAATGGTGGTGGACTCTGGCCCAATCAGACTCNCTGTATCTGTATCTGCATCTGATTCTGTCTTTGAGCGTGCAAGCAATCCGGTTCAAGAGCTTTATGCAAAAACCGACAGCCGGATGAATCAAGGCATGGTGAATTTGAAGAGTGCTGGTGAACAGTTCAAATTTAAAGGCGCGGTAACAGATCAAATCGATGTATCCACAGCGGGAACAACGTATTGTCCTGATGTTGTTGGCTCTGCACAGCAGCAACAGACTTTCCCACTACCATCATTTGGTTTCGATGGAGATTGCCAATCTCATCATCCAAGAAACAACTTAGCTTTTGCTAGTAATCTCGAAGCTGTAACTCCTGATGCTCTGTATTCTCAAAAGGACTTTCAAAACTTGGTTCCCAACTATGGCAACGCACCAAGAGACATTGAGACAGAGCTATCCAGTGCTGCAATCAGTTCTCAGTCATTTGGTATTCCCAGCATCCCTTTTAAGTCAGGATGTTCAAATGAGGTCGGTGGCATTAATGATTCAGGCATCATGAATGGTGGTGGACTCTGGCCCAATCAGACTCAACGAATGCGAACATATACAAAGGTTAGAGATCTTTGTCTCCCTTTTGAAAGCTATAATCTTTTGCCTCTAAAGCTTTTGAATGTCAAATGCTGAAAATTGTTAATCTCAATGCTTGAAGGTTCAAAAACGAGGGTCAGTAGGAAGATCAATAGATGTTACCCGTTATAGCGGCTATGATGAACTTAGGCATGACTTAGCAAGAATGTTTGGAATCGAAGGACAGCTCGAAGATCCGCTAACTTCTGATTGGAAACTTGTCTACACTGATCATGAAAACGATATATTACTCGTTGGTGATGATCCTTGGGAGTAAGTTCCACACCTTAAAAACCCTCTATATCAATCAAAGATTCAGCAACAGCTCTTAGAAAAAGAAAAAAAGAAATCTCAGAATAAAACAAGAATCCACAATTCCTGATGATGCTTGTGTTTGTTTTCTCAGGGAGTTTGTGAACTGCGTGCAAAACATAAAGATACTATCATCAGCAGAAGTGCAGCAAATGAGCTTAGACGGAGATCTTGCAGCTATCCCGGCCACAAACCAAGCCTGCAGTGAAACAGACAGCGGAAATGCTTGGAAAGTACATTATGAAGACACTTCTGCTGCAGCTTCATTCAACAGATAGAAAAAAAAAAGATGCAAATAGACCAAATATAGACCAAATCAACTTACAGATCATTCCAGGCCGTCGCAAAGTACAGCTTTTTTTTTAATGTGTACTGCAAAGTGCAAACAACAAACTGAGAAGAAGAAGAAGACGAAAGATACTGCAAGGTATATATACATTTTTATAGGACAGTGATTTGATTTTTTTCATTCTAACTTGAGATGTTGTTGTACTTTCTTGTTTCCATATTTATATATATATATATGCTTGACAAAAAGCAAAAGAGAACAAGTCAACTAAAAAACAATGTAATGTGAATGTAGTAATATTGTAATGTAACTTACTAAACAATCATCTTCAGTAATCATTAGTCTTTGTTCCTTTCTTCTTCTTCTTCTCTTCAATATACATCTTCTAGACTCAGGCCCGAGAATATTCAACGTTGACAACGAAAGAGGAGATAATAAAGTTGAATCACGTGAAAAACAAGGACAAGACAAGGACAAGTAGAAGAAAACCAAACACAAACAGTCTCCGAGAGTAACCCCGCGTGACTACTGACCACCACACAATAAGACTAAGCCCTCCGCCACGTGTCCATTCGCACCTGACACTTTGCGGCGTTTTATTTGATCCTCCCCCACTTTAGAAAGAAAGTAGTACATACGCGCTCCCATTGACCTTTTTGAGTTTTTGACTTTCTTTTTTTGGGTTTCTTTACGCGCCATAAAAAGTCAAAAACTCACTCTTTCTTCACTCTTATTTACTCGTATATATACATTTCTAAAGCCGCCAAACTCTATCAATCCAATTCAAATCAACACCACTGACACACACTGAATTGAAGAAACACACAGAGAGCTAACTAAAGAAACAGAGCTAAACCGGAAACAAAGAAATCGTGATGGAGGGATCTTCTTCTTCTTCTTCGATGCAGTCGAAATACAAAGGAGTGAGGAAGAGGAAATGGGGCAAATGGGTTTCAGAGATCAGACTTCCCAACAGCAGAGAACGTATCTGGCTTGGCTCTTACGACACTCCTGAGAAGGCGGCGCGAGCCTTCGACGCGGCTCTTTACTGCCTCCGAGGCAACAATGCAAAGTTCAATTTCCCTGACAACCCTCCGGTAATCTCCGGCGGACGAAACCTATCTCGGTCGGAGATACGAGAAGCGGCTGCGAGGTTCGCTAATTCACAGGACGAAGACTCGAGCGTTCAAGCAGGATACGAGACACGGCAACTTCATGAAGAGTCTACTTCAAACTCGATGGACATTATTGATTCGGAGTTCTTGAGCATGCTCCCGACGGTTGGTTCGGGTAATTTCGCATCGGAGTTTGGGTTGTTCCCTGGGTTTGATGATTACTCCGACGAATACTCCGGTGATCGTTTCAGGGAACAGCTTTCACCTACACAACAACACGATTATTATTATCACGGAGAAGACGCTTACGATAGTTCCATGATCCTTTGGAATTTTTGAATTTTTCATGACTCCATATCATCATCAGACTACAGAATCTGAAAATTTTGATTTGTGGTTTTTTAAAAAATTTATTTTGTTCCTTATTGTATTTTTTTCCCCAAATGTTTTTGGATTTTTGGGGTTTAGGGATTCATTTTTTATTTTTTTCCCCACGTGTTAGAGTTATCAGATTAAACAAGGCCTGCCAAACCTAATTAATAATAAAAATACGTATATAGTATATATTTGGATAAACCAATCTTGCTTGTATTTTACACGATTCAGCCCAATAATATTATTTCAGGCCCATTACTAAATCATATTAAAGTCCAATATCAGCAGACAAAAATAATATGGGGAAGAGTCGTAGAAGAAAAAGATTATGCAGTTTAATTCCATTTTTTTTTTTTCTTCATACAACCAAAGTATCTAAATCAAAATGAATACAGTATTTTATATAAAAAAAGTAGGATAAAAACACAAAAATTAATAAATAAATAGTACTTTATTATTTATAAAACTTAAAAAGTTTAACCAAAAAAGAAGAAGAATACTAAAGAATCTAGTTACGTAATTGTCTCAAATTTACTGACTGTTTTATTATTATATTTATCAGTGACAAAAAAAAATTTATTAATAAAATCTGCATATAATTAAAAAAATAGGATCTGGAATCTGGAAATTATTAAAAAAGAAAAGAGTTGTAATAAAGGGAGATAACGTAACAGAGCAAATCAGAAAGAAAAAAAATGCGAATATCCGACCCGTAAAGAAATGCGGATATCCGATGGAGCTACGTTAGCTAGCTTCTCCATTTCTTCTTCTGTCTCTTGTTATTATCTTTATCTCTCTCCCCATATAATTCACAGACATATATATATATATATATATATTTCTTTCCTATAAGAATTTGCTTCTTCCATTTCCATGGCTCTCTTTCTCATCGTCAAATATATATACCTTTCGAAGCTTCTTTTCAGTTCTTGATTATGTTATTAAGCAATCCAATGACCTGGAAACTATCCCACATGGTGGTTCCTGCACGTAATAACTCCATCTTTTCGCCGGAATATTCCACGGCGGTTAACCGAACAAATCCAAACAAGTATGTTGACGGTGGAATTGGTTTGGGTATTGTCGCTGCGCTTGAGAACTCCGGCAACGGGATCTATCCGGTATGCTATTCCGGAACCGGTTCGAAAGGTTCCGACCCGGTTCGGTGTACAAGAAGACTCCAATTCGCGGCGGAGATAGAACCCTCTGAGGAATACACTTGCGTCACGACTCGTGATGGCCTCACCAAAGTCTATTACAACGACCGCGAATTTGAGTTTTGTAAGAGCCGTGATCGGATGTGGAAAGAAGAATCTATCCAAATCTCCGAGGAATCTCCGGCGAAGAAGAGGAACGTAATCAGAGGTTCTCCAGGTTTTCTGACTACATGTTGCTTGTGCAAGAAGAAACTTGATGGCCAAGACATTTACATGTACAAGTAAGCTCCTCTAATTAATTAATGTCCCATTTTAAACAAAAAAAAATCATGATAAAAGATTTTTTATATATATTACAACTCTATTTATAGAAAAAATATATATATATATATATATGAATTAGATCAATGAGGTCTCTGAAAATTTATTATTTTTTTTTTTGTTTTTCTTTTCACTGATGATCTATTATCTATATGAATGAATGTAATTACAGAGGAGATGAAGGATTTTGTAGTAAAGAGTGTAGGTCCGTGAAGATAATGGATGATAGTTTAAAGTATGAAGAACATAAGTTGTTGACAAGGGTTGAGGTTCTGAGCTCTCCGTACGTCGCCGGAATATTCCTAATATAATCATCTAGACAAGCTGTGATTGGTCGGATGATTTCACCGATATATAATCCACACCAGTTTTTTTTTTTTCTTCTTTCAATTCTTTTGTGTTGTATGGAATATGAGTTTTTCATAAATAGAAAAAGGAGATTTATTACTGTCCATGAAACAGACAATCATAATTAACAATTTAAACCAGTGTTAAACTTTTTTTTTTAAATTCAGTTTAATGAAACAGACAATACTAGTTCTTATATTAAAGTCCATAAGTACCCTAAAACCTGATAAACTAGTTTTGGCCCTAAAACCTGTTTTTGTGTCTGTTGGTCTGTTGTTGACTTACTATCGTCCTATTCCTATCATCCGTGTTAGTCTGATATTCAAAGTTTGTGTTACAACTTACAATTATATATATACATCATCTGAGAGAGGTTTTGCTAAAATATAATTCCTGTAATAGCTAATGTAAAATATAAAGAGATTGATTGCTTCACATAAAATCTGAAACTGTATGGAACTGTGTAGTTTTAATCATGCTACAGACCTTTTCTTTTCCTGTGTT
Source organism: Camelina sativa (assembly GCF_000633955.1). NCBI lineage: Eukaryota > Viridiplantae > Streptophyta > Magnoliopsida > Brassicales > Brassicaceae > Camelina > Camelina sativa. The sequence goes on along the minus strand of NC_025701.1, from coordinate 8,854,942 downwards.
GGTGCTAATGATTGATTGGGATAACAAAACTGATCATCATCCGTATTTAACTGAAATGGTTGGAATAAGTTTTAGGGACGGTATGGGCTTCGACTGCTTCACTATGGGCCCAAAGGAAGATGAGATGCTTGTTTTGGCCTGTCTACAAAACTTTGATTTACCAAGAGGCTTCGATTGGGAAGAGATTTTGCTAAAAGATGGAGAGTTGAGTTGAGTTGACTTGGTGTATGTATATATGAATGATCTCTGCTCTCTAGGACTATACAGATACATGATTCATCGATTAAAACCATAAAGATACGATTAAATAAATATGAGATTAGAAAGAACTATAATAAGATCTTTATATTGATAGTATGGTTCGTCAACAAAAATTATTGTTTCATACAAAAACAAAATCAGTCGCATACGAAACTAATTTTGAGATGGCGCAGAGAAAGGGGTAAGACATGTTACACAACACCTAGTAAAACAACAAACTAAAAACGAAAATACTAACAAGAATGGATCACTAATCAATACATACAAATATATGAAGTTTCCTAATAGTTGTAAGAATATAACAAGCTTGAAGCAGGAAGGTATGAAGGTAGGAGGAGCTTTTATATCTTGGTATTGAAAGCAACGTCAAAAGAATTTCTCGGTACGGTTTAAGGATGGTGCAGCGGTTAGCGTTCAAATTTCAGCTGACAAACCAAGCCAAGACATGTTGTCTGAGGTTTGAGGCTTTGAAGACGCCTTGGCTGGATCGCATAATTGGTATGGTGCCTTTGAGGTAACTCTGTCCTTTCTCTTCTCTAGGAACCGATGGAGTGAAGCTCTTCTAGCAATAGGAAGCTCTGTAAAAAGAGAGAGAGAGTTCTCTGTTAGAAGCTGTTTATGATGATTACGGGCTAACAAAGCTACAAATAGATGTAAACAAAAGGAAGGTTGAGTAAAAAAATTATTACCACATGTCATTGGAGTTGAGGAGGACAGGATTGGCTCTTGTGTTGCGGTTTTCTTGGGATGAGGAACTTGGTTTGGGGTAGTAGCGACGACGTTGCTTGTTTGAGTAGTCTTGGCTACACTTTGGATGTTGTTGTTGTTGAGATTAGATGTGAAACCGGTGAAGCTATTAGCGGTTCCTTTGCATGCCAAGTTCATCACTTCTTTGGCTTTCTCAGCAGAAAAGTCATTGAATACAATTACTTGCCCGGCGTAGAATATAGTCAATGGGGCAGTATGAGACTCTGGTTTCACAGATCTGGTAGTCTGTGTCATTTTCAGGACATCCTCCTTGAGAACAGAGGAAGATGAGGAAGAGAAACTTGATTGCCTATGAAACAAGTTCTTAGGTTTAACATCTTGAGCTGCAGCTGCCGCCATGGAATCCATGTTTGATGCTTCACAAGGGAATAAACTCATAGTTGCTGTCGGCTGACGTGAGTTGCCTAAAGTTCCTGCAAATGTAATGATCCAAAAAGTAAGACCTCTGTTCCATAATTTTCTATGACAAATTAAGTAAACTAAATCTTTCTTTTCCGATCAACAACGTTCCAATTCGAAATTCTTGCAAAAGATTTCAAGATTCAAGATTCAAGAATTCAAAATCAGAGAAACGAAAAAAGAAAACACGGATCTAGAAGGTTGCTTACCATTGACGTCAGACTTGCATGCCATGCCTAAGCTCAGATCTCCAAAGCTACCGTTCTCTTTAAGATACTGACTCAAACGACTACAGGTTAGAGAGAAGCTAGGCTTCCCAGTAAATCTCCGACTAGCGACGAACTCAGAACACTCCATAGAACTCGACATCTTTTTTTTCTTAACAAACAAGAGTTTCTTGAATAGCTATAAATTCGAATCCAAATTCTTCTTCTTCTTCGAATCAAAAACTGATGGTATCTTTGTTTCTTCTTTCTTGTTTTGGTTGCTCTTTGCAAATTGCGTTTGTGTCACGAGGGAGAAATGAGAGGCGTCTCCTTTAAAACTTCTTTTTGGTATTGGAGTTTGGTTTGGTTGGGTACTGAGTTGCTTCCTACCTCCTAAATATAACAAAGCATATATATATATATATATTATAAAAATTAATACTTAATTACTTTAAAGTTAGCTAATCAGAGTGCGTTATAAAAAACACGTGTTTTATTTTTGTTTCTTTTAATGAAATAGGCAAATGTGTCTTGGTTCACTGTTCTCCACGTTCGACGCTTTCCGTTTCTTTTTTTAAATTGACGATAATATCCCTACGCAACGCAACACACACGAACCTACTTTAATTTTTTAATCCATTGGGTTGTTTGTTTGTTGGTGAGACGAAGTCAAAATACTAAAAACTCAAGATGCATGTAAGAAGAAGATTGTTAGATTTTATCCTTATTATTAATGTAAAATTTGATTAAGAGGCATAATCCTCGATCTCGTCATGGTTTTAGTGATAATAATTTTTAGTATGTGATATATTAACAAGAGAAAAACAAAACAAGAAATCAACCAAAGACGTCTAAAATAATTAATTTTTTACTTTCATCGAATAAGAGAAACCATATTATTAAAAAACAAAAAAAAACCAAGAAAAACGCGTTATAAGCAGTCAACAGTCAAGGCTCAACATAATTAGCATTTTTAATTGCGCTTCATTCAGACTAATATTGTTTTATAATCAAAATCTATATAATAATTAAACTTGAAAAGATATTACTATTTTAGAAAGCTTATAAAACGCGTGATTCATGCAGAGATTACAGATTAAAGTTTGTCTATTGAAGACTCTATTGCATAAAATAAGAAATAAATTAAAAAATTAAAAAAGCATAGCTTAGTTGTCGATTTGGAATTAAATGAAGAGCACAAGATAAAAGTCAACACACATGTCGACTGTCACAATTGATAACAAATGCCATGAACCATATATGTATGATAAACGAAATTGATGTTTGCATGGTACACCCTCCGTTCTATCTAATTTAACTGTCGTTTAAGGTTTTTGCACACAAATTAAGAAAACTATTATATTTTATGTTTTGCCTTTTATTGATATATTTTATAATTTTTTCATTGGTTGAAACTTTAAAGCAGCAGGGATAAAATTGGAATATTCATCAAACATCTGCATTGAAAATCTAAAACGACAACTAATATGAAACAAAAATTAAATCCTAAAACGACAACTAAATTAAAACGGAGTGAGTATTACTTAAGGGAAAAGAATACGAATGACATGTAAGACCTAAATTAATCAAAACTGTCGTCTAAAAGAAATTGGAACCTAATCCCCCCTATTTATTCTTATTATATTAATCCATATGTTGTCGATTAAGTTAAAGCAAGAGAGGAGGGTACAATCGTATAAACTGAGAAACGTAAACGGAGCAAAAAGACTCACGGCGTTAATTTAAAAACTGTGGGGAGTGGTCCCCGAGAGAAGACAACTCCACCATCCACATGTTCCGTCGACCCACGTTTTTGTTGTTATGCGTTTTCTTTCTTTTTCTTTCTTTTAATAATAATATCTTTTTTTATAAAAAAAAGGAAAAGCAAATAAATAATTATAAAATAAAAAAAAACCAAAGGAGGAAACTACAAGAAGGCAAGTGCACGTTGTCTGCACCTATTTTATACAGCACGTGTCCAACTATGGTTGGTTCGGTTATCTACGCGTGGGAGATTTAAGTACCCCTGGCCCTGGGCTGTTGTTATACGCTGCTTCGCGATAAGCCATTCTCTTCTTCGACCCGTAGGTGTGTGTGTGTGTGTGTGTGATTTGTGCTAGACTCTTTATATTGCAAATTTAGGTTACAATTTTTCTTCTTTTTTGTAAAATCAAGTAGTACGTACCGTGCCATTTCTTTCACATAAATGGCTAAATTGGTGCTCTCTAGAGCTCCTATCCCTAATTAAGTAGAACAAATAAAATTTGTGTTATAGAGATATCATTGGTGTAAGTGTTGCCCCTTTCTTCATTGATAATGGATCATCGTCCTATCATCCTACCAAAATTAGCTGAGAAGGTCTTAACACATTTATAATATTTAAATTTGGATTGTTCAACACAATTTCCTTCGTACTACATTAATCAATAAACAAAATACGTCCAAAATGTTATAATACAATATGAACTCGACACAATTCGGACCATTAGATGAAGTTAATTTGCAGACTACGCGACAGAGACTATGGTATAATTATAATATGTCTATTAATTAAAGAGTAAGAAAAAGTCGTCCAATACAAACGAGCTAGTCTTTCTTTTACATAATTTGATACAAAAAACTTTATTAGAAGAAGATTAGATATAATATTCTAGATGTTTTTTCACTAATTAAAAAAAACTCAACTAGGTTTGAGTTTATTGGTTAGGACTTAGATAGGAGTTAGAACATACTATAAGATATGAAATGTGTGGGCTATGGAACCTGCGCAAGTAGATAGGATTAGATTAAACGGAAAAGATCGTTAAACTCGTGGGAAATGCGTGTAGTGGTTGTGGTTGGGGAAGGAATACAGATCCGCGATGCAAGTTGAGTAACGTGTCCAAACAAATATTTATATTTTTATATCTCTAGCTATATATTCATGCACAATTTGAGTTTGCCTTTTAATTTACGGCTCTTAATTTATGTGTATTCTATAGTATAGTCTTCTAGTCCTTGTTAAATGATAAACCATAATTTTAAAAAATGTAACTTCTAATATACTATATGTAGTTATATATACAAATGCTTGCTTATCTTTTCGTTTAGCGTTTTATTTTTGTAGAGTAAGCCAGTAAGGTAATACTTTCGAAACTTACATGGTTGACTTTGCCATGTATAGATTCATACGTCGCCACGTCGTCTAGTTTTAATTTCTTCACCAAATACTTGTGTAATTAGCAATGATATAAATACAAGTTTTGAAATATAATGTGCATATGAAATTTCTAGAAATGATCAAACAATTGTTCTGCATTTCTTTATATTATACTTTTAAAGGTACGCATGCGTTTGTTAGACTTATCAAGTATAAATTAATATCATGATATTTTATAATAGAGTCAGAAGAATACAGTTGATGAAGCGCCACATGGGTCGCGACCATTATTGAAGTCGTCGGTGTTCTGCATAATATACAAATATATAAATGTTTGAAAATTGAAACTGTGCTAATTTACTTTATTAGTGGAACATGCTTCTCGTGACATTAAATTTATATTTTACTAGTATATATTAGATATTTCAGGAAATTTATATTATTTGTTGGCTGGGTCAAATTTTTTAGTTCGGTTTGGTCTACGAAAACCCAATTCGCGCTATTGGTTTTGGGTCCGAGTTTGGCGATCAAAACCTAGTTAAGAGCGGTACGGCCTAGTCTCCGAGTCTAAGGTGTGATGAATCCGCTCTTGTAAGGGAGGATCATGAGCCCGTTTCATCGAATATGCTGATACCATGCCTGTGTCATGGACTCGTGCGTAGATATGCGAGCATAGTCATGGAGTTGAATACGGCAACATGTGCTTCCGGTAATCGCATATATAAACATCAACATGGACAATTCTGATTTCTGTAAGCATTCTACCGCTCAACTGTAAGCCTCAACATTTATGAGTTTTGAGTCTTGTATTCATCCATTCATTACAATATTTTGTATTCTTTAATTCGATCAATAAAGCAAGTCAATCCCGTTCGTTCTAATTTATTCTTTGGTCATCATCGAAGAATTATTATAGATACAGCAGTTTATTATTACTACCTATTCTTGATAAATTATTGCTAACAAATTACGTATCAAACTAGGACATATTTCATTGATTTGTTATTCATAAGATATCCCCATAATGCAATGTTGTTCAGTCAAAGAAAAGAATAGTGGGATAGAAAATCATTTACAAATATATATTACTCCTTCACTTTAGATATTTCTATATGATTTTTAACTAAAACTGTCCAAATAACAAATAAAACATTCATTTTGTGTCCAAATATACGTTTATGTACACACAAATGATCCGAGATGACAGTGAATTGAGAAACATTCAAATGTCGTAGTCAATGTCCGTCACATTGGACTCAGCAGCAGGCTTAACAAGACGACCTTCCTCGTCGCACAAATCAAAATTCTCGCAAGGTCGTGGGGATATAGAACCATAGACTCGTCATTTCACGAACGAACATTGAAATATATGCTTCTTCTTGTACGTTATCCCAACGGACATATCCCGAAACGTCACATTCCTTACCGGAATCTGCTCGCTCCCATGGATTCGGACCGGCACTCGCACTTCTTGTCCGTGGATTCCCGTGAAACTGAATCCTGAGAATGTTGGATACGCTTTCCAATCGTAATTATCATCTTCATGCTCGTTGTAATCCGTTTTGATCACGATATGTAATTATCAGCCCTGTTCGGGAGGCTATCGCTGCGACTCTTAGTAGCGACTGATTTTAAACAATAGAGTTTGGATACGTAATTGGCATTTTTACAGTCAGAGAGTGCCAAAAAAAAAGAGAAAAAATTAACCAAAAAAAAAAACAATTCACCCTATATTCTAATTAATCCAAACATAAAAAATAATTATAATAATTGATGTTTTCAATAGTATTCATTTTTTTTTGAAATTTAATTTATCATCGTAGTAGACTCATAGTAAGTGAAGTGATGATAATAATTGATATTTAGCCCCAAAAATTATTTTATTTTAAGTGATATTTACATTTTCAATCAATTCATTTGTATTTTGCAGTTTTTTTTCCATTGGCTATATATAGTGTTTAGGTAGATAAGAAATAGTGTTTTATTTTAGAAAATGATTTCTTAGTAATACAGAAAGAGTTAAAAAAAAGCAATGAAAATAATGTTAGAACAAAATGCCACTGGAAAGAGTAAGGCTCTGTTCTTTTCATGGTCGCTGTTTTAGTGATCAGTGACACAAAAACACACCTAACTTGATATCCAAGTATGTGGAGATTAACAACGGTAATTTCATAAAATAGTCTCAGCGACTTTTTTTTTATTAGTTTTACGGTCGCTCTGTTTTCAGCAACACCGATAACACCGAAAACACCGGAAAAAATAGTCGTTGCGACACCTTTTATTATCCTCCATCGTTTCTTTTGCTTGATTTGATGGATAATTTTGAGTCACTTAAATGTGTCGCAGCATTTTACGTACCGAACATGGCCTAAATAAATGATATAAATATTACAACATTTGTTTATATCAATAAAACCTTATGAAACTTAAAAATACATATTTATTCCTTTATCAATTGACATAATTAATACTCCATCTGTCTCGTAAAGATTGATGTTTGAGGGTTTTTTATACAAATTAAGAAACAATGATTATTAAGTTTAAATATAATATTTTTTATTTACTAAAAAATAATATTATATATTTATAGACCAATAGCTATTCAAATTTTCAAATTTTCTTATTGATTATTTCTTGAAATTCACAAAAGTTTAATACAGTATTAATTAACTAAAAATGGAAGAATATCAATCTTTGAAAAAACCACAGAACATCAATCTTTAAAGGACAGATGAAGTATTATACACCATCACACAATTATTTGTAACAATTTCATTTCATAATACATTCAATTTAGTTTGAGCCATCTTCTTCTTCTTGATCGAGGCGGTAATCTTTTGAACCATAAGGACTAAACGCTTCAAGGAGCAAATTGGATTTACGCCAAGGGTTGAGTCCCATGTCGTTGCACAAATCATCGGCATGTTGGATGCTGAAAGTGGAAATGCAATGAAGTTTGTAGAATCTGCTTAATCTTCTAGTCACTTCCATTTCCTTCAAGAATTGATCGAACATCTTCTCTTTGCTTGGTAATTTGAATTTCTCATCCACGAGCCGGCTTAGCCACATTGAACGTAGCTCTGATGTGTGTAAGTTCGACATGCTCTGGACGTATCCCACGAAACCCATGTTCGGTATCAATGGATGGATTGTTCCCCTGAAAGATATTTTTAGTTTTTGTTACTCATATAATATGGTCCAAATTTCATATGAGTATTATATAATCTCGACTTTTCATTCAAGTACTGTAACGATGTTATTATAAAATATACGTACGTACCTGTATAAAGGCATGAGACCGCATGGAAACTCGAGCCAAGTTCGATAAGGTTCAGGAACAATGGCTTTGAGCTTCTTCTTGCCATCATAACCAGTCGCAAGTATCACAACATCAGCTTCTAACGTAGTCCCATCCTCAAACTCAATCCCCTCATCATAAAAGCACCACTTTGATGATTTCTTAAACCGGATCATCCCTTTATCCGCTTCCTCAAAGAAATTCTCCGGTACGATCGCCATTTGACAAGAAGCATAGTCTTCCTCGAAAGAATGGTCCGGTGTAAGACCATATTTCGCTAGAGGTAGCTTCCACATAACATATGATTCAACGAATTTGGAGACCGCGGCACGCTGTTTCACATAATTGTTTTTAAAACTTAATATAGTTTCATTGCACAATTTATATAGACATAGAGAAGTAAGAAGGGGTTTTAAGATCACTAACCAGAAGAGAGAAGATGAAGCAAAAGAGAGTTCTAAGGAAACTTTGGTTAGGCCTATCATGGAAGAACTGAGAAGCTCTTGTTGAGTAGAACAAGAAGAATGGTAGTCCCCACACCCAATGATGTGGAAACACCCAATGTGTTGTTCTCATCACCATTGTGCATGCTTTTCCTCCTTCTCCTGCAATTTTTTTTTAAAAATAAAAAAATTAGTATTGGAATCATATTATATGGTGATAACTAATGCGTTGTTCTCACCACCATTGTTTTATTGTTGTGCCAAGTAGTATATTAACGGTCTGGTCAGGTCCATTGTCCAACCGAGAAGAATTATTTATACATATACTTAACAAAGACGATTATTATATTGCTATTATTTTTAATTTTATTTTGACTTGTGCCAATTGTTAGAGTGAAGCTAATTAAGTATTACTTAACAAAGAATTTTGTGGATCAAAGAGAACTTAAACAAAATATATATCATATATATGTACGTACCTTGATTAGCTAAAGCAGACTCAAAAGCCAAATCGATGGCGGATTTCTTAGAGCCGATGACAGCAACTTTTTTGCCATGGAGGAGACTAGAAGCTTCTTCTTTCTCTAAATTGCAGTAATCCATCGAATGCATCACTTTTCCTTTGAATATCTCCGGCCCTTTCATTGCCGGAAAAGCCGGTATTCTTGGAACGTCGCCGTATTTTCCGGTACACACTACTACGAACTCAAATGCATGCCACTGCGCGCTCGCACACATTAATAACAAAAACGTTATACAAAAAACTCACTAATAGACGTAAGTTTTCAATCGAGTTAATGATGCATGCATGTAGTAGTTTTCAAAAACTATTTGGAAGTTCTATGCAGTTTTTACATAAAAAATGTATTAATATTAGTAAATAGTAACTAACACATATTTTAATTCATGTATGATGTATATATTAAAAAAAAGCAGTGTGATCTGCATGACAGTTTGAGACCATGCATCAGCTTCAAATTTACCGAAATACAATCGTTAAAGAAACTATTTTGAATATATGCACCATTGCGAATGCATGCGGTAGCAAATATATGAGACCGAAACATGTAAAGAGAGTTAATTATCAAACAAACCTGAATATCTCCAGAATCTCCGGTTTGAACGGCAACTTCCCACACTGGTTTGCCGGGCAACAAGTTGCCGTACGCACCGAGGTCAACCATCTGAGGAGTTTCGCCGTCACCGATGAACCTAACTTCGATGACCTTAGAGCCAAACTTCATGAACTTGAGAAGATCAAAATGCTTAGCATAAGATTCCAAGTAATCTAGTATCTCAACGTAAGATGGGAAAGTAGGGTCATCTCTATTGGGCCATGGAAAGTCAGAGAACTCGTAACCGACTCGAGCCGATTGTAACTTGGTCGTCTCGTAAGTGCAGCTCCTCCAAACACCTCCGACTAAATCCGAGGCTTCGAATACGGTCGGGTTGTGATGAGCTAAGTTCTTAGCAGCAGCTAAACCGCTCACACCGGCACCGATGATCGCTACTCTCGAAGAAGTAAGCTTATTGTAGGTAGAAGCCATTTGGAGAGATTATGCAAGATAGAGAGAGAGAGAGAGAGAAATGGTTTTGATGAAGAGTGCTTTGAGTTGTTGGTGAGTTTGCATGGGACATGTTTAATTTATAATAAGGCCTTGTTCGTTTGCCTGTCGCGAGCATGTAGTGGTTGTGGTTGTCCAAACGTATATTTATATCTTTATATCTCTAGCTATATATTCATGCACGATTTCAGTTTACCTTTAATTTACGGCTCTTAATTTATCTGTATTCTATAGTCTAGTCTTCAAGTCCTTGTTAAATGATAAACCATAATTAAAAAAATGTGAAGTCTAATATGCTTTTTTTGGTATATATTAAAGAAGAAAGTTTGTTACAATACTTTCAAACATATATTTTTAAAACTTCCTATCTTAAACACCCCCACTTTTAGACAAAACAACCTATACAAGGACAATGACAATTCTGGTATCGCATACATAAACATCAACATGGACAATTCTGATTTTTCTAAGCATTCTACCGCTCAACAGTTGAGCCTCAACTGTAAGCCTCTACATTTTTGAGTCTTGTATTCATAACTCATCCATTCATTACAATTTCGTATTCTTTAATTATATTATTCCTTCAGTTTAGATATTTCTATATGATTTTTAACTAAAAACTACAAATTATTTATCAGAATGAGAAACTGTCCAAAAAAAAAAAAAAAAACATTTCATTTTGTNGTGTCGGATACGCTTTCCGATCGTAGTTATCATCTGCATGCTCGTTGTAATCCGTTTTGATCACGATACCAACCCGGACGTTATCTAGTGTTAGGTTTTTGTAGGTTATGTTTTTGATGTAACCGCCTCGTCCTGGAGCCGTTTTGATTCTGATTCCGCGTCTCGAGTTCCAGATCAGAAGATTCTCGATCGTCACGTTAGATATTCCACCGGACATCTCGCTCCCGATTGATACACCAGCACTGTCAAAATATATATAGAAACCTTTTGCTTATTTTGTTTTATGAGATTGAACTTGTGAGGTGAAACATGATATATGAGAAAACTCTTTTACCTTATAACAGAGCGAACAATGAGATTACGGATAAGAATGTTTGTTGAAGGTCGTCCATATGCAATACCAAACTGATCCCATCCACTCTTTATCGCGATGGCATCATCCCCGGTGCTAATGTAGCAGTCCTCAATTACCATATCCTCACACGAATCTGTTTACAGAAAGATACAACGGTGCAAAAGAAGTTACAAATCTATCAAACGCAGGATAACCGGAGAACAACAGTAGGCGGTAAGAGAACAATACCGGGATCAATTCCATCAGTATTTGGTGCTCCGGTTACAGGAGCTAAGATGGTGACATTCCTTATTGTTACGTTTTTGCAGTCATATGGATGAAGAGTCCAGAAGGGTGAGTCACGCATTGTTATGTCGGTGATAACAATGTCACTGGACCACATGATTTGAACTAAAGGTCCCCTCGTATTGTTGAGAAGTCTTCTCTGATGCTTCTTCCACCACGACTGTCCTTGTCCATTTATTGTTCCGTTGTGACCTGTTTGTTATATCCATTACTCACTAACTCATTTCTCATAATTTCACAAACATGAACACTCCAAGGAGGAAATCACAAACCGGTTATCACAATGTCTTTGAGGTTTTGACCATGGATCAAGCTCCCATAACGAGGTCCCGGACGCTCTCTACCATAACCATATGAAGGCAATGGCGGCATCAAAGGCCAATACTTCTCATCCTGATAATTAAAGTGACACAATAAGATTCACACAGCAATCACGTAAAGTCTCATTATCTCATTGAGAGAACCTCTGCTTTGTAAACCTATACTCTCAGTTGCATACCAAATCTAGCATTTGTTATCCTCAAACAAATTAGATCTCTTAAGTTATGTACCTCTGAACCAAGCAAACACAGTCAATATACTTTAACTTAGCTAAAGTAAAGTTACATGTAACCTAAATATCTCAAGTTCTAAGCTTAGTGGTGGCTAAAAGTTCTACAATTTTGAGCTAAACAGAGCTTAAAGCATCTTAATCATGAAAATCAATGAACCAAAAGGATAAACCTTTGGTGTTTATGCCGCTGTATCGAGACAAAGAGAAATCAAATAATTCCACTAACCTCAACACCAAGAATCTCAGAATCCTCAGCAAGAAAAAGAGTCATATGACTAGTGAGATTAAACGGAGCAGTGAGCCACCGTCCAGGAGGCACATTCAGCTGACCACCACCGCTATTACTCCCAAGCTTCGAGATTGAAACCACGGCTCTCTCAAACGCCTCAGTGTTAAGCGTAAACCCATCTCCAACACCTCCGAAATCTTTCAAATCGAACACCACAGGTCTCAATCGAGGCAGTGGCCGAACCGGTTTGATCTTACCGAAAATAGTGAACTTTCCTCCGACGGGACCAGCTCTGGAGCCGGAGGAGACGTAAGCCGTTCGTTGCCATAGGAAGACGGAACCAAAGGCGGCGATCCAGAGAAATGTGAAGAGTGTTGTCTTGTGAGAAGCAAGTAAAGAAGTAAGACGACGCTTCGGTTCAAGTCTCTGGAGATGGAATTGGAACCGAGTCGGAAGTAAATTCTCTACCATGATTCGATTTACTGGGAATTAGAAACATGGGGGAGGGGTTCTTGTTGTTGGGTTTCCTCAGATTTAGCCCCCGAGAGAAAAAGTGAATTAGACGCAAAGATCCGTCACTGAGAGGTGCCAAGTCTGTGTCAGAAGCTGGTGAGAGACACAAGGAGTTTGGTGTGCGAGAGAAATCGGCAAAACTGAATTGAACCAAACCGGTATATTTAGCGTACCGGTTTATTCTGGTATGTTTTGATTCTTTCCGTGCTCAATTTTAACAGCTTCGAGATTCTATTGCGGAAACAGACAAGCCCACACAAAGATGAAAAACCTTTTTTATTTAATAACTTCAAAACGATTTGAAGTCGTTGGATATAATAAATTTATTATTGAACCAAAATTTTTAATTAAGGATGATTAAAATATATGTGTAGTCTGTTATTGGAGAGGTGATTTCTAAATCCATATGGAATTGTAAATTTTAGAAATCAAAACAGATGGATTTTGAAATAACATGTTTTAACATTGGATTTCAATCATTCTATTTTACACTATCAAATCCATTCAAATCCATATAAAACATAATGTGGAATTTGAAATCCAAAAACAAATCATTAAATGAATAACAAGAGATTTTAAAAAGTATTTGTAAATGACAGAACCAATAACACATGATTTTGATAAGTATTTTAAAATCAATGATTGAATAACACATGATTTTTGTTTGGATTTCCAAATCCATCAAAATCATACATCCAATAACCTTCTATAGCTTTTCTCTATGAGTGAATGAATTATCCACAAACTACTAATCTTCTTAGTTATATAAATAGTTTCCTAGTCTTCATACATGTAAAATTTTAAACTCAACATTTTAAGAACAAAATTATGAACAAAAATATAGAAGAAGATTAGAACAAGTAATCACTTTTCAGTTTAAGTTTCAAGCACAAAAAGTGTACCCAGATTGGAAGACTGTTTAAATACCATCAAATATTAAATCAAGGTCACTTGACAATACAAAAAAAACAAGTGATAATTTTTAAGTTTCAAGCATAAAAAAATACCAGATTAGAAGAACCTTTAAATACTATGTTATATTGCTTTGCCTTGGCCGATGGTGGTGAGTTGTCGTCTTTCTTCTCACAGGCCGTAGCAACCAGAAATGAGATTTCTGAAGCAGAACCACTGTCAATGGCGTTCAGATAACTGTTACTAATTTTTTACCACTTGTAACATGTTGATGTAGAACTCAACGTTGTTTTTTTCGGCAACTTCTTCAGTATATAGTATAGTTTTGTAACAATACAACTAGAGCATGATTATTGGTAGTTCTCTTAGGAGTATTCTTAATTAAAAATTAAAAAGTAATAATAAAATAATAATAAAGAAAGGTAAAGGAAGAGTAACGTTACTTCCTAAAGCATTATGAGAATCGTTGCTTACCATATGTCAGTTTAATATAGGCTAATTTTTCTTTTTCAAATTTATTATTTAAATATATAATAATATTAAAATAAAATAATTAAAATATACTATTTTAATAACGAGAAGGCAGTTCTCGGATGATGATGGTCTTAGTCATTTAAGTATAATAAAATATATATTATATGGTGTCAAAATAGTTCAATTTCTTTTCTTTCTCAGTATTATTATTATTATTATTATTATTATTATTATTATTATTATTATTATTATTATTATTATGTTGTTGTTATATGAAATTCCTATCTCGAACAGGAGCATATTATACGATCCGTTTTCTTTTTGTATTTTTAACTAATTAAACGTCATTTACACATATGCTGCCGGTATGATATGCATAAATAATTCATGAATCCTTGGAATCACATACATGCATATTCCATAACTTTCTCATCTATATATATGTTTTTGGATTTAATTTTTCAAGTTTATGTAGGAAGTCTCATCCAAGTGGATCGTTTGTAAGGATTTTAAAGTAATAAAGCTCATCTTGTTGTCTTGTTATTTCTTCATTTTACATCTTAATTAATTAATTAATTAAGCAGAAGTTCTAACAAAGGGCGAGTGAAAAATATATACAAAAGTTCGACATCCATAATTGCTCATATTATATATTTTAAAAAAGAATTTATTGGAAGCTAATCCTGATCAATGTGATGTAAATGCCTGCAAAAGAAGTAGTACGCACCCATGAAGGCTGATCAATACACACATTATTATCATCATGATAAATTGATAATGATCTTCATGATAAATTATAGCTTACCGAGAAGACGTTGCAGTGACCAGGATCAGCAAGATGAGCCATGAGATTCTCAATTGGATCTTGACTAGTAGTGTAGGTAGCTTGGAAACAGAATCCAACGAAAGCAAGCATAGCCAGCCGTCCGTTTTTAATCTCTTTAGTCCTTAAAACCATAACCGGTTCAGGAGAACCTCTCCCCCACATCATAAAATCGAACCATATACCTCCCGGGTAACCAACATCCGGTTTAGGATTCACTTTGTGTGGGTACTTTGGTTCTATGTCGACGGACCCCGGTTTAATCATATCGGCCCATCTTCTACCTTCTGCCCATCCCATTAAAACCAATTGAGCCACGAACAACGTAGTGGAATCCGCAAAGTACTCACGTGACCCTGCATCGTACCATGAAAAGTTCTCGAGAAAACCTAACCGCTCGAGACATTCCGGTATTAGGATACCGGTCACTGCCAGCATTGCCCACCGGCTATGAATAAGCTCAGCTTGTGCAAACCATTTGAGGGTGTCCGGGTCAGACCCTATGAAAAACAAACACTAGTTAGTCTAAAACTCGGTTTATACCTGCTTTTCTTTTTTAATTTCCGTACCTAAACCGAGAGGATCAAAACCGAAATCACCAGGTAGGCTGCAAGAAACAACAATATTGAAAGTTTAATGGACGAAAAAGAGTATCAAGAAATAATGATTGGTTAAGTAACGAACCTGCCATCAAGCCATTCAGGTGGAGAGCTACCAGGGAACCACAAAGGACGGTCTGGAGGAAGTGGTTCACAGACACTAGACACTTCTTTGCCAGCACGAACCACCACCACGCGGTCGCTATTTATTTTTCCACCAGCCAGTGTTGCACACCACGGTACTTGTCGTCTTCTCTCGGTCGGGATTTCGACTCTGCTCGTCGTGGATAATGTGAGCGCAGAAGCAATGGCAAGAGCCATCTTTGATTCGTGCGGAGATGATAATAAACATTTTTTTTCTTTTGTTTATGTGATTGTATATGAACTTCGAATGTTATGGGCTTTGTTATCCAGATGAATTTTGTGAAGCCAGTGTTACGCGACACGTGTACGGTTCGATGTGACTTAACACATCAACCATTGACGATTTTACTAACAACGTTAAAATTAGGTATGTTTTAGACAAATAAATAATTTTGTTATCATATAAGCAAATAATCATAAATAGGAGGCAAAATAAATAAATTATAAATTAAGAAAACGCCCAAATTGATTTGTTCATCAAATCAGTTCACTTGGGGAAAACAGAGTAAACCCTTTTAATTTTCTCGTGGCAACGATCTCATCTACGTGTCACAATCCCTCACACTCCGGCGAACGATGTACCGTACGGCGGCGAAGCGTCTTCTCGGCGGTGGTGGTGCTTTTACAGCCACCCGTCTCCTCCGATTTCCCAAGCTCAGGTCCACGATCATCCCTTCCTCTTACAGTTCCGGTCTCTGCACTTCGTCGATTGGTGGTAATGCTGAATCGCCGATGGGTGGTAATCAGTCTGTGAACCCTAATCAATCGGATCACACGGCGTCGTCTTCTTCTTCAACGAGTACAGAGGAAGGACCACGTCGAGATGAGAACAGGAAGCCGAGAGCTGAGTTCCAGGAAGAGCAGGCTCGTGTTCTCTCTGCGTCTCTCCGTCATGTGGTGGGTATAAATTTTCATAGATTTGCCTCAAAGGTTTCATTTTTTGTGGAGGTTAATAAGTTTTTGTATGTTTGGGAATTTTGTGTAGCCGAGATTAGGTTGGACTGAGGAAGCAATGATGGCTGGTTCAAGGGATGTTGGTGTGTCTCCTTCCATTGTTGGCTCTTTCTCCAGGAAAGAAGCTGCACTTGTTGAGGTAATGGCGTCTCTAGAATCATTAAAAATTTTGTAGATTTTTGAGCTTAAAAGATTGGATTTTGGTGGTTCTATTGTTGAGTTTCATGTTTGTGTTTCAGTTCTTCATGGATGAATGCCTTCAGTTGCTTATGGATAAAATAGACTCTGGATTGGATTTGCAAAACCTGATTCCAAGTGCACGCATTGCCAAGCTCATTAGAATTCGCTTAGAAATGCAAGTCCCTTACATGTCAAAATGGCCTCAAGCTCTGAGCATCCAAGTGAGTTTTTTTCGAATTCTCTCTGTTTCATGATAGACAAATAGCTAGTTCTGATATCCTCTTTTGGTGAAATAGGCGCATCCTCTGAATGTTGCAGCGAGTTTTAAGCAACGGGCAATGTTAGTTGATGAGATATGGCATGCTGTTGGAGATGGAGCCTCGGATTTAGATTGGTATGTGAAGCGCACTATTCTTGGAGGTGTTTACTCAACCACTGAGATTTACATGCTCACTGATGACTCCTTAGGTTTGGTTCTTAGTCCTCCTCCCTTTGGATACATTGCTATGCTAATCAAAGAAACTATTCAAAGTTTGATATCATTATTTTGTTTTGAGCAGAACATCGGGATACATGGGCATTCTTGGATGACAGAGTCAAAGATGCTTTTGATCTGAAGAAGAGCATACAAGAGGTATAGTAAAAACCTTTTTCAGTATGCTTCATACTTGTTGCTACGACTAACCTACAACATTGGAATGAAAAATTCTCATGCTCAATTTCACATTTTGTGGCAGGCCAAGTATTTTGCACAAGACATAGGAGCTGGAGTTGGGAAATCAGTTCAAGGACTAATGAATGGAGTTATGCAGACGATGTCCAGAAGAAGTGGTGGCTCTACGTTTTGAAAGATCACACGTTTAGACATGATTCAGCTTCATTTCTTCACAATATGCTAATAATAATGATATGAACATGTATGACTTGAAGTAAAAGGGATATGAACTATATATATTATCTTCTACGTTTGAAAAAACCATTGAGTTTGGAATCTTGATTTTGTAATTGCGGATGAAACGTGTGCTGTGTTTGGTTGTTCTGTAAGTGAAACACTGAACAGAAAAGTAAGTTGTACACGAAGTAATCAATTTGGTAGGGTGTTTATTGTAGAGATATATGAAAGCTGTGGTCCTGTGTTGAGAAAAGTCAATTTTGGATGGCGAGTGAGTAGTACTATAAAGTCTATAACAAAAAGAGAAAATTAACATACCGTAACCTTAAAACGAAGTTAGAAGAACTGATTTGGAGTTTGGTGGACAAAGCTTGAGACTTTGAGAGAGATCGGTTAGTGAGTGATTGGGTATTGTCGGAGATGGTGAAGTCTTCAGAAATCGTCGGAAAGCTCAACCTCAGCCCTCACCCAGAAGGAGGCTTTTTCTCTCAAACTTTAAGAGATACTTCTGTTCTCCTCACCACCTCTCAGCTCCCTCCAACCTGTAATTCTCTCTCTCTCTTTCTCGTTTATTTGTATCCATCGCTTCCATTGATTTGGGATCTTATTGATATAGTCATAGTGTGTACTGTGTAGTCATTAGTTTCCGAGTTTGCATTTTTTTGAGATTTCAGCGGTAAGATCCTCCGAAATCTGATCTGACATAGATTTTGTTGTGTTATCATCACTGTTTGGGTTGGCTGAAGATGATTAGTTTTAGGGACATAGATGATAGTATGTTTGGTTTGTGAATTTGCTTGGATTCTCTATTCAACGATCTAATCAACAATGCTTAATTATTTGTCTGCAGATCGTCTAACAAGTTTGATCCTTTTTGGTCTTTTATGAGTCTCTGCAGTTAAGGTTGACAGAGCTGTGAGCACATGTATCTACTTCATGCTTCCATCTGGGAACGTTTCTCGTCTTCATCGCATACCAATGGCTGAAACCTGGCACTTCTATTTGGGTGAACCCCTTACTGTAAGTTGAATCTCTTGCCATTAACACTGAACAAAACCATAAAATGAGTAGACGAATATAATTTGTGTTCTACTTCTTCATGTCTTGATTAGGTAGTGGAACTCCACGATGATGGGAATTTGAAATTCACAAGTCTTGGTCCTGACTTGATAGAAGGTGGTCAGAAGCCTCAGTACACGGTCCCTCCAAACATCTGGTTTGGTTCGTTTCCCACAAAGGATGTTCGTTTTTCTCAAGACGGGACTCTGGTTAAAGCCGAGCCTAGAGACTCTGAGAAACATTTCTCTCTTGTTGGCTGCACATGCGCTCCGGGTTTCCAGTTCGAGGACTTTGAGCTCGCGAAACGGTCTGAGCTCGTGTCGCAGTTTCCTCAACACGAGTCACTTATCACAATGCTATCTTACCCAGAGTGAAAGGTCCTAGAGAGATGCCTTTCAAATTGGCTCAGTGGTTTTACTATGTTGTTTTGTTACTTTCAGTTCCTTTCATGTATAAGAACCATACAAGGTTGTAGTTGTACTTTGAGTTCACCTTTGATCTCTGTACCTTTGGTTTCTCTGAATTGTGATTGATAAAAATAATGGTCAGTAAAGAACAGGGTCAAGTTCCGCAATAATTTTATTCCATACACAGAGCTTCTGAGGATTCATCAAATGTCCACACACACACACACGCACATAGCAACTAACATTTGACTAGTAATTTAAAGGATCTTCTGTATTCCCCATCTTCAGCTTTTCTAGTTTCTACAATGCTGCAACACATGTAAATTCCCTAATCGAGATCAAGGAACTCCATTCTTTTTCGCATTGTACCCTTTAGAAGCATTTCTTCTTTCTCTGCTTTCTGAGCCTGATTATATATATACAGAAGAGTGAGGGAGTCAGAAAATCCGAAAACACCAAAGAAAAGCAACTCAGCTAAGAATCTATTCCTGCAAGAAGCTCCCAAATCAAAGCTAAAGCAATCAACAAGGGACTCAGAGAAGTAAAGAGATATTGCACTACTAACCCTTTTGATTTCTGCTTCTGGAACCTGAACCATTTGAGCAGGAAGCTCTTCTTTATCAACATCCTAAGATCACAAAAAAAAAAGACCCGATTCAATAGTCCAAATCTTTCTTTCATTTCAGAATGCTAAAAAGGAATTGGTTTGTAAATAGTAAAAAGCTATATTACCAGTTCACCAATCAAGACAACATTTTCGCCACGGATAATGTAAAGACCTAAGGGAATATCACAGTAGAGATTACCCACGATGACTCTTTCATAAGCTTCTTCTAACACAGCATTTGCTTCAACCAAAATGAAAACAAAAAAAAACCACTTGAGAGATCAAATCGACTTCAGAGATTTTGGACTTTCATTTGCAAAAGAGAGAAAGAAAGGTACCAAATTGATCAAAGGACCGAAGTAGACCCATCAGTTTCCTACCATCACGAAGCAACACAAGAAGTTTCTCTGCAAAGACATAAAAGAGACTATTGAATCAGTAGAAGACAAAGCTAACATCTTTATCAACCATTCATTTGGTAAAGGTCTATCCTTTTTTCTAAAGATTCGAGAGAAAGAGAGATTACTATCTAAGTAAGCAGCAAGAGAAGTGGAGAAGAAGATATCATCAGGAGCAGCCCAAGACATTGGAACTCTACAACTCTACAACTCGCATTTGCCTTTTTGACTTCTCTCAGTTTCCCAATTCCCCAACTCTCCCTCCCCCTTTTCTTCTCCTCGATGTAATTGACCGCTACGAATGGAGGAGAATCTAAAGAACCCTAATTTCCACCGAGAAAGAGAGAGACTTTGAGATCTATCGGATCGTTTTCGTTAAGTTGGACGACTCTGTTCTGTCAAGTTTTCTCAGACGAGATCCGACCCGAAAAACAAAATTACTTTAAACCCCTCAAACTTTGTTAATGTTACAAATTCATCCCCATTTTTATTTTATTTTACATTTGAGTTCCTTTACATCATTTTATTTTATTTTATTTTACATTTGAGTTCCTTTACATCATTTTAATGGACTCCAAATCACAGTCATAAAAGATCACTTATTTTAGATAGTATGATGAATACAAAGAAAAACTGAAATTTTTTTTGTTTGATAAGATGAATATATTTGTAGTTACAGCAGTACATATGAGCAAACAGATTTCTTCACAACATAAAAATCTGAAAAAAGAAAAGAAAAAAAAAACAAATCCAGATAATGAAAAGATGAGTAACAACAAAAAAAAAAGAAGGTAAAATTGGAATTTGACAAGTAAAAATATACATCTGTAAACGATGATTATCAGAGAGATATTTTCATGACCCATCTCCATGTTATTCTTCATCATATTCTTGAACACTTTGAACATACTCACCATCACTCATCTGATACCTGAAACATAGAAGAGATTATGATTATTTGTCTTTAAATCAGTAAATCATAAATGTTACTTTTTTCATATATCAGTAAATAATTCAACTGTTAGTAAAAAGAAAAAAAAAAAAAAAACTTGTTCTAATTAGATTCTATTAATTATTACCATGACTATCAATCAGGTCCATTTAGCTTATTGGTTGATATCTACATCTCCAAGACAATATCTGTAATCATCAAAGAAATTGAATTAAGCTTCCCTATCCCATTATTCTTGCTTTACATCTTTTTCTAATCGTTAGTTTATTCATCTATTTTTAAATTCTTACACTCTAATCTGTCCTCATGATGTTCATTATGATATGCTTTTGACTAACTAAATACTGCAATAAAGCCAACAATGATATAGACAGTTGGTTAATTATGATGAAATTATTTTTTTGTGACCTGCCAAAGTTATGTATTTAGAAAATCTCACATTCAGAGTCAGTCTTGACCCATTTGTTGGCCTCTACACTTGAACGAGCTTCATCTATAATCTTATGATTATTCTCCAAGTACTTTTTTGCAATGGAATTTGAACGTTGTGGATGTATCTTCTTGTTGAGTATTGTCCTAAGCATCTGCACACAAGCAAACAATATATAGATTTCATCATTGCTCGTAATCGGATAATTTGGTCACATATATGTAGGTAGATAAAAGTACCTTTTCCATTCGAGTGTTAGGCATAGAATCTCCTCTAGATAAATCAAGAAGATGAGGTGGAGTTTTGAAGCCACTCGTGCAAACAAACATCTTCTTGAGAAGAAAAGAAAGCGATTTCTTCTTCCCGATAGTAACATCTGTATTAACCGCAGTTAGATCTTTGCTAGATTCTGTTTCTTCTTCTTCTTCCTTGGGGCAGATATTGTTTCCAAGTGTTCCAATGGCTAGGAAGGTTTCTTCGTCTTGAGGCCAACCTTGGACTTCTTTACTCAAAGGAGGTCCTAATGATTCTTGAGCTATGTAGACATCAAACAAATATGAATACATAGCTCAATGATCTATGCAAATATTGTTCATGTAGTCTACGAATATTTTACTCACAAGAATCTGAAGTAGACTCATGCTTCTTTCCGCTAAGCTTTCTTTGAACCCAACTAAAAATCTGTGAAGAACAACAAGATCAAGATGTTTTACACAATCAAAGAGGGATCAAACACTACACAAAGTTGAGTCAAATTAAACAAAATATGAAAACAAACCTTCATATTTCAGAGACATAAATAGGAGCACATGTATGTGTGTTTCTCCAAGAAATTTTCTTTTTCTGTCAATGATCTATTTTTATCTCCTTGGATAACTTTAGAAGATAAAAGATGATCATAGTGGTCCCATGTTTTTAAAGACACAGTAAACACAAATCCCTGAAGCCAGCAAAAAGCCAGCGATTCAAAAGTTGGGGTTCAAGTTCCTATAAACCCCCTCGATATCAGTTTCTTATGACTTCGAGTCACCATTTTTCTAGCACTTGATCCCATCTTTGTGGACTTTGTTGAATGACGGTTCACCAAATTTGCATTATATTACAATATATGTATCGTTTAAAGAGAACGAAATCGAGTAAATTGTGAAAGAAACACATGGATTTGTCTCTTCTTTTTACACTTTACTCCCCTGAAGCAACTTTACAAAAAAAAAAAAGAAAAAAAACATAGCTTTTATATTTGATGAGGCCGTACATGCAACGTGTATGTAAATGTACAAACTTACTTTGAAACTTAAAAAGCGTTACACTTGAATTCAAAACCGGTTTTTTTGTTTAACATTATAACTACCCGTCGTCTCCAGAGCAGCAAATAGCTGAGCAACATTCAAAGCAGGCAAGGCAAGCAATCGCTGTGAAGAGCTGTGTGAAGACAAGGACACATTGATCATTGAGCTTAGTGCAGCATTGGACACAACACATGCAGCAACATTTGTTGCACAATGACACACAACAGCTCGAAGCAGCCTTGACAAACTTCTCTGCAGCATCAGGTGCTCTCTGTTCGCCAAATCCTGGTGGAACATTCTCTCTGGTGGCTGTTTTATCACCAAAGCCTATCCCGAGGCTTTGTAGCGGGATCGTTCTTGATATCATCTTCTGTTTCTCGCCATTGCTTGCTGTCTGTTAATATATGAGTAAAAAATGAGTCTGATCACTAGGTTTTCGTTGAATGTGGCGATTGCACGTAGTTCATAACTTCTAATCAATACAATACCTTTTTCTTTCCGGCAGTGTCGCTGGGTTTCAATTCTTCTGTGTGCTCTAATTGGATCATTCTAGTATACTCGGATGGTACGCTGGTTTCGATGCTTAGTTTAGCAATCTGAGAAGAAAAAGAGAAACCAAATTGAAGAAGCAAATCCTGAAAAGGACAATGAGGATGTGTGAAATGTAGACAAACCTTCTCTTTTAGCTGTTTGTCTTCAGAGAACCATGCCTCAGCAGTAAGTAAGTCGATCACATTCTTTGCAAATACCTGAAAATATTTAGGGATTG
>NC_025701.1:8787002-8830986 GCF_000633955.1 Camelina sativa | reverse complement strand
TTTAACATTATAACTACCCGTCGTCTCCAGAGCAGCAAATAGCTGAGCAACATTCAAAGCAGGCAAGGCAAGCAATCGCTGTGAAGAGCTGTGTGAAGACAAGGACACATTGATCATTGAGCTTAGTGCAGCATTGGACACAACACATGCAGCAACATTTGTTGCACAATGACACACAACAGCTCGAAGCAGCCTTGACAAACTTCTCTGCAGCATCAGGTGCTCTCTGTTCGCCAAATCCTGGTGGAACATTCTCTCTGGTGGCTGTTTTATCACCAAAGCCTATCCCGAGGCTTTGTAGCGGGATCGTTCTTGATATCATCTTCTGTTTCTCGCCATTGCTTGCTGTCTGTTAATATATGAGTAAAAAATGAGTCTGATCACTAGGTTTTCGTTGAATGTGGCGATTGCACGTAGTTCATAACTTCTAATCAATACAATACCTTTTTCTTTCCGGCAGTGTCGCTGGGTTTCAATTCTTCTGTGTGCTCTAATTGGATCATTCTAGTATACTCGGATGGTACGCTGGTTTCGATGCTTAGTTTAGCAATCTGAGAAGAAAAAGAGAAACCAAATTGAAGAAGCAAATCCTGAAAAGGACAATGAGGATGTGTGAAATGTAGACAAACCTTCTCTTTTAGCTGTTTGTCTTCAGAGAACCATGCCTCAGCAGTAAGTAAGTCGATCACATTCTTTGCAAATACCTGAAAATATTTAGGGATTGGCACTTTATGTAAACCTGGATATCTTTATCAAAGAAAATTCCTTTGGGGATGATTATGAAAGGAAGGTGATCTTACTTTATCAAGAGGCATGTCTTTTGCACTTTGTACAGTCAAGTTTACAGAAAAGCTGCTCAAATCTCCTAGCAGACCTTTTGCTATCACATTATCAGGGAACTTTCCTCGGTATCTTCCATATATCATCAATGGATTTGCAGACGTCAGATCCGGAATATTTGAGGGGTATACCTATTATTGTAGCCACAAGTAAACAATTTCAGTATTACAGACATCAACTTGATAGAATCCGAGGAAACAAAAAAAAAAATTCCAAAAAAGTCAAGCAAACAATCTTAACATAGAGGCACACCTCAACTTCATCTAGACTCTGCAGAGGCTCAATTGTTATATTAACAAGAGCTGTGGATAAAGCCTTTGTAAACAGTTTGTCCAGTCGTTCTTCAATGTGATCTGGACAAAGGCAAATTTTGTTTAGAAAACTATATTACATAGGTTATATAGCACAGATAATGACAACTTTATCCTTCAATTCACCAAACGCAGTCAAAGTTTCACCTGTATTATAAACTGATTCGTGCTGGCCCCTGGATAGATTTGCAAGCATTTGCAGGAAGTAGTGGTTACAGAACACTCCTGAAAATATATCAAAAGAGTCCACATATGAAAAGGTAAATCAAAAGATAATCCCGGTTATTTTACATGTAGACAAGTTTACCTAATCCAAAAGTGTGTATTCGTGGACACACTGATCCAGCACTAGCAAGATGTTTCTTCATTACATCACAAATGTGTCTCTCATCTTCAACAGACCCATCTGTTACGAAAAAGATCATAGGAATAGAGCCACGAGTATTCGAAAGCATTTCGACAGCCTGAAAGTATTGAACAAAGTTGGCCAAATTATTGTCAGGACTCAATATGAGGGGATATAATCACCAAAGTGTTAAGTTACAAGGGAGTTGTGGAAATACCATCTCTAGGGGAGGGAGCATGTTTGTACCATCTGCGATGACAAAGTTCTTGTTCATCCACTCAATGCCTCTTTCAACAGCATCTGGAGTGACCAACTCCATCGAAGTCGAAAACAGAGAAGTATCATCGCTGAAAGTGATAATATTGAAGGAATCTCCAGGATTAAGCTTAGATAGAGCTGTGGATATCGCATTGTGTACATCCTCGAGAGGTTTTCCAGTCATGCTTTTACTTATGTCAACAACAAATACTACCTCCCGCTTGAATGCCTGAAGTTGACAGAAAGAAACTTACGATTATAATGCAGTTGGCATTTATTGCACAGAAAATAAAAAAAGAGTTCAAAATCAAACCTTTGTTTTTTGTTGCTTTCCTGGAAAAAGATAGAAAGAAAATATGTCTCTCTGATCAACATCGTGAACCGGAGCAGATTGAAGGAAAAGTCCACCAACTATATTACTTGAAGAGGCCTACGATTGGTCGAAGAAAAATAAAAGCATAAGCACTCTTTACAACATTCAATGCAAGCCCAGTTGTCTAGATGGCCTACGAGACGTTGAAGCAGCAACAGAGATTTAAAAGCACTAGTGAGAGAACTCATACCGTATAAGAAAAGCTAAAGTCTGTGTTGGACCACTTTAAAACATCAGCTTCATATGCAAACCTCAAATTCCCTGCACTCCGCAATTTTTCCTGTAATAGATGAAAGGAATAAGAGTTACAGAATGATACCAAAAGAAATAAAAACTGAAATATTATGGATCGCGTTGAGAAAAAGTCTTAAAAAAGCAGACCTGCTTAAGTTGATGACTGCATCCTTTGCAGAGAACTTCAGTTCCAGTACCAGCATTAACACTCAAATAAATCTTTTCTCTCTTGGAGATTTTCTTAACCGCAGGAGTCACATACTCAGGAAAGCTGAAAGGAATATCAAGAAAAAACTGCCCTTCATTATACGTCAACTTCTGAGACCAAGACATCTTGATAGAGAGGTTGGTACCTCCATCAACCTGGAATTAGATGGCAGATATAATCAGAAAAGAGACCAAACCACACACACACACACACACAAAATACCATAAAAGTTCCAAATGGAAACTTGCACATCACCTGTGGTATTGTAATAGTGAATATATTTGGTTTCAAGAAGCCTCCAGTTTCAGGATGTGCCGTTTTCTCAAATTCATTTTCATCGTCGGCTGTGATCAACTGAGTTGTGTAAGATTTTCTAGGAATCTCAACCTCAACACCTAGAATTGAACCCTGTTAGCCATACACTATTAGTATGAGAACCATCAGAGAATAAAAGATACCAAACCCTTCTTCAAATTGAGAGACGTAACCCTAATAGGCTAATAGTGAACTAATCTGATAAATTACAAAAGAACAATCTCAAATTTTCCCGGAAAAAGAAAAAAAAGACAGACCTGTTCTCCCATGGGAATAGCGATTCGGCAATCACATCTCTTGCTTCCCATAACGCAGTGAACACGCCACGATCCGGTGACGGTGACAAGAGCGGTATCGAGGTAACAATCAACATCGAGCTCAATCGAATTCATCTGCAAAGGAATCAAAGCAGGTGGGTCGCACCTGCCGTGCACGTGAGGCTGATAGCTAGGTAAATCCGGGTTATCCACAATTCCCGGGTCGGGTATAACGGCGTAAACCATGGGAGCCGTAGGAAGGTAAGGCTGCGTCGTAGCCGATCTCTCCATCGGCGCAGGTGGTCTCGGAGCCGCGACGGCCCGGTCTTTCCCGAAATAAATCCGTTTCGCGAGTTTGAGCCCATCGTCCACCGCTCTAGCGAAATCCTCCGCCATCTTTCCCACTCAGACGGCGAAGAAAACTTTTTTTTATTTTCTTTTTGTTTTTGGTCTGTCTCTCTCTCTCTCTCTCTTTTTCTCGAAATTTTCTCGGGAAAACAAAATGAAGCGATTCGGTTTCTTTCTTAGTTCTTCAGAGTTCAGACAAATCAGAGAGAGTCTTTTTGAGTATTTTCCAGCGCATTTATTTTTCTCACTAAATAAAAAATTTTATATTTATAATTTAATTTGTGTTAATTGACCAAGTTGACCCTTCCCTTTTTCTCTGTCGCGATCTTGATCCGACGGTTGAGAGTCACTTAAGCATACCGACAAAGTGGCGCGAATCAGCTACATTTCTCATTCATTGTTGCTGATATCCGTGTCAACGAATCAGTTCTCTCCACGTGGTAGAAGAGAACGTGTTGGACCCGCGGAATTGTGAATGTGGGATGAAAGCATCTGATTCCTACCTAGCCTTCAACGGTAAAATCTCTTCATGGATGTTTGTGCGCTCTCACGTGACTTAGCCGTTGGCTCATGGCCTTTTCATGCACTTATGACTCATGTGTGTAATGTATTGTGGTTGTTGGCATCAGCGGTGACGTATCACTTACACTTATACTTTCTTGGCTGGATTAGTCTTCGTTTGATGTTTTTAATTGGCTGTATTATTTCCTGATTTAGTATTCCTGGTTGTATGTTCTAAACAAAATCAAAGACTTTATAATCGGATTATATGTCTGTGGAGGTATGATACATTAAATAAATGCTGGGATTGTTGTTATACAATTGTAGAAATAGTTAACGTGGAGTTTTTAATAATCAATGGTTGGATTACGAATTTGCAATCTAATTATTAAATAAATAATAATCAGTGATGATTGTCACTATATTGTAACCGTTTGGAAATTAAATACCAAATATCTATTTTTATTATTCTCGGTTGGGTGACACAGACACGCAACGACAAGACATGGTCATTTGTTTAAAGAGGCTCTTTTGCAAAGTAAAACCTAAAATATTTAGAAATTTAAATATTTTCCCATTGACTTTTGGTGATTTTCCTGAACAAAAAGGATCTTTTGATTTCATAAACATGGACCCTGTTACTTCACATTTTGTTGCCTTACCCTAGGCAAACTCATTAGTAGAGACTAGATAGATAAACCAATAAGGATCCCTAGTTTTCAAACCTAGAAGATGGATATGACAAAGGCAAAAAGAGTGTTGTTAAGTGCAGAGAATATTTCTAGGCATTTACATTTCTTCTGTGCTCCCCTTTCACCATACCCAAAGCTTGTAGCTCTCCCATTAACCTTTCATACTCACTTTT
Source organism: Camelina sativa (assembly GCF_000633955.1). Classification (NCBI taxonomy): domain Eukaryota; kingdom Viridiplantae; phylum Streptophyta; class Magnoliopsida; order Brassicales; family Brassicaceae; genus Camelina; species Camelina sativa. The sequence goes on along the minus strand of NC_025701.1, from coordinate 8,826,130 downwards.
TGCGTTCTCGATCTCACTCTTTAGATTCATGGCCTGCACAGACAAAAACCCCGAACTGTATCACCACAAAATGAAGATCGTTTTTTTGCAATCATTTGACTCTAAATCATTGTCGAACCAGTATATTGAGGAACTTATGGCGACATAGGCCAATCTAGTATTTCTAATCAAATGATGTGATTGATGGAAATTACCAATTGCAATAAGCAACTTAAGAACCAATTAATAGATAGTTTAATAAAAAGACTCAGAAGACAAGACTCATGGAGATATGCTAAACTAGCTTCCATATATCTTATGTCTTTAGAGGAGGTTGGGATTAGGCAGGAACAACGGTGAGTCAAAACCACCAAAGCAAATGAAAGAAACAAGTACTACAATAGGGTTGTTAATGTCATACGGACGTACCTTGATTTCAAGGTTCTGACTTCGCACCTTGTGGTCCAAACATCTGAGTATAAGAATTATAATAAATTTTCTGGCAGAAATCACAAACAAATGCGGAAATTGGCAATATATATTACATAATTTATCTTACTTTGCTCGGAGCTTCTTGTTTTTTTCCATCAACTTGACAGTTTCGCTATCTTGTGACTGACTTGCAGATCCACGAATACACTTCACAGCATGTGAAAAGCCAATGAAGTTAGAGAAACGGAATGGGTAGAGATGCAGTTACAACCTAAAGTTACTATCATGCTTTCTACGTGGACACATGTGCGTGAGATATCACATAAGGGAAATGTCATATATATGTCAAACAGTGCTCACATGAAAATCTAGTCCGCAATTTCACAGATCATAGTTATATAACATGTAGGTATTGGGAACAGTCATGGGGTTAAACATGTTCAGCAGGAAATGAAAGAAAAGAAACATAACTTGAGGTACCTGTTCAACCCGATCCTGCCCCGGGACAGTANTATTACATAATTTATCTTACTTTGCGCGGAGCTTCTTGTTTTTTTCCATCAATTTGACAGTTTCGCTATCTTGTGACTGACTTCCAGATCCACGAATAAACTTCAGAGCATGTGAAAAGCCAATGAAGTTAGAGAAACGGAATGGGTAGATGCAGTTACAAACTAAAGTTACTATCATGTTTTCTATGTGGGCACATGTGCATGAGATATCACATAAGGGAAATGTCATCTATATCTCAAACAGTGCTTAGATGAAAATCTAGTCAGCAATATCCACAGACCGCAGTTTTGTATTCAGCATCTAGGTATTGGGAGGGGTTAAACATGTTCAACAGGAAATGAAAGAGACATATCTTGAGGTACCTGTTCAACCCGATCCTGCCCCGGGACAGTAAAGCCATCATTCCCAACCTTTCTTTTTGACGCTGCGCTTGCAACATAATCAGGATGTTCTTTCCTCTTCTCCAATAGCACTGCGATAATAATGAAACCATAAGTCAGCATCAGAGAGAGTTCGGGAACGCTGGAAAGGGAAATATACAGTACAAAAGGACGTCCAACAAAATGATTGTGTGAAACTAACTCTGCCTTCCACATCATCACAATAATAGCCAGAAGCACTCGTAATCAGTTTGGAAAAAGTGTAAGTTTTTCAGTAAGACATTGATTATATTGTTCTCATCTTAAGTGAGGATATTAACTTATAACTAGCTGCAAGTTGCAGTCGCTATATCGAGCATTCGCAGCACTATCATATTAATGATTCTTAAAACGGGCATAATCCTGGACCAATCCAGGTCAGATCGGGCAGTCCAATATTAGAACTCAAGTTTTGTTCTAGTCAAAGCCCGACTACGATCCCACTTACATCACGGTTCAAGTTTTAGTAACAATGTAACATTTACCTGGCTCAACTGAAACTCTAGGAAGAGATGTCGAATTTCGTTGTGGAAAAACTGCTTTGAAGCCTGGAGGAGGACTTATTGCTTGTCTACCGGCAGATTGAACATTTTGAGGTATCTGAAGACGAGGCTTCTTATTTACTTGATACCCAATCAACACACAATGGCAGCTCCTGTTAAAGATTTTCAATCACTTGAAATAGTAAGAAACGCTGGAATTTGATACAAGGCCAGTCCAGAGGTAATAGGGGAACGTTTAGAGACAAATCAGAGGACTGAAAATCCCATGTTCAGCAAGAGAACAATATATCTTCTACCATACACTAGGAAAACTCTGTACTATCTACTTTGGCGAAGGAATATATAAATGTAGCAACACAACAGCAAACAAAAAGACAAGGCTAAGGAAATTACCAATACTCCACTGTCATTTCCTTCAAACGGTTTTCAAGCTTCTGAAGAAGAACAGTTTTCTCGAAATCCTGCTTGTTATGGGTTGGCTCAACAAAATTAGCTTCTAGAACACCTACAACAGCATACAACTTAACATAAATTCAGCCATCAAAGAACTGTGCTAAACACAACAATCAGTGTAAATCTATTGTTTTATTGATTGATCCATTTCGCAGTTTTTTACCAACAACCCCTCTTCCTCGATTGCTTGAATAGCTTATGACCTGCCAAAATGGCTGAAAACAGCAAAAAAAAAAACCCAGACAAGGTCAGTGTCACACAAGAGTATGTGTAGAATTTGTGATAGAAACTTGACGGATACTGAGTTGTTCAACTGGGGTAAGAAATATTTTGAGACAAATTTTAAACTTAAATATGTTAAGGATATTCATGAAAAGAAACCTTTAAATCTGCATGCCACCATCAATGAAGAGAGGTCTAGCAACAAAACTTTAACTAAAATCCCAGTCTATACCCCACGGAATCGTTTTCTACTGAATGTGAGATAACATCTTTAACATTTCAAAACTCACCATAATAAGGCGGTTTTTGTGATAAACGCAAAACCCATGAAGATTTACTTTGGGAGCTTCTTTCAGAAATCCAATCGTCGTTACAACTACAGCCTGCTCAATGAACGCCGAGATTCAAATCGTAATAATGGAAAAAAAACTAAGAAGTTTAAAAAGAAGACAAACAAAAGCAGATATTTTACGCACCTCTTCAGAACCAGCAGCTTGTGGCTTATACAAGATGTACTGCGGATGCATGAGATCATCAGCAACATTATGATGTTCGACTACCTTACCACGCAAACTGATCTTGAAAGTCTCAGGAATCCGCAAGTATAATATGGATAGGTAAACCTGCACAAAGGTATCAGCAGCAGAAAGAATTTCAGTTGCATGCCAGCTTATCTAGTCTTAGTATACACACAGTTACAAAAGTAACTTTTTCGAATATACAGCTGTCTGCAGCGTTTTATTATCTGTGTCTATGTGTATTATGCATTTCCCAAGATTATTCATGAGTACATTCACACATGCAGTTATGATTCAATGTTACTGTTACCACCTGCACATGAACATAAGCATAAACAGTTCCCTAGACATTATTGACCAAAAGAAATAGAAGCTCACACGAAGAGAGTAAGAAAACCGGCTAGCAATATGATCATTCACAATCTTAGATCCAGTTTTCTTTATGCTGCCTTCAATGAGAATATCCTACAAAAGAAAAAAATACGGAAAAAACAAGATCTCAATTAAATGATAATACTTGGGATCGAAAAAATATCAGAAATAGGAAAGATCAAGAATTCACCTCTGCAACCGAATCAAAGTCTAGTTCCAATTTAGCATCACTGTTGAGCCACATATTATAGATAATAACCTTTGTGCCATGTGGTCCAACGTCGTCAAACTGACACAAAATAAAATGTCACTGAAGAGAGGAACTTCGTAACATATTAGATAAAAGGAAAAACTTTATTAAATGAGGCAAACACAAATAGAGAATAGACCAACATGAAGGAGCCTAATTTAAGCGCACACTAAAGTCTCCATTGAACTGCTCTAGTCTTATCTAAGCATTCATTCATCCATATCTATCCAAGAAATACGGAATTATGGAAATGGAGAACAGTCGTGCATGGCTTCACGGTTGTGATCAAATTATTATATACAAAACTTAAAGCTCATCAAAAGCTTTTATCAATTGTACCATGACAAGGAATATTGAAAGACCCCAAAAAATTTAAACCAAGTAACCAGGAAATATACAGATTGTAGACAACATGGGTTGCGTGGATAAAATAAAATAAAAAATTGGACTTACCTGCTGCAAAAGTTCTGCCTCTGTTGAAAATGGAGACCATTCTAGTAGAATGGAGAGGCTGGATATAAAATGTTCTCGGTCTTGCAACGGCTTGAACTCGCCAGCTGATACCTTAAACTCATAATCCAACTGAATATCGACAAGGCAACACGGTTAAATTACAGAAAAACAAGGTACTTTTATATGTGTGAGAGAGGGAGACTCACAATGGGAACAACTATTCTATCATGGCCAGTACGTGTCAGGTAAGTATAAGAAAGGAGCCCGATACTTTGTGTCAATGTTCTAGTCAGATGGAAAGGAAAACAATTAGCCAATATTCTCTTGTTTAGAAAGCAAATGTTTGGATGGAAAACTGTTAGAACATTGGCGCATAGGATAACCAACAATGACCACTCACTGGTTCTTTGAATGGCGGCTGAAAACAATGACATCTGCCCCAAGTCTCATTGTGCTAGTCTTGAAGCCATTTCCATCTAAAGAATTATAACGAAGGAAAAGATGTAGAATCATCATTAACGATCTGAGCTTCAAAATCATAACTATAGATATGGGATGCAGAATTATAATTAGAGATATAATTGTTAAGAGCATAAAGAAAAAGATTCATACATCTTCCAATGGCTGAATCCGATTTTTTATCTGAGAAGCCAAAACCCATGCAATTCCGCATTGCCTGAGGATCCATCCCACCACCATCATCTAAAAATTTTATGAGAGAAGATTAGAAAGTCTTTCTTTTGCATATTCCCTCTTGTAATTGGCACGAAACTTAATCCACAAAATTCAATGCAAATACCTTGAATTAGCAATGCTGTTGTACCATCCCTTGGATTTGTGGTTTTATCTACAATGACAAAAGTGGCCCCATTTTGGATCTATAGGGTGATGAAGATACAGAGCAATATTAATAAACTATCATCCAGAACTACTGAGATTATCTACAAATATTTAGGGCACACTTCCACCTTAATTAAAAAAATGACAGAATGGTGTCAGAAAGCGAAGCGCTCGGGTCCCAGAAGGGAGAGGTTCTCTATCAAGAATATAATTATACAAGTATTCAAGAATTTAAAGATTCAAAAGTCAAAACATTTTCGGTTAAGCAGAGACATTAAGATATGTAGAAAGTAGAAACAAGGTTCAAAGAGTGAATAGTATTATTAAAAATTATTTGCAGGAAAGAAGAAGCAGGTAGTAAGATTAAAGCATTAAGCACATCAAAAGAAAGGACGCACCTCATCAACAGCATTGTCAAGCAGTTCTGCAACAGCTGCAAGAACCAAAGAAGTCTAGTTAAAACGCTTGAATAATGTTTACTTAGCCACATACAAAAACGGGAAATGATTATTATTTAAGCATACCGCCAAAAGCCCATTTATGTGAAGTAGCATTGGAGTGAAGAAACATAGGGTGCACATGAAGATAATTTTTTCCATCTGCGAAACATATGTCAAGAACCATAAGCAAAAAGCTTCCACATATATAGAGAACAAACCCTGGGATCAAGCAAACGGAAACAATATACTCTGGCGTGTATTACTCAAATAACCTCCAGAGACAAAGACCAACTCATCCAAGCAAAGAGTAATAAATAGCTGATGATTAGAAATACATACTTGGCTGCTGTGACTTAGAACTCAATTCATCATTATAGCTTCCAGCTTTCCAGAATTGCCTACAAACAGGAGCTGGACATATGGTGGATGAAGAAGTGACACCAGCATCATCAGCTGGCGAACGGACCTGATCAACCACACTAGTGCTACTCTGACCGATTGATCCTCTATTTTCTTCAGAATCTTGAGGTAGAGGATGTTCTTTGGAACCATGGCTTCTAGGTGATGATATGCTCTGAAGCATATTACCGCGCTCGGGTTTAACAACCACAGCATCATGAGAAACGTTTACACTTCTATTGTCGTAGCTCATCTTGTTTATCTAGAAGGAAGCAAATAACAAACGAATTATCAGAGATAATGACAAACACAAATCATAAATTCCAGAATTCGTTGTTCTTGTGAGTATGTGCCCTAAGAGATTAATCCAAAACCTCTCAAATATGTACCAATCGCAGTAACGAAACTCAGCTAAAACGACCTAGAAAGTAAAAATTAGGGTAATAACAAATCATAGAATCACAAACCCCCGAGAGAGAGGAGAAGATCTCCTCCGCTACGAAGGAATTGAAGGTATACCTGAAAATTAGGCTCATGCAGAACGACTATTACTTCCTACTGTACAATGCGCGCGATATAAATAGAGAAGACGAAGATAGAGCAGAGAGATCGACGGACGGTACTTTTAGGGCTTCTCTCGGTACTCCGATTACAATTCCGGTGTCACTTCGAACTAGCACTCTACTGTTGAATATAAATTTTTAATGCCGTCGTTGAGATAACGACGGAGATGAAACCGGAGAATTTAAGGACTGAGGTCTTGGGGTAAGCTTCCGGAACAATGTTCCGGTCAAATCAAAGACTCCTCGAGAAGAGAGAGAAAGTAAATAAATAAAATTAAAACGAAAAAAAAAAAAAACAGAGAAAGTCGAATCTGAGGCGGTGGAGGGAGATAGAACGGAATCTAAGGCGGAGAGGTTGAGAGAATAGAGGAGGAGAGTGGGAAAAATTGGGGAAGGAAAGGGTTAGTAGTAGCTTCTCGGGGAAGGAGGTTGGGGATGAAACATCTGGGTCCCAGCTAATGCTTTTTTTTTTTAAACCCCAATAAATATCATAAATTTTAATCAGTAATATTGTAACAGTCTGTATAATTTAATTAATAGTAGTATTCAAAATTCAAATCAGTTAAAAAACCAAAAAAACATATTTAAGTCGATAGATTTCAAAGTTTATTACTCACAACTATAACCAAAAAAATGAGTATATTACATATATATATATATATGAATAATGCAACTAATTTAGTTTATAAAGGTATCATATTTTTCTTTTTGGAAAAATAAACCAAGACAAATAATATGCGTGACGTCCACACGACACGTGTAACATAAATGGTGATCAACTTGTACCACAGGTCCACAGCATTATGGAAGTCAAATGTTGTTGAACGAGCGGTTGGTGGTAATTTATGTTCCTCGGAGAAGCTCCTTTTTGTTGGACCTTTAGAAGTGAATGATCCGATAGCAAAACGCCTACGTTGTTCTGGTTGAGAAGGCGCGCCAAACAAATAAGAGAAGCAAGAGAGCCAGTTTCTAATTTAACTAATTGTACTAAAGAAAAAAAGTGTCATCATATTCCATAATAGTATTTGTGAACACAAAATTATGAAAAAAATCCTAAGAAACTGATTGATAATATCAGACTCTAGTCTCCTCATCTGGCATTAGAACACTGGCACTCAAGAACGGAGGCTGTTTCGGACAATCAAATTTACAATCTTTGTTCTTTAACATATAGACTATCTCAGACATCGAAGGTCTTAACTCTACTGATGACTGAACACACAACAATCCGATTTGAAGAACCTTCAAGGCCTCTTCCTCTGTGACTTTCTCTTTCAACCGAGGATCAATCGAGCCTTCTAATGTGTTTGCTTTAAAATGTTCCCATACCTATTTGACGAAACCATTATTATAGTGTTAATATGTAAAATTGTGAGCGTGTCTCTTATATCCGCGACTTAACATGGAAACAAGGCTTACTTACAGAGTATAAAACCGAGCTAGTTCCTTGCGTGAATGCGTTGTTTTTCTTGCCAGTTGCTATCTCGATGATGAGAACTCCGAATGCGTAAACGTCAGCTTTCTCAGTTAGTTGGCCTTTGATAAGATATTCAGGTGCCAAATAACCACTACAAGTTCCAAAGAACAACATCAAATTCCAAAACTTTTATACTCTACTTTCTGAAACGCAAAAAGAAGAATTGATCAAGAAGTACACACACACTCACAGTGTTCCAGCAATGCCAGTATTGGTTTGGGTTTTGTCAGTACCCATGGAACGTACGAGTCCAAAATCGGCTATTTTAGGGCTTAGGTTTCGATCAAGTAGAATATTGCTGGTTTTGATGTCTCTATGGATGATTTTTACTTCAGATCCTCTGTGAAGGTATTCTAGACCTTCTGATATTCCCATAATCATGTTAAACCGTTGCTTCCAGCTCAAGATATGGACCGTATTCTTCACTGCAATTCAAATAACATAAGTTAGTTAACATGATGGATTTGATAAGTGGGTTAGTTAGTTTATAGAAGAAGATGTTACAACTTACTGAAAAGGATTTGATCAAGGCTTCTATTATGAACATATTCATAGACAAGAAGACTTTTGGGACCTTCAATGCTGCAACCAAGTAGTCTCACAAGGTTCTTGTGTTCAACTCTGCTGATCAAATTCACTTCGTTAAAGAATTGATCAGCCCATTCACGTGTGTTGAAGAAGAGCTTTTTGACTGCAACGATTCTGCCATCTGGAAGAATCCCTTTGTATACAGAACCAGCCCTTCCTTGGCCTAGTTTCATAGAGTCATGGAAAGACTCTGTCGCCTTCTCAAGCATCTCGTATTTGAAATTTGAACACGATGGAATTTGAGCTAAACAAAAGAAGATCATGAATCAACGAAACAAGGAACCTTTATACATAGCTATGGTGCTATAAGATATTATTGTAGTCCCAATTTTTTTACCTTTTCTTTTCCTTGAAAACCGTCTGTAACTAATAAAGGCACCAAGAGAAGTAAGAATACACAACGAAACCGCAGCAATTGCTAATTTCGTAACATCATGATCACTCAAATTTGGAAAAAACGATGACCTTATAAAGTTTCTATGATCTGCACAAGAAAGAAACAAAAAGTTCGATGGGTGAAAAAATCAATCTCTATTATCCAAAACTTAAAGAGTGATGTGTCATCAATCATCATGTTCCATACCTGGTTTAAGCTCAGCAGCATCATCAAAGAACTTGTGTGTGGAATACTTCAAGTAACACCCTGTAAAGAAAGCTGTAGCTTCATGTCCGTCACAATCTCTCAAGCTCGATCTAGCATTAACCAAACACTCTCGACACGAATTCTCATCAAGTGTCTGCCAACACTGAGCCAAGGCATACACTGCCACGTCTCTAATCACAGAAGCAGCACCAAACCCTCCATTCTTCACAGCCTTTAAAGTCACATTAACCAAAGCATCATCAAGATATTTCCAAAACGTTCCAAAACCAGACTCTGTCCCCTCACACTTGGCTCTATCGAACCTAGGATCTACAAATTCCTCAGAGAAATCTCGATCATCAAACCGTAAGAAGCATTCATCACTGTAGACTCGACCAGCCGAACGGGAGCATTTTCTCTCGAGCTCCACTCTGCTTTCGTTGAAGCAACGTCGACAATGGGAAACAGAGAGATCTTCGCGGCACTGTAGAAAGACATAAATGGGTGGAGATACATCGGTGGAGGAAGAAGAAAGGACCCAAAGCTTGTCGTCGGAAATGAGATCATTGACGGAAGACATAACTCTGAGGAGATCAACGTGGCGGCGACTAGGGTTTACAAGGTGTTGATGATCTAATAAAGGTTGACAATTTAGGAGAGGTTTCGAAGAAGAAGAAGAGCCCACCGTCGGTAATAGTACAAGTAATGAAACCCATGCGAGGAATTGAGCGATCGACGCACAAATTTGCATCAGGAACCGAACGGCGCGTGATCATGAATCGTGAAGAACTATTCCCATATGCAACTCTGAAGTTTCTGATAGAGTGTAACATCGATGAACTGCTAAATTCATCAAATTCTCAGCTTCCTCTTCTTCTTCTTCTTCTTCTTCCCCAGCCACTCCAACTCCGCCGTGTGTCTCTCTCCCCACAACGGCGGATGGGTGGACAAAAAAGGTGAAATAGATACTTTGTCGTGTGAATTGAGGAAGAGGAGTCAATATCTCTGTAATTCAAGTTCATTGTGAGCTTTTTTGACAGATTGAAAAGAAAAACTCTGTTTTGGGAATCCGAGTAAAGACAGAGAGATTTTGCATCCGTTTGCCTTAATTTAGAGATCTTTTGAACTAACTCTCTTCTTCCGAATGTGAGTTCTAATTTTAGTCCCCTCCCAAAACAAAATTGATATAAGCAAATTTGTACTTCATGATGTAATGTCTCATTTAAGAGATCCAAAATTTGCATTATCTAAAATGATGCAATAGAATGAGAATAAGACTAAAAATACTTTGGATTATTGAGACTCAATGCTCTATGTTTATGTAGTACGTACCACACAAAGAATTCCAAAAGCAGAACAAAGACATCATCGTCAATTGAGATAGAATCAATGCTGTGTCATAATCTCATTGACCAAACCAGAAGAGAAGAAAAAAAAAAGAAAACCAAAAGAAAATTTATTTATCACTATTTTACTCTCCAGTAGTCTCCTCGGCTCCATTTATGTATTCTATATCCTCTCTCAAGTACTAGCACTGGCTCCTCCAGTACTCCCGCTTCCTTGTCCATCATCTTTATCAGATCCATCCTGATCATACTTTCGGATTATGTTCTTCAGGTCTCTTCCAGAATTGCTAAGGTAAGCCTCATTGTCTTTTTCTTCAAACTCCTATATTCACAACACCCATGCATGCTCATCAGGCCTTCTTTAATTTCCTCTAATTACGTTACGAACTAAATCATTTCTAGCATTAGGGGAGAGAGAGAGAGAGAGAGAGAGAGAAACAGTACTTAATTTTACCTTGATTGCACTTGGACGAGAAATACTTTCATCGCTATCGGTGCCAACATCCATATCCTCGTCATCCGAGAATCTTGCGTCGTGATCCCAGGGCTCTCCTACAACAAGACATATATTCCCGTTAAAGTAGAGAGAAAATTTGAAGAGAGGAACGAAACAGATTCATTGAAACAGGGTTTTACGTACCTTTCTCAGCTGTTTCACCGGTGGATGTGGATGTGGATGGTGTTGGCTTTATGATCTGGCCCGTCTTCCTCATGCGCTTATTGATGCGTTTCTGAATCGTCTCTTCAGTTCGGTTACGCTTTTTGTCCATTATCTGCTCTGCTTGTTCAGTCGTACGCAGCTGAGTACCGGGAGGAGGAACTCGATCAAACCCAAACCTATCAAAACCAAGAAAAGCGAGAATGTCACTCCAAGAACACTACTTAGCTTACTTTTTTTTATCATCATCGTCCCAAGAAAAGAAAGAAAGAAGAAGCATCGATCATCTTCTTCGTCCATACCAATGATCACACGGAATAAGCACAGAAGAACCATCATCCTCCTCCTCTAAGAAAAAGCGTTTCGATGTGCCAACAAGATTCCCTTTGTACTTGATGCCTTCTTGATTCTCCAAGATCCACGGATCCTTATTCATCACCTCCGCGTCGATAGCATTAGCATCAGAAGATTGCGATTGTTTAACCAGAGACCATTGATGGTCGTTTGCGAAATCCGGAGGACCATTCTTGAATGCAGCAGCGAAGTACTTTTTCTTATCGTCGGCCGAGCAAAGACGAACAGCAAATTCCTGATTTGCGACGTTGGCATGGCATGGACTTTTGTTAGGGTTTCGAGCTTGGGAAGAAAGAAAGAAAGATACGACAAAATCGATCGTCATCAAAAGATTACCTTATGCAGAATGGTGAATGCAACTCCACAAAAGCGACACGGTTCTTTCCTTTCCGCCATTGATTTGGCACATTTCAAGCAAACCCTCTCGTGCCTGCAGTTGATTAACCCCAGATTGGTGTTGGAACCACATCGGTTACACTTGTTCGTCGCCATCATCGCTACAGAAGAATCTCAGAGTTCTCGTTTCTGGATTTCAAGAAAGTACTTCTTCGTCCACTTTCAGAGGATTCAGGAGTCTCTCTTTAACAGCCACTACGGGTTTATATAGGGTTTATGATTTCGTTATCAGTTATTTTTTTATTAAAAAAACTAATAATTAAAACGGCTAATTACTACTGTTGCTATTAACTTGAGACATACGGTAACATGTATTATAAGTCAATATTTAATGTCACTATATAAATTGTAGTTAAAATGATATACATTAATTATGGTTTACGTCCGAAGAAGTTTCAAAGATTTAAGGGATGGGATATCGAACTAATTAAACTATATACAGTAAATTGTTTTGAATAATATTTTCAAACATGAATATAAATATTTCTAAAGAGATTTGTAAAATTTCCTCTTAAGATAATTATTCCTCGTCACCGTTACCAAATAACTACTCATTTCCCACATACACTATATGCTAAGAAGATCAAATGTTGTGTGTTTCATTCATTAATCATTACACCATGAGCCTCTGAAGAGGAGCCTAAGTTTCGGTTTGTCCCCAACTGGCAACACTGGCCTGAGAGGGTCAGTACCATTCCCGCAAGTCCGCAACCGAAGCAGAGCATTCTGAAGCGCGCACACCTCGTCACTTTTGCCGGATCAATAGTCCAGCTTCCAACAGATTCACTCATTCTCATATGCATCATTCATCCCGTTGCACCCCAACCGGAGCTCCCATTCGCTAAAGTCATGTTTCCCGCATCGCCGACAGGGAGCTCAGCTCATGGTCCCCAAGCTCCGTTTCAGTTGCTGCTCGACTTAACTGACAGCAACACCACCATAGTTTAGCGACTCTCTTAGCAAGCTTCTCTGAGTCATACACACAAAATCCGTCTTGAATACTTTTTCCTTAAGCTGGATAATCCTGGCTGCATCTGCAATAAGCGTAGTTGAATCTTTGCTAACTGTGACCTTGGCAATACCCATTTGATCAGTAGTTTTGTTTTGACCAGCAAGCCTATGTCACTAGCTTGGTACTCAGCTCTTGGAAAACAACATACAAAAAAGATAGCCAGTTCAGACCAGAAGAAAGAGAAGATAAAGAAAACTCAACCGAATCAAATTCCACATACAAGATAGCGATATCCTGAAGCATAATAGCCTTCCTTTTTTTTCCAAATCCTGGAGCTTTAACGGCGCCAACATTGAGGAAATCACAGAGATTTTCCACAACAAGGGTTGGTAAGGCCTCACCTGTAACATCCTCTGCAATAAGAGCTCGAAGCTGAGTGGCCTCCTCCAAAATGGGGATGATGTCTTTTGATAAGCACCCTAGCATTTTCAATCTCACTCTAGTAATCACTCATGGTTTTTACAAAACGAGTGTGAGATGTAACTTCTGTCGTCATTCTGTAAGTCAACGAAAGATATCAAAGTTAGCCATTGGGTCAAATTAGAATGGAGCAGTAAATTAAGTAAACACAAAAGAAAAAAACACAGACCTCCATTACCGCTTCTACTCGACCATGGTCTCAAAAGAGGATAGGATGATTCAATGGACAAACTACCATCACATCCAACTTTGTCAATGGCATCAACAATCATTGTTCCTTTACGCTCTTCATTTCCAGCAGAGATGGAAGCTACCACTGAAAATAAAATAAAAATAAAACACCTACTATGAAACTGATTTTAATATAAAACACAGCATATTCTATGGCATTAGGCCACTTAATAAGTGTTGTAATGGTGACTCTATCGTTCAGTGCATTGAGACTACCAAATTAATCCACCACAACGTTTCTCCCTTAAGATAGCAAATGAAGACACCAAGATACGGCAAAAAAGAGAGCAAAAATTTGTACAGACACATTGAGAGGTAGAGGTTGAAAGTGAAAGAGATATTGGTAATATCCCTAGGACCAAGAGTGAGACCAACAGCATCAGCAAGCTTGTGATCAATACCAGCTTGAAGTGCAGCTCTGTAGACTCGACCAGCCGAACCGGAGCATTTTTCTCTCGAGCTCCACTCTGCTTTCATTGAAGCAACGGCGACAATGGGAAACAGAGAGATCTTCGCGGCCATGTAGAAAGACATATTGAGCTTGCGTCTGCCTTAATTTAGAGATTCTCTTCTTTCTATAATGGAGTTCTTCTAATTTTAGTCCCTTCCATCTGGAAAGAAAAAGTTATCAATTCAGCTAATGACACGTGTCACAGATAAGTGTCCCCCCGGAACAATGTATCTATGTTACTGAAATAAACCAGAAATAAACCGGAACAATTGCATTTCAATTAATATGACCAAATAAAAATCGAAACTTGAACAAAAATATATATGGTTTAATGCAAAAAGGTTTTCTACATGCTCTAGATGGAGCACAAAAAATGAGTCTTACACAAGTTTAAATCGTGGACAACTCATGCCTAAATCATTCTTCATTGATCCATATGCCTAATGATATAGAAGAAAAAAAATTACAAAATCTTTGAGACCAAAATTTCACTGCAGTAGAATTAAGGAAACGAAAAATTGCAAGGAATGGTATAGACTATTTGAAAGTAGTTCACCGACAATATTATATTAGCAAATTTGTAATTTCTTTGTATAGTTTGCAATTAGATTACTAACTCATTACTTGTAACCAAAATACAATGCATGAGATTACTAAGGTAAGCAAATCAAAGTATTGTAAGAATGGTTTTTATGAAAATCTAATCAGAAAAAATTGCAAATTCTCTTGGTTCCTATTTTCTAAAGACTTACCCATCACTCTTTGTTCATTACAAAACGAATCAATATCTCTATTTCATAATGTATATACCATTTTTCATCATCCATTTTCTGTACAATCATTTTTTTATTCTTCAAGTATGGATACTCATTCCCCATTACTTTCTCCTAAAATACATTTTTCAAAGATTATCAAATGCACTTTTAAAAAAATAAAAGATATAATAATAATAAAAAAACCAAAATATGAGTATCTAAAAAAGGTAAGTCCTTCTAATGGTGCTGCTCCCAATCTTGCTGGTCAAGCCAATTACATCTACGGAAACTGTCTTTATTCAGTGTTTAATCACCTAGGTGATCTTTAGGTTCTGTTTCTGTTATTTTTAATCAAGTAACAGCAGAAAACTCGCTTGAGTCTCTCATCTTTGATGTGTTCATTCATAGATGCATTCTAAAAAATAACTCAAACTTTGTTTCTGTTTTTAATCAAGTAACAACAATATTAACGATTAATATTGGTTTCGATTCAATTCAATGTTGTTCCTTCGATCAATTACATCTCATATCTATTTTGATATATCCCCTTTATAATAAAACGGAAATACACAACATTGTTTTATAGACTATATAATTTTAATAAGCTGGTTACAAATAGGTTATAGATTAATTGATAGATTAATTGGTTATCATTAAAATA
The DNA here is from genome assembly GCF_000633955.1 of Camelina sativa. Classification (NCBI taxonomy): domain Eukaryota; kingdom Viridiplantae; phylum Streptophyta; class Magnoliopsida; order Brassicales; family Brassicaceae; genus Camelina; species Camelina sativa. Next base: position 8,810,842 of record NC_025701.1, on the reverse strand, counting down.
GTGGATGCAACCTTAATTGTTTCCAAAAATCTTAAAGATAATATTCCAAATTTATAAACTAATTGGTTACAAGATAAATAGTGGATGCAACTGAAATTTATTTTCGGAAGACTTTTATTGCTAGAGCACATTGTTTCCAAAGATCTTAAAGAGAATATTTCAAATTTATTTTCGGCAGATTTTATTGCTAGACCACATTGTTAACCAACTTATTAAAGAGAATAAAAATATACTGTGAACCATAAAAAAGAATAAAATCTTGGCAATTTATCGCACTTAATCGGGATTTCCGATATCTTATTCTACAATTGAAAATAAAATTTTAATGAGAATCTTCCAAACTTTCTATATAAATCATGCAAATCTCCTTTCACCAGAATACATTGCTCATACTCATACCGAAAACACAAAAAATAAAAATGACAATGGAAGGAATTTCAATCTGTGCTCTAGCACGGATCCTATAATATTTTATCCAAAAACTATTAAAAACAATTATATAAATTATATTAAAAACAATCATATAAAAGAAATTTCAACTTGTGCTCTAGCATAGATCCTAATCTAATCTAGTTATATAATATAAGACTAGAACCGATCCGTGCTACAGGCGGAATATTTACATATACATACCGACATTGCATTTGTTTTTACTAATCTCAAACCAAATATAATGTCCTGTTGTTGCATTTAAGCCATCTTGCAATTGGCTACAAAATATTAAAACTGAGACAAAAGGATCCACCCGAAAATACTTTGTCCATATTTTTCTCTCTAGATTTTGTCCAAAAGCAAAAGAGATTTCACAAAATCACACAATGGTCCACTAAACAGAGCGCCTTTATTGCATACAAATAAAATTCAATTTAATAAAGGAAACTCAACTGAAAACGATGTCAACAATAGATTAAAAAAAAATGTCTCTTTTGTCGCCAAAAAAAAATTAAGATAACCTCGTAATAATTTAACCCAAAAAATATCCTGATCACAAGTGGTGGACTACGTTATTAAATGAATAGTATAATCAGAGTTATATATTGATATCGACATCATGCCATTGTTCATATATAAATTTAGTAGAGTATTGATGAATCACTAACTAAAGAAGTAATACTATATGATTATCCTCACAAAAAGATACATATAACAATGTTAATCATTAAACTTCTTTAGTAGTAGTATTAGATTAGAATCAATAAAAGTCGATTGATTTAGCAATATCCACTGGTTTAGAGATTGATAAACAATGCAAAATATTTGAGTAAGGCAACAACAACTAGAAGTATAGTAGACAACGAACCAAAAAAAAAAAAAAAAAAAGAAGTAAAAAAATTACTAAAAGAAGAAGGAAAGTTCCCACGTAAAGGAGGGAGTTGTACGCTGTCGGATTGAAAGAAACAGACCAAACAAAGATCTTTGAAATCTTAAAAAAGATTCGGTGCCCAAAGATATTGACCTTTGAAGACACAAACCATTCCCTTTGGTTTTTTTTTATTTTTGTTCTGACACTTCCCAAACACATAACATCAAAAACACTTGACCCAATTTATTTATTTTTGTAAGATTTTGTTTCCTCTTCAAAGATCTTACCCGCAAGATCCGATCTTCCGAATCTCTTCTCTATAGTACTTACTTAGTAAAACCCCACCATCCAATCCATCCATCACCTCTTTCATATTTATGTCCACCTAACCTTAACTTTTTTTTCTTTCTTCCTTTTTATCACATTGATTTCTTTAGTTTCCTTTGTCTTCAATCCAAATCCATACCTCTTCTTTCTTTCTTTTCTCCTCCTAACCTATTTACTTCTTCTGAGTTTGACAATGGCGGTCGGTGATGTTATGAGGATGGAGATTCCCGCCGGTGGAGATTTAACTGTTACTCCCCCGGAGTTACATGTTCTCGCTGTTGATGATAGTATTGTCGATCGTAAAGTCATCGAGAGGTTGCTTCGAATCTCTTCTTGTAAAGGTAAAAGTCTCTCTTTAGCTCACTCAGCTCTGTTTTTTATGGTTAGTTATAAAAAGCTTTGAACTTTCCTCTGTTTTTTTTTCTCCTTACTTATGAGTGTCTTCTTGTTTTTTGTTATCTCAGTGACGACTGTAGAGAGTGGAACTAGAGCTTTGCAGTATCTTGGCTTAGATGGAGACAAAGGAGCTTCTAATCTCAAGGTTATTCATAAAAATTTCTTCCCTTTTATTTTTGGTTATCTACAAATCTGTTTTGTTACTAAGGAAAGAAAGAGAGATATAATTTTGCTCTTGCTTCTTGTCTTTATGATCATACATATTTCAAAATAGATCAGCCTTTTTAGTTATTCTTTTCGTAATAAGATCTGACCTTGTTCAAGTATGTATGGTTTTATTAACAATTCTGTGATTCGTTTTATAACAGGATTTGAAGGTGAATTTGATAGTGACGGATTACTCAATGCCAGGACTAACAGGCTATGATCTCCTCAAGAAGATTAAGGTAACAATAATAATTTTTAATCTGTGTAAAAACTTGAATTAAAAGCTTCTGTGATGCTCATACAAAACTCCTTTTTTGATGTTTGTAGGAGTCCTCTGCATTCAGAGAAGTACCAGTAGTGATTATGTCATCTGAGAACATCTTACCTCGTATAGAAGAGTAAGTGATCGTTTAATGTATAATAATCATGCAAATCAGATCATATATTAAACTATTGAGGCTAATAATCTCCTTCTTGTTTACAGATGTCTCAAGGAAGGAGCAGAGGAGTTCCTGTTGAAACCGGTGAAACTAGCAGATGTAAAGCGAATAAAACAACTTATAATGAGAAACGAAGCTGAGGAATGCAAAACCTTAAGAAGCCTTTCTAACAAGAGAAAGCTTGTCGAAGAAAACATTGATACATCATCATCAAGTCATGATGATTCTTCTGTCAAGGATACTCAAACTTCAAAACGCATGAAATCAGAATCTGAAAACCTTTCTTCTCTACTTTGAATATATATATATATAGAGAGAGCCAAGACCCTTAGCTAACATCTTCTGTTAATATTCCTCATCTAAGTTTTTTTTTTGCTCATTCGTTTTTTTGTTTTGGGGTTAATACAAAAGACAATGTTTGAGAGAGTCATCATCCTACTCCTTTCTTAAACAAAACTAAGAAAAAAGAAAAAAAACGAATCACAGAAACTAAATTAACAACAACAAACATTAGACAATTTGGTAAGCGAATCCTTCCATCTCTTCATTGATCTTCGCAAGGTAGCTCTAAACGACACAATGGACATAAGTGACTAGTCCCAAACCATTCTACAATACACTTATCGTCAAACTCATGTCCACATGGTAAAGACACAACTCTTGCTCCATCCTTCAACTCTTCCAAACAAATTGTGCACTTATCACCTATAGAGCTGCTAGTCTTGTAGTATATTTTCTTGGTAAGAGACCTCATAGCGAGCTCCGTTGCGGGTCTAAAGCGTATAAAAGTAACAGTGTCGTCAAAGGCAGTGTCGTCAAAGGAAAGATGATCACGAAAGGTCAATTTGAGAAACAGAGCACAATCTGTGGTATAATCATCCGAGGAAGTCACTTCAATGATACGATCGTTGGCTATGTCGGTCAGCGCAAACAAACTGGATTCTGGATCGAGAGGGAAACCTGCTTCCATCAAAAGATCATTAAGGTCTTCTCTACTACTAATTCCTTCATCTTCTATGACGTAGTCCGCGAGCCACGTAATCGAGAACGTTCGTACAGTTTCATCCAACGTGACCATGGTTACACTTGCTTTGATTGTGCCTGCATCCGAGACCGCAGGGTTACGGTCGATTTCGTGGCTGAAAGATACTTCACCGCCTACCATAACGAATAATGTGATCTTACTTTCTTAGGTTTTCCTTATATTTATAGAGGTGCAAGATTATATATCAAAATAATAGCCTAGGAGATATGTAAATATTCTATAAAGTCTAGATTTACTAAGATTTAGTCTTATCACGTATAGGCAACTCTTGTATGTATTGGAATATTTCACACAAACCATTATTATCTTTATTTATTTATTTATTTATTTATTTTTTGATAAAAGCTATGCTTATCTTAGAATTTATTAATAAAAAAAATTGTGATTAAGTTGAAATGAATGGTTACAAAAATAATAAATGTTACAATCATTACAAACAGAAAAAAATTAAATATTTTTTGAGAGATTGAGACTGTAAGGTTGCGATCAGGCTATGATGTCAAAAACAAAAACCTGCGCTAGAAACTCAAGTGATTCCGAGAGCGTTTCCTAGCGTTCATAAGCTCCATCAAAGATGGTAGAGGCCGAGGCACAGGTGCGTTCATTGATCTGTATAGCTTTCTTAAATCCCCACTAAGATCCTTGCAAATCTCCCTTGAAGAAGAAGAAGAAACGTTTTTACAAGACTCCTTCTCTATTGCTTCTTCTTTATTATCATCTTGTAACGACTCAATTACTTCCTTTACATTCAGCTTTTCCAATACCGGCGAGGTTTTGTTGGTGTATACAGATTGAGTGTGTATGACTTTTCTCTCATGTAGTTGATTAGATTCTTGAGAACTTAGCCTTGCTCTCCCAAACAGAGTTACAGGATAATTTTTTTCAGGGGATAAACTCAGAAGCTTCTTCTTTGTGCTAGGTGCTTCGATCACAGGTTCTAGCTTCGATTTTGTAGAATCAGGAATAATTTCTTCACTCATGAGACAGCAACTAAGAGCTACTGTATGAGTATCAGATGCTGCAACTGGAGAAACTTCCATGTCGATGTCGAAGCTTCCAGAAAGGATCATCAGGCGAGAACCGACTGATGAAACAGTTCTTCTTCACATAGTTCAGTTCCATTGCTCTACAAGAAGGAACAGTTGATACAACCCATTTCGGAGAAAGAAGATGCAACGCTGTTTTCAATTCTTCACGGGATGAATGCATAGAGTAACACACATGCCAAAGACCAAACTCATCCTTGACAGCTTCACTAAACCTAACTTTCCTCTGCTTTTGATATTGACTTCCACTTTCGGAATAATCTTCGTCATCACAAACATACCACTGAGCTGAAGGGCGGATGATAAGAGGTTCATTCTGAAGTTTCGATCTGGCCTCAGCAAGCTTTGCACTTGTTCTTTCATACAGTTTAGGGAACCCACTGAATATGTGGAACCGAGAAGAAGGATCCTCAGAGACGATTTCAGGAACTATTACCATTAACGATCTGAAACACTCCAAGTTTGTAGCTTTGTCGACATAAATCTTGGAGCCAAACGTTCTAGAAACTTCCAACAGAACATCCTCTTGTCCCAACATATCACAAGCAAGATATACAACTGGTGCATTTGGGTGGTTCCATATGCAATTGATGATCTGATTTCATTGAACAAAGAAATCAACAATAATGGAAAAATGTGAGAAACTCTCTCTATACAGAAGAAACGACTTCATAAAGAGAAGTGATATGATCAAAAGTCCAAAATCACCTGTCTAATAGCAGAATGCTTACTAGGAAACCTCTGAGAGTGAGAGGCTTTCCCAAAAGTACAATCCAAGAAAATGTAATCAAGAGAGCATTTTGGAGCCATGCCATGTCTTCTTCCCACAAATTTCTCAGGTAGTCTCTGTAGGCAATCCAGAGTAAGCCTACAATCACCAGTGTGTAGTATGTTACCAAAACTCCCTTCGAACAAGAACATGACCGCTCCTGAAGCATTTTTTCAATTATGAAAAACAATCGTCATCAAATTGGAACAGTTGCTAAATAAGAGTTTCACAAATCAAATAAGGAAGAACATACCAGGACAATGATTAGCATCAAAGGCAGTGACTTTGAAATCACCATCTTGATCATCAACAACCACTGATTGACCAATTTCAATTCTCACGAAGCAAGACTCATCAAGCTACACACACACACAATTACGACTATATTGAGACAAACAGAGAACGAGAACACACACACGAAGACAAGAGAGGAGGAAACAGATAGTAAAATTAAAAAACCTGAGGGTGACGTTGGAGAAGAAGAGAGATGGTGAGGGAAGTAGAGTAAATAGGGAAGACGATGACGTTAGAAGGAGAAATCCCAACGGTGTGATCTTTGTGAGCGTGTGTTAAGAAATGATGTCTCTTTCTTCTCTTCGTCGTCGTCGTCGTGTACGGTCCAAATGTGTCGACCGCAAATGGTAAACCTCTTGGCATCTCTATCGCCATCTCCTTCTCTTCCTCCTCGACCGCCGTCAATTTCACTCTAACAGCGGCGGTGATGAAGGGTAGCCACTAATTAGGGTTTCTTCTTCGCCGGTGATTAAGAAATAATCGCTGATTTGTCCACAAAGGCGAGGGAACTTTTCCCTCCGATTTTTTCTTAAAAGTAACATTTTTAATTTGATGATCTTAATTACATTTACACCGTTATACAAATTATTTCATTTTTATTTTGGTAAATATAAAACGTTAGTACGTTACTAATTATTTAACGAAAAAACAAAATCAATTTAATTTAATCACATGAATACAAATCTTCGAAAACTCATACAAATCGACACAACATCAGACATAATATTGCCAAGTAAATAATTCACACTACATAATCATTATACAAGGAGCTTGGAAATATTTTTTAGTGTTATTTTGTGGTTTTGTGATACTTGTCCTTGACCCAACGAAACCCAATAGCAGAACCAGTCTTGAGCTTCTTGAAACCAGAAGAAGCTACAGCTTTCGTCTTCTCCAACCCTTGTCCCATCTTCTCCTTGTACTTAGCCGTGTTTGAGTTCGACGGCTTCGTTCCACCTCCGCCGCTACTGACGATGGCCCCGCCTCCTATCCGGCCTCCTTTCGCACTATTGTCCCATTGGTCAGCCCACGATGTTCCGTCCATTAAAGCAAGCTTTGATGATTCTGAGTATATATAACCAAAAGTAATGAGTATTAAGGTGTTTGTGATTCTCTCTTGTTTTCTATGTGGTGTTTATATATAACATACACATTCATAGTTCAAGAGACGTGTTTTTGTGTGTGGTCAAACGTTGTGTTCGTGATTCGTGAACGAATATGACTTCTATTGATTTGCTTCTTCTTTTAACTTTATTTTTATAATCATTTGGAACCTTCGCTGGAGAAAAAAAACACACACAGATTGATACTATTCTAATACTATAAAAGAATCTCTCGTGGAAAAAATAACAAAGTTTTATTAGAATAAAGGTAAACGCATTGAGGAAACTTCTTCTTCTTCTAATCCGCCGTTACAAGACGCAAGACCCTGAATGAATATTATCTCGAGATATCTACTAAGCTAAAAGACTTTTTTTTTCCTTTCTTTTAAAAGGTTCTCGAAGAAAACTAATGCAATCTGCTTTTTTTTTGTTCTCATTAGAGAATGAATTTACAAAAAGGTGGATAATGCGAAATTGCTCTGTTTTTTTCCAGGCTCGGAGAATCGAAGCCGGGCTTGTGTATGTATGCTTGTTGAATTCCAAAACTACCCTTTGATTCGGAGTAACGTCAACGTGATCGTGTGGTTTTTTGGATTAGTCAAGGTGTAGAGAAACGACGTCGGACGAGCAAGTGTGAGAACAAAATCTAAAACTTAACGACCAAAAATTAGCTTTATAAGCTTTTTTGAGAATGAGTGTATCTATGCTACCAATCTTTGTACCACTACAACTAATTTCTCCTCCGGATGGATCAAATGAAATTCATGATAAGGATCTCCGAAGCATACTTGTGAGTCAAGGAACATCCTCACACTGACTCTGCTGCAACACGCTCTTCTCCGAGAATGGTAAAAGCTATGCCAACAAAGAAACAACAACAAACAAAAAAAGAGAGGTCAGAATCTTGAATATTTCTGGAAATTTTCAAGACAATTTTTATTACAGAGAAACCAGAAACTCTCACATCAACAAGAAACAAAAAAATTCTTCAGAAGCAAACAATTGATATTAACTTATTTAGATTTACAACTAACCTGACGAGCGACCTGAGCTACACGTCGACTATCACGACCTGGTTCTGTGCCGGTGAAAGAATCCAAGTAAATGTTGTCTTTCTCACCAGTCTTTTGTCTCCGGTTTCTGATCTCATCGTCATCATCATCTTGTGATGACAAACCTCCTCTTTCAGGGCTGCTGCTGCTGTCTCTTCCATCCATTTTACGCTTCCTCTTATATGAGAATTTGACACACGGTTTCTCAGAAGGCGACAAAGGTGTAGTACAAAGCTCAGTATCAGTCTCTTTCTGTTCTTCCTTCCTTGCTTCTGTCAGTGATCCCACATCAGCACAATCTCCACAGGCCGTTTTCCTTTCTACCGTCTCAGCTTCTCTGCGTCTACTTAGTATGGAAGGAAGAGTATGAAGACAAGGATCTTTGTTCTCTTTATAAGAACAATGGTTAATACTAAAATCTCTGTCACTCATATGTGGTTTGATTCCACTAGCCACTACTGATCTCTCATGGTTGCTAGAATCCTCACGCACTTCTAAAGAAACTGCTTCGTTGGTGTTTTTTCCTTCGTTGCTAAGATTTGTTTGACGATCATTAATCAATTTCTCAAGGAGAGAACGTGATTCTCGTAACTCCGTCCTTAGCTCTCCTACTATATCTTCAGCTTCTCCAAGTTGAGCTTCAAGTTCCTCAATCTTTTGCTGCTTCTTCAAAGAAATAGCTTCTGCCTCCTTGACCTATAACCACAGATTTTTAGAAGATTATGCTACAGTCTCAAGTTAAACAGCTTTGATACTCAAGAAAGATGTGCTACAGTCTCAAGTTAAACAGCTTTGATCAAACAGTGAGTTACTATTGTAATAAATGTAAACCAAAGAACAAGTTCTCACACTACCTAGGTCCTCCCTACAAAAAGAAACTCCTCAATTTTGTGGTTGATTCAGAATTCACTCCTAAAATACACAGAAATGAAATCTCTTTCCAAAACAACATTTAAAGTACTATGAGATCTAGGGAATGTGAGTCTATTTGGAAATCAGAAATGATATCCTTGCAAGGCTAACTCATCCATCATATGTAAAATTACATTACCAATTGAGTTTGAGGTACATAAGAATTAAGCAAGTGTAAGTCTCCAGGTCATAAACCTGACTCAGATAGATAATTCACAAAAATAAAATCTTTCTCAACAGCGCTTTCAATGGAGCAAAACACACAACGAAGAAACAGTAGCCAAAGCATATAATTCTGAATGTGGCTGTAAGATTTTACCAAGGATGTAATGTAAATAAAAAGATCATTGTCGTCGCACAGAACTTGATGTAACTAAAAGCTCAATGTCGTCACACAAAACTCAGAAATGTCGAAACTTGAAGTGAAAAACATGAGCTAATGAAACAACTTGACAGAAACAAAATCCACATTTTTGTGAAATAACGTTACCTTGGAATCATACATCTGTTTAAGCCTAAGACAAGTACGGAGAGCCTCATCTCTAACCGCCGCAAGCTCTTGCTGAAACCCACGAGCTTTCTTCTCGGATATCATCACACGCGCCGCCGCTTCCTTCGCCGTGTTCAGTATCGTATCCGCGTAAGCCTTCTTCAAGGCGGTTAATTTCTGCTGAAAAAAAAAAAAAAAACGAAACAATTCATCGCAAAGATGCAAAATACAAAACCCATATCCGAAAAACACCGATTCAGATCAATACACGGTAACATAAAACGAAATCAGAGACAATAATCATTCGTAAAAAGAGAAATGAAACCTAAACAGAAACAGAGAAGAAACGAAAAAGCAAAACTTTTATCATCGATTGGGAATGTGAAGTCGGAAGCAACGGAGATTTAGGGATTAAAAATGGGATTTTTACCTCTGGGTCGGTCATTAGGGCTGTGAATGCTGTTACGGAGAGGCGATTTTTTTTTTTTTGTCCGACCGAAGTCGCGAAGAAGAAAAGAACGAAGTTGAAGAAAAAAAAAAAAAAAGTGGTTTGTTGTTTTTTTTTTCCCCTTATGTTTTGCCTTTCGCCTTGAAAGATTCTGTCAGTTAGGAACGGAAATGAAATAATTACTTAATTGCCCTCAACTTTTCCAGTTTATTACGGAAACACCACATAGTATAAAAGTAAACCGACGGTGCGGTTTCCCGGTTTTCCCGTCGTTGTTGTCGTTTCTTACATTACGTGATACCAAAAAAAAGTCCATAATGTGAGATTCTGCAGCTTGTGTCGTTCCATTGTGGATTGTTAGATTCATTCTACTACATAATTCAGTTGTAACAATCCACAATGGAACAGCATCGTTCAGTTTACACAAAATTAGCCTTGTTTGTAAATTGTAATACATCGTTCCGTTTAATCTGTTGCAAACATATAAAGAATGACTTCACAACTCTACAATATATGGTATGAGTCAATGTTGTTCTCTTGTTGTTGCCGTGTGGGTGTAGAGCAACTCTAAAGGTTTTCATAAATAAAGGGCTTGGGCTTGTCAAGTGGGAAGTAGAACAACATCATTCGATCTTTTAAAACCTCTTTGAACAAATATTATTATATTTTCTGTTTAAAGTACTCAATCATGTACTCTCTCATGATCCATGCCTTCTTCTAAAAATCCTGATTTAGGAAAGTCCCATACTCATCCAAATTGGTTATAAAGCGAAAACTAAAAGGGAGAAAAGGCTGCTTTCCTAATGGCTTTATATATAAACTACTCCTTTTAATTTCATCATCTTTGTGTGCAACCAAAGAAAAGTTAATGGTGGCTTTCATTCCTGACCAATATTTGTGCTGTTCCTTTTCTTTTTTCTTTTTTCACGGTAAATGTTTGATTAATAATTAGGATAATTTTATTTTATTTGATCTTTGGTAACATGCATGTTGTTGAATTTGAATCCCCATGCTTAAACTTGAACGGGATGATCATGACACCACGTTTTTAAGTAAAAAAACCACTAGGTAGAATATAAAGTAAAAATTCTAGCTAGAATATAAATACAGATACAAGGCTAATTTTGTGTGATTAACCAATGGTGGACGAACCTCGTCATGATACTCTTCAGTTTCTTAATTTGTTTTAAACATTTTACACCTAGTACAATGAAGTTGGCTCTTACCTTGACTCCAATTTTTTTAAAGTTTTATGATCATCAGAATTTGATAGAAATTTGGTTTATATTTATACTTATAATCTCTTACGTATTTACTACTTATTAGAGATATGACAAGATACTCATTAAAGACATAATATTTGATTGATCTCATTTTAGGAAGTATCTGTAATTAAATTAACCTAGTGTATCTTCTACCTCACATGTATAAATATCACGATGTACAATACTGTTTAAGATATCAAATACACATCTTTTACGTAGTATCAGAACATATACCGATACCCTAAATTTTTTTTTTGCACATCTTCTACACTAATATCTCTTACGTACTTACTAATAAATAGATCTCATACCATATATGAGTATACATACGAGTACAATAATTTTTCTTTATGAAAGGCATATGTATTCTATTTACAAAAAAGTAACACTTATTCAGCATCAGCATTATCCAAAATTTGTGTGAATACAATCGTTTATTCATTTTTATTTGAAAGAATGCGGTTAGAATACTTAATGTAATATTTTATACTTATTAAGATGGGATTTAGAGTATAGTGGTATGCAATGTGAATTGATCCGTTTGAACACTTTTGAGGAGATTTATATATTTTAATCATTCTTCTAAGGGATACGTTGTTTTAAAATGATCGGACAACTTGTAAGGGAAATTAAACTTTAAAAAGGCAATTAATTGATGGACACAAAAAGAAAAATAATTGATGGATATACATAAAATATTAGTATTAAAAAGATGAGGATATCATGTGCTCCCATTGGCCCCATGTCTTCATCAAATATTTTGATGCCACAATTTGGAATATTCTTTTCATTAGTTTATCAATCATTTAATTGTAACCAGAAGTAAAATTATCGTGACATCGTCAAAACACATTCAATATTTAATCTTTAAAAGGGGTTTATTTAGATTGAAAAGCTGAGGACGAAGTGTTCTTCCAGCAGATTTGAAATTTCCAAGGTAACTTTTGATTTGCTTATATGATTCGTAGCAAGAAATGGTTTTTTTTTTTTTTATAAAGGTAAACAGGTTGGATGTAAATTGGGAATCGCACTCATGGAGTTGACCAGATTCGCTTAATAACTTACGTTACAAACTATTCCCTCCGTTTCTAAATATATCTTATTTTAATTAAAACATACAGATTAAGAAATCATTTACTTTTAACAAGTTCAACCAATCAAAAACAATAATAATATACAATTTATACTACAATCAACAACTTTTATGAACCACCATGTCCATTATAATTCCTAAGTCATCTCTATAAACATAGTTTCATGCATCATGCGCACAAAGGCATAAGTCCGTTACCAACTTTTCCTCATTTTTATATTGAAATGTTCAACGACAACAAAAAAAAAACACACAAGAAGGACGTCGCGACACATTCAATTTCGATTAAAATGACAAAAACAATTAACAAAGAGAGATCATCAGAATATGTCCAAACATTACTAATACATAAAAATAAAACTAACTAATAAAAAGATAGATATAGAGAGACAAGAAGAAGGTCACCGAGGAAACAAGTGACGAACAAATAACAAATAGACACATCTCACGTTATCGTAACAACAACACAAGAGTGTAAGTAATGCCACGTGGCTTATATCGTGTTTTTATGAAAAAAAATAAAAAGACAAGAAGGAAGAAGAAGTAAGCTCAGATCCACTCACCACATACACACACACACCTCGTCTCTCCCTTATTTGTATGTTCGGTTCCTACAACAAAATTAAAAGATTACGAAAGGGTAAACATATCCAAAAAGCGACGCAAGGGCAATATCGGAATTTGCTTCTTCTTCTTCTTAATGGCCGCCGTTAGCAGCTCGTCGGAGACAGGAGACAGTGGCGCCGTCGTGAAGAGAGATGAGATCATGTTATTCGGAGTTAGGGTTGTTGTTGATCCGATGAGAAAGTGTGTGAGTTTGAACAATCTCTCTGATTACGAACAAAAGTCTTCGCCTGATGATGATCAGATCCCTAAGCTTCTCGTCGCCGCCGGAGAAGATAAAAACGAAGCGGACGCGACGACGGTGATTCTCGCCGACGGTTACGCCTCCGCCAATGACGCTGTTCACATCTCGTCTTCTTCCGGGGGTAACCGCGAGAGGAAACGAGGTACACATATTCTGAATGATTGTATTATCTATCAATCTCGTTGTAAAAATTTGATCTTTATATCCAAGTTTTGTGATTGAATCTGTGCATGTTGGGGATTGATTGATTTGTTATATCTGTGGGGTTTGATTTAAGGAGTTCCATGGACTGAGAATGAGCACAAGAGGTTCTTGATTGGGCTTCAGAAAGTAGGAAAAGGAGATTGGAAAGGCATATCAAGGAACTTTGTCAAGAGCAGGACTCCTACTCAAGTTGCTAGTCACGCTCAGAAGTACTTCCTCCGACGAACCAATCTCAACCGTCGTCGCCGAAGATCTAGCCTTTTTGACATTACAACCGAGACTGTAAGTCTCTCTAATCTTAGCCTGATTCATTTTGTTTCCTTATTTGTCATAATTTGAGTGGAATAGGTGTTCTCTGCTTTCTGAAAGCTCTTTCCTTTCTTAGAAGTCAATTTGTTTTTAGTATTCCCTCTTTTAGAATTGTAGGACAAAGAAGTATCATAATGATTTTGGTCAAATTGGGTATATATGTCTTTCAAGCTGTACTTAGTTAGTAGATAAATTCAAGATTGGGGGTTATAGGTAGAGATTTTACTTATCACTATAATGGTAAGTTGTGTGACAGTTAGGTTTGATTGGTTTTTATCAGGTTACAGATATGCCCATGGAGCAAGATCAGGCTCAGGAGAACTCACCACTACCTGAAACTAACATCATGTCCAGAGCTGAAGTTGCTGTGCCGACAAAAATTGAGACTTCACCACAACAGACGTTTAATCTCAACGATTCATATCTGGTGCCAGTAACCTTCCAAGCAAATCCTGCATTCAATCTAAGCACAGATGCTGCACCGCTTTCTCTCAACCTTTCTCTGGCCTCTTCATTTAATCTTAACGAGCAACCCAACTCAAGACACTCAGCTTTCACAATGATGCCAAGCTTCAGTGATGGAGATAGCAATAGCAGCATCATCAGAGTTGCTTAGACCTAATAAAGCCAAGGTGAATCTACAAGACCTTGCTTCTTTCTTTGTTTCTCTGTTGTTGTAGTAGTTGGTACAAATTAGGTATAAGATAACAAAAAGAACCGTCTTCAGTCTTGTTTTTGATCTTTTCTTTAGGCCTTACTGTGTCAAACTTTTATGTATTTTGTCTGAAAAAAATAATCAGGGAAAAAAAAGAACAATAACAGAGGAAGGCTGTTAGGGATGGACGAACTGTGTTTAGGGGTTCTTCATCATTTTCGTTTGTTTGTAAAAACTCTTTGGTCACACACACACTGTTATGAGTCGTTTTCTGCTGTGCGTGTTTTGTTTTTGTGGTATGTGTAAGTTAAAACAAACAAGTCGTGATTCTCATGTGGCCCATCTCAATCAATGGTTGGTGATTTGTGGGGTTTGTAGGCTTTTGTATACTCTTATCTTTTGGAGATAAGCTAAACTGTATGTATGGTTCGTTGAATATTTTATCATTATCTACAATCTCATAATAATGTCATGTGCCATTTTGACTTAATTTGGTGGATTTTTGTTTTCTTCCCCCAGCAAACACTATTTTTTTTTGCTTATAGTAGTACATGCCTACATGGTAATTAAGGGACATGATAATCCAAAACAACAGAACATAAGAACAACTCTAATTTTGTCTAAGTTTCATTATCTGCGATTAGCCGTTATTTCAGGTAATTTTTGGTCAATTCAATTCTTCCCCTATCCAAATATAGCAGACTAAATAATAAAGGTCATAATCTCTGTTTTTTTTCCCCCTTCTTCTGCTTCCATTTCAATCTTCATGTAACCTTTTTAGATAATTTCTTCTTCTTTTTTAGATTCCTGTTGATTTCTCTGTTTGCTTCGTGATCGCTTTTTTGCAATCACAATAATGTCTAACCGTTCCTTCAAGAGTTTCGTAGAAAAAGAACTTGGAACCTACCCACATTTTCTAATCTACGCTCTTCTTGAATGGATCCTCATCATTATCCTCTTCATCGATGGCTTCCTAGCTTTCTTCTCCAACCAAATGGCTAAGTTCTTCGATCTCAAAATCCCATGTCTTCTCTGCACTAGGCTCGACCATGTTCTTGTCAGAACAAACCCTGATTTCTATTACAACGACTCGATATGCGATGCTCACAAGAAGAATGTCTCGTCTCTCGCTTACTGTCATGTTCACAAGAAACTCTCTGAGATCAAACGAATGTGTGAAGGTTGTCTTCTCTCTTTCGCCACCGAGAAAGAATCAGACGTTGATACTTACAAGTCTCTTATTGGAATCTTGCATAAGGATCTTGAGCTTCTTATAGATGATGAACGTGAGCTTCAACTGGCGTTTCCAGTTACGGGTTCTAAGAGAGATGATAACTTTTATCAGATTGATTACAGAACTAACAATGGCAACGACAGGTTTCAGCAACACCAACGTTGTTCTTGTTGTGGGGAGCTACTGAAGGTGAAATCTGAGAAACCAAAGAATGGTAACCAATCTTTCTTTGGTGCTCCTAGTCCTTCTCCTAGAGTTTCATTCAATCAAAGAACCTTGGATGTGTCTAACATCAAATACACGGAATTGACCGAGGACGAAGATGCTCTTAACACAAAAGGCGCATTGGTGGATTCAGTCGATGATAGAACTCCAAGTTTTGTTAAAGGTGGCAATAAATTCTTTGGAATTCCACTTTCTGATTCGGTGCAGAACAGTCCACGATGGTCTGTTCGATCAATGAAGAAATCACTGACTGATCAGAATGGTTCGGAGAACGAAGTGTTGGATGGAGATTCGATACTTCATCATCTAAATAGACAGGTTAGATTGGATCGCAAGTCATTGATGGATTTGTATATGGAGTTAGACGAAGAGAGGAGTGCTTCAGCTGTTGCAGCAAACAACGCAATGGCTATGATCACGAGACTGCAAGCTGAGAAAGCTGCTGTTCAAATGGAGGCATTGCAGTATCAGAGAATGATGGATGAGCAAGCGGAATATGATCAAGAAGCTTTGCAGTCTATGAATGGTTTGTTGGTTAAGAGAGAAGAGGAAATGAAAGAGCTTGAAGCTGAAATCGAAGCTTATAGATTGAGATATGGATTGTTGGGAGAGGAAGACGAAGAAAGAGGAGAAGCAGCAGAAGAGTTTCTTGATGAAGAGAAAGATGAAACTAAACCGGTCTCAGATTTGCCTGTTTGTTCTTCAAATCATGAAGATGATTTGGAACAAATGAAAGATTCAGTTGAGGAGTCTAAACCTACCAATGGTGTGATCTTAGAGGAAGAAAATGGTAAGACTCTCATTCTGTTATATGTTTCTTTAAGAATCTTTCTTTAAGAAACTGTCTGAATCTTTGTTTTTGTTTGCATTTGTAACAGCAAATGGAAGCAGAAAAGATATGTTAGTGAAGGAGATATCAGAGATTACAGAGAGACTAAATGCAATTGAATCAAAAGGTGAACTGTTGCAGCAAATTTCAGATGTTTTAGATGTTAGTGAAGGAGAAGCAATTCTATTACAGATATCTCAGAATCTGCATATGCTTCGTAGTTTCATCGAAATGCCATCAGAATCATGACTCTGCTTTACTTACTTTCTTCTATCATCAGAAGAAATCCAAACAACATTCTTGTATCAAAATCTGTATGTAATTAATACTGAAATTTTTTATAACAGAACAAGCAAAAAAAACATTTGTTTGCTGCCTTGTCTTGTCTCTTACTTCAGATTCAATCTTGAACCTGTTTTAGTGTTTCAGAACTAGTGTTGATACTTTCTTTGATGATTCATTGAATCTCAAACTCTGACGCCAAGGAATTAAAAACATTATTTATGAAAATCCCACTTCAACAAACCCATAAAGACTTGACCAAGACAAATATTATTATCAAACAATATTAGATTCTTACCCACTAATGCCATCATGGAAAAAATCGTGCATTGTCGACCAATGACTCTCAGTTACAAACTAAAATTCTCTGAACTTCTCATTTTCTTTTTCTAAAAGACATCATTAAGTCTTGGAAGTTAAGATGTATCTTATGACTAAGTAAGAAATGTTCTCTGTTTAACAAAATGACAGTTTAACCATTAACTTTGACATGTTCTTCAAATTGCTTCTTACGACAAAATCAATAAAATGCTTTAGAAAAAAATAGTATTAGTTTTGATCAGAGCATCAAACTTGAACCATTAGTAATAAACAAACAATATTTTCATGCCCATTTATATACCTCAACCGATCTCCAATTATTTTTCTATAGACTAAAAAATAGAAGAAGTCAAAAGAAACTATGCCAAAGACCAAAATAAACCACTATATATCTACAAAACAGAGGATGCTCTGTTTCATCATTCTCATCAATAAGCTATGACGACTACTCTTTTCAGATCTTTCTTTCTAACGCTATGCCTCTTCGTAATCCCATCTCTCTCATCTGATTCTGATCCTTTGCAAGACTTCTGCGTTGGCGATCTCAAAGCTTCTCCTTCCATCAATGGCTTCCCTTGCAAGTCAGCCGTCTCCGCTTCTGACTTTTTCTTCTCCGGCTTAGGTGCTCCTTTAAACACCACGAACGCTAACGGGGTAGCCGTGACTCCAGCCAACGTCTTAACTTTTCCGGGTCTAAACACTTTAGGACTCTCGATGAACAACGTTGAATTCGCTCCAGGAGGTGTAAACCCGCCTCACTCGCACCCGCGTGCAACCGAAGCTGGAGTTGTGATCGAAGGTTCGGTTTTTGTCGGGTTCTTGACTACTAACAACACGCTGTTCTCGAAGGTTATACATGCCGGAGAGATGTTCGTTGTCCCAAGAGGATTGGTTCATTTCCAATGGAATGTTGGTAAAGGGAAAGCGCGTTTGATAACCGCTTTTAACAGTCAGCTTCCAGGATCAGCTGTTCTGCCTAGTTCTCTGTTTGGCTCAAACCCTACGATTCCAAATCCGGTTTTGACCAAAACGTTTAGGACTGATGATGTTACTGTGAACAAACTCAAGTCCAAGTTTGCTGTTTGAATTGTTTCATTAATGATCTTTCTCAATTCGATTTTATAGCAAATAACTACTTATGTGTAACAACAAATTGGTATGAAAAATTTGAAACTAAAACATTAAGAGATTCAGTTCTTGTCACTTATTTTTCTTCTCTCTATAAGATTTTTTCTTCTGAAGATTAAATTTTGTTGCAATGTAAACAATTTGATTAAGAGAACTCATTCTCTATCATGTTTACCAGTTCTTGGGGACTTTTGTTGATTCTTATAAAGTATAAATGTTGATGCCAAGTAATCTGTGTTTCTTAATTAAATAATTTGTGCCAAAAGTCTCTCATAAAACTCTTAGAGATATTCTTAGGCTACAGTGAGGAGAAGTAGCCTAAGAGGTTTCATTGTCATATGATTGACAGAAGAGAGTGGACATGAGAAGCATCTTTTATTCAGTCACCCAATATAATCACATCAAGTGAAGCGGTCTCCTCTTTTTCATTGCCTAAAATTTAATATAGATGCATCATGGAAGCTAGCTTGTGGAGTTGAATGGGTGCCACGACCTTATAAAGGCACTGTCAAATGGTTTGGAGCTAAGACGTATGAGTCAGGCATTACAATGGAGATCTTAGAGACAAAACGAAGGCATCTCATGACTCATGCCAATGCCATTATATACTTTCAAATGTAGATAAGCCAAAAAGGGCCTCTCATCTTTTCCTATTTATCAGTGCTATTTTGGATGATTGTACTCTCCCTTAGGGAAAACAATTATGGTGTGGAAGAAGGACGCTCTCACCCACTCAACCTTTTGTTTGTTTGTAAAGATTCTCTCTGCTCCATGTCGATTAATTTGTCACTAAGGCACCAATGTGATAAGGAAAGCTTTTGAATGTAAATGATAATAAGGAGAGCTTATCCAAGATAAAGAGGAATTCATAATTAAATAACCAAAATCACAGTTTACAGAAAGAAATGAAATTGCAAATACAAGTGAGAAATGAGTTCAGCATATCCCATAGAAGCCTCATCATGGCTAATCCCTCACTTGAATCAACATGCCCATCCTTAACCATACTCCACCTTATTTATAGATAACCTTCTCTTAGTCTCCTGTACCCATATTCTTAACCCTCGTCACGTATAATCCCAGTCACACTCTTGGAGTCCTAATCCTTCAGTCCTTCACGCGTGTGAGCTTCAAAACTTGGTGCCACCTCATTACTTTTTCCTCTTTCTGAAATACACATGATAGACCTTATCACATATCCTTGGTTGCAATCTGCCCTTGAAGCTGAAGTAGTGGCAGTTTTGTCTTGATAACCTTGGCATTGAACATGTAACGTTAGAAGACCTTTATAGCTGGACCCACTGAAGAGTGTCACTATGGAGATATTGGAGAACAAAACAAAGGCATCTCATGCCAATGCCACAATATACATACTTTCAAATCTAGATAAGCCAAAAGGGCCTCATCTTTTCCGATTTATCATTGCTATTTTGGATGATTCTTGTGTAAAACCAACGGTTCATTTGTATTCAGTAATCTTAATGATAATTTGTAAGTTTCACTATATATCAACAAAACAGAGGATGCTCTGTTTCACCATCACTCATCAACTCATCAATAGCTATGAGTCATAGCCTATGACTACTACTCTCCAAATCTCTTCTTCTCTTTTCACATCTTTCTTTCTAACGTTCTGCCTCTTCGTAATCCCATCACTCTCATCTGGTTCTGATCCTTTACAAGACTTCTGTGTTGGCGATCTCAAGCATCTATGATCTATCAGTCAGTCACCCCATACATTCACATCAAGTGAAGCGGTCTCCTCCTCTTCTTCATTGCCTAAAATGTAATACAAATGCATCATGGAAGGAAGACATAGAAGCTTGTGGAGTTGTATGGGTGCTAAGAGATGACAAAGGCACTGTCAAATGGGGTTTGTGGCTAAGACATATCCTCGGTTGGAATCTGCCTTGAAGCTGAAGTAGTGGTACTTTAATGGGAGATTTCTTGTCTTGACAACCTTGGCACTGAACATTCCAAAGAAATGATTAAGGTATTAGAAGACCTTCATAGCTGACCCCACTGAAGATGGAGATCTTAAAGATGGAACGAAGGCATTTCATGCCATTGCCATCATATACTTTCAAATCTAAAGAAACCAAAATGGCCTCATCTTTTCCTATTTATCATGCTATTTTGGATGATTGTACCTCCCCATTGTGTATGTTCACAACGGTTGATTTGGATGTTCACAACATTTATATTGAGTCAAAAAAACCTTAGGAGACATCATTATCAACAAATGGTTGTCATGAAATTCAGAAAATTAACTCTTATTTAGAGATTCATACCAACTAATTTAATTTATTACAAGTTACTTCCTACCTTATAACCAGCAGGTTTGAAATGTTCTGGTGATTGCTTGTCTCTTTCATTGCTTCTCTTAAGACAAATTCAACACAAAGTTTAGGAAAACAGAGCATCAAACTTGAACCATTCTTTCTCATATACCTCAAATTCTCCAAATTATAATATTTTTAACGAAAGAAAAGTAGAAGGGGTCAAATTACACTTTTCCAAAGACCAGAGTAAAACCACTATATATCAACAAAGCAGAGGATGCTCTGTTTCATCATTCTCATCAATAGCTATGATGACTACTCTCCAAATCTCTTCTTCTTCTCTTTTCATATCTTTCCTTCTAACTCTTAGTCTCTTTGTAATCCCATCTCTCTCATCTGATTCTGATCCTTTGCAAGACTTTTGCGTTGGCGATCTCAAAGCGTCTCCCTCCATCAATGGCTTCCCTTGCAAGTCAGCCGTCTCTGCTTCTGACTTCTTCTACTCCGGCTTAGGTGGTCCCTTAGACACCTCGAACCCTAACGGCGCAAATGTTGCTCCCGCCAACGTCCTTACCTTTCCAGGTCTAAACACTTTAGGAATCTCGATGAACAACGTTGAACTAGCTCCAGGCGGCGTGAACTCGCCTCACTTGCACCCGCGTGCAACCGAAGTAGGAACTGTGATAGAAGGCTCGGTCTTTGTAGGGTTCTTGACTACGAACAACACTCTTTTCTCAAAGGTTTTGAATGCGGGAGAGGCGTTTGTTATCCCTAGAGGATTGGTTCATTTCCAATGGAACGTTGGCCAAGTGAAAGCACGTTTGATAACCGCTTTTAACAGCCAGCTCCCAGGAGCAGTTATTTTGCCTAATACTCTGTTTGGTTCTAACCCTGAGATTCCAAACGCAGTGTTGACCAGAGCGTTTAGGACTGATGATACAACTGTGCACAATCTCAAGTCCAAGTTTGCTGGTTGAATCTTTTAATCTATGTTTTCTGAAACGATATTTTGCAATAACGCTTTGTAGCAACTATCGTATACACTGTCTGTAATAATATACTCGGTATGAAAATTGGAAACTAAATAATAATAATCAAGATTGATCTCTTTCTCTCTTTTTTTTTTTTCATATTCTTTCTTGTGTAAATTTTATTTGGTTGTTAACTTGCGATATCAAAGAACTCATTCTCTAACAAAGTTGTCGTAATCGTTCTTTTCTTAATTAAATCATTTGTGAAAAGTCTCCGCTAACAATCTTAAAGAAGTACTAAAAATGAAAATGAAACTATGGCTATAAATACTTGAAGAGCTATTTATAAGAATTTGACCATAACCGTTTCTTTAGAAGAATTTGACTGTAGCATGTAAATTGTTTGAAATATCATATCCTAAAAACAGAATTTGGGCTTTTAAAAGGGTCCAGTGTTATTCGCTTGGAAGGGCCACATGAATTTTTGATTCCTCCTTTTCAAAGATATACTAAAATGAAAATGAAACTATATATGGCTATAAATACTCGAAGAGCTATCCAAAAAATCGAACTAGACTCTGTTTCCATTATTTCTCACCGTTGACTTCACACACACGAAACAACGATGGTTAACATCTCTGAAATTTCCAACGACTCTATTGACGGCGGCGATGCAAACAAGAAACAAGAAGAACTCGACAAGAAACAAAAAGGAGAAGCAGTTTTAAGAAAAAGAAGAAGAATATCGACAAGAAACGAGAACCGAAACAAGAAGCCGAAGGAAGAAGACGTAGAAGAAGAAGAAGACGCAGAAGAAGAAGAAGAAGAAGAAGAAGAAGAAGAAGAAGAAGAAGAAGAAGAAAAACGTTCGGTATCTTTCCCACTTCCAAACGATGTAACCGAAGCTCTCGTCGCACTCATCCGGAGATGTGATTACCCAAGTCTCTCTTCCGTCTCCCGTTACTTTTTCAGTTTGATCGCTTCGTCAAGTCTCTACGAAACGCGTGCGCGCCTCGGTCTTTCCGAAACGTTTCTTTATGCCTCCATCGGATACACTACTAATGATCTCCAAAACTGGCATATTCTGCATCGAAACAAGGCTTCTTCTTTACGACTGACCAAACTCTGTCGTCACTATCGGTTTAGAGATGTATGTGATCGGTGGACTCATCGACCTAACACGCTTGAAGGTTATGAATGTCATCGATTGCAGAACTCACAGGTGTCGCTCGCTCCCTCCAATGAGAAGGGGTCGTTACAAGGCAGCCGCCGGAGTAATTGACGGAAAGATTTACGTAATCGGAGGTTTCAGGAAGCGACTTCCATTGGAGTCGGAATGGATCGAAGTGTTCGATCTTAAGAAACAGATTTGGGAATCTTTGCCTGGTCCGTACCCTGAATATAATGGTTCTGGCCATTTTAGGACACATGTCGTGATGGAAGACAAGATTTACATTTTGGATTATAAAGGTTGTTTGGTTTACGATCCAAAAAGAAGAAGAGGTGATGAATGGGACGCATCTGCCGTCGGTGCAACTGATCATCCAATAAAGAATATGTGGAAAGAGTCATGTGCTGTGCAATGTGTGGTAGATGATATGCTGTATACAATTGATCGTCGGTGTACTCTTGGACATCCAATAGTCGTATATGATCCAAAGGAGAAGACTTGGAGACCTGTGAAAGGTGAATCTTTGAGGAGGCTGCCTGATTATATCGTCTATCCTGCTTCTGAAATGGCGAATTTTGGTGGAAAGTTGGCGATTTTGGGCAGTAACAGGGGCTATGTTCATGGTGATTGTATTTGGTGCGCAATGATCGTGTTGGAAAAACGTCAAGGAGGTGAGATTTGGGGGAATGTGGAATCACTCGACTGTGTGCTTGGAGGCATTAACTCTCTCACGGTTCGGCTTTGTCGAACTCTTACCATTTGATGTACCTACATACATGGGATGGTCTCTTGCAGCTATATGTTTCTGTGATTTGAGTATGGACTCTCGTTTTCTTTCTTAATGTTTTTTTCAAGCCTTTTCTTTAGCCTCAAGGCTTAGTTGTCGTTTTGGTGATCTTGTTGCAATTTAAGGATCTTTATTACATCTAAACCGTGTAAGCAGTTTGTTGATCGGAGAGCAAATATCAAGAGTAACTCGTCCTTCTATTAACGTCTCTGTGCAGGATATATAAGTTAATAACACTCTTACACATAATTGTTATATAGCCTTGAGTAGATAAGCTGTAAGAAGAGTATAGGCTAGCTGCATTATACAATATTTTCACCAAAACTTGTTGGATGCATCTTTATTTACAACTACAGATATATATATATATATATATATATATAT
>NC_025701.1:8757998-8786533 GCF_000633955.1 Camelina sativa | reverse complement strand
GGGGGGGGGGGGGGGGGGGGGGGGTTCGTGCAATTGAACACTTTCACTAACATGCTCTCAATTTTTTTTTTTTTTTCTAAAATCAGATTATAACAAAAAAAAAAATCAGTCTGCTTCTCTACTATATCTGCTTCAGGTAAGATATGATTATTATACATTTTAGAATTTAGATGAAGCAAAAAAAAACAGAGTTTTTTAGTTAACTTGAAGTAGCCAGAGTTTGGGCTTCAAAAATGGTCCAGAGTCGTCGGCCTAAGAGCCCATATAATGGTCGTCGGAGCGTGAGGGCCACTCTCGTAAAAGGCGCGTGGGATCAGACATAAAGCGACGGAGCAGACTCATTTTTTCTCGCAGTTTCACTTCGGAGAAGAAGCAAAAGAAGTAGATCAATCTCAACCGTAGTCATTCTCCGATGATCTGTTTCTGGAGTGAGAATTTCAAAACCCTAATTTGATTCCCTCCCCCTTCTCAACCATTGACTCAACCCCAAAGTCGACCACAATCTCATAATCTAATTCCGCCGGAATCCACCGTCGATTCAGCCGGAGTTTCAGGATCAGTCGTCTCATCTACCACAATCGACGCTCAACGGATCACTGAATTAGGCAATAAGTCAACTCTTAATAAAATCATAAGTCAACTCTTAATTATAATACAGTAGTTTTTTTTTTTAGGTAATTAAATGATGATCATAACATCTTCCGCACAATCATACATTTTCAATTTGCTCTTTGATTTATGTTTATGAAATCATTCTCAATCAAAGTTTGTAACAATAATCGAAGATGAAACCTCACTTTCAATTCTCGTTATTAGAATGTTTCTTTATTTAGTAGTTGAGAAGAGGAAGAGAAAGAACTAAAAATGGAAAGGGTTCTCCAAATAGCTGGGAAATCCCAAGAACAACTCTTTTTCTTTAGCTAAAATCGATTCTACGAACCCGTTGCTCGAAGATTCTTCTTCAAACTGAGAAGCTATTGTTAATGTATTAGGCATCGTAGCTGCTGCTACCTCAGAGAAGTCGTTGCCGAACAAATTGTCTAGTTCTTGAGGGTTATGATTCTGTTGGTTTTCATGAAAGTTTTCTTGGTCAAGAAGAAAGTCAGACCAAGTGAAGTTAACCTCTGAATTCTCTTGAGCTATTGTTGAACAGGTTGAAGAGAACAATGGAGGAGACGAATTAGAAGAAGACGAAGAGGCGTACACAAACGTTGACTCTGGCTTGACTTGGTTCGATGACTCGGTCATAAGCTTGATTGCTTGTAAATGAAACATGAGATCTCCTGAATCATCAGGTTGTTGTTGATGGGTATCCTCGTTGAGCGAGTGATTACGTCCAAGAGGTGCGCCTTGGTTAGAGGGATTAGGGTTTAGGTTCCCGCCACCATTGATGTTGCCGTATTCAGCAAGTACGTGAGAAAAGGGACGGTGAGTGACATGATCTATCCCCATTTCAGACAGTTTCTTCTTTAGTTTTGTGTTCCAAAACATCTTCACTTCTTCTTCTGTCTTTCCTGGTAAATGTTGTGCAATAAGTTGCCATCTAAATCCACACAAACAAGATATAATCAGAATCTGTGAAATCCTCAACGAATATTCAAGTAATTTGCGATATAAGCACAACCTGCTTCCCATTGCTGCGTGCATCTTGATGATCAGATCTTCTTCTTCAGAAGTGAAGCTCTCATGCTTTGTTCCTGAATGATCAGTCTTTCTCACTCTGCAACTCTTCCCACATCTCCTAAGTCCTATAAATGTTCAAACACATATACATAGATATATCATAGTATCATACTAACATCATATTATATAGTTAAAGAAAAAGAGAAATGTTTTTGTAACCTATTTTCTTAGGAGCTGCAGATCCATTTTTAGACGCAGACGCAAACACAAACTTTTGGGTGGTGTCTTCTTCGTTTGCCCAAGGATTCTTTGATTTTGAAGAGCAAGATCTCACCATTTTCCTTTAAAAGAAACAAAATAAATAAATGAAGTTAATAGTATAGGAGATCTATATTAAAAGCTTTTCTTTAGGAAGATGAAGAATGAGGCATGTAATAATAATACAAAGGGAGTGTTGTGAANTAATCAGAATCTGTGAAATCCTCAACGAATATTCAAGTAATTTGCGATATAAGCACAACCTGCTTCCCATTGCTGCGTGCATCTTGATGATCAGATCTTCTTCTTCAGAAGTGAAGCTCTCATGCTTTGTTCCTGAATGATCAGTCTTTCTCACTCTGCAACTCTTCCCACATCTCCTAAGTCCTATAAATGTTCAAACACATATACATAGATATATCATAGTATCATACTAACATCATATTATATAGTTAAAGAAAAAGAGAAATGTTTTTGTAACCTATTTTCTTAGGAGCTGCAGATCCATTTTTAGACGCAGACGCAAACACAAACTTTTGGGTGGTGTCTTCTTCGTTTGCCCAAGGATTCTTTGATTTTGAAGAGCAAGATCTCACCATTTTCCTTTAAAAGAAACAAAATAAATAAATGAAGTTAATAGTATAGGAGATCTATATTAAAAGCTTTTCTTTAGGAAGATGAAGAATGAGGCATGTAATAATAATACAAAGGGAGTGTTGTGAAGAAGGAAGGGGTTAGGCAAAATGGGTTTGGAGGTATAAGAAGCGTGTGTGGCAAGAAAGGCATGAATATATTTGTTCATCTTTCTTAAATTACATATGCATGATTCTTTAATTATATATAAATTATTATTTTCATCTTTATTTCGCCATGTCTCCAAAATTAAATTCATCAAAGAATAAACATTTGGTTCCAAGTTCTTTAGCACAACTCATTATAGGTTATAAAATTGTTTCCTAATATAATCCATAACAACTTTTAATGAAATTAAAAGAGGGCTTAAAAGAGGGCATAAGTCTTGAAGTTTACAAAAAATATTTATTGATTTTTCAAAGAAAAATAAGGCATCTTTTAGTGAGTGATTAACATATATAAGTTTATTTTAGTAGTAGTAAATGGTAACAATAAAATATTTTTGCTTTAATAAACACTAATGTAAAAGGGAAAGGACTTGGATAATCTATGATAATGATCACAACAAGTTTCTACTTGCAAAACCAATTAATTAATAACTAATATATTTCTTTAAGACAAATACATATGCATAGACATAGCAAATCGTATAAATATTATTATATCTAAAATCAAAGTTATTAACTTTTAGGTGATTTCATGGGCTTTGAAGCTCACAGTAGTTTCACAGCCTTTAAAAAGCTTTATGTACCCATCATAATCTGATAATCACATTCAGCAAGTCTCAAAGCTGCGTCGTTTTACCAAAATCTAAGAGACCTTAAACGTGTTCTTATGGTCAATACAAAAGTTAGAGAAAAGTTACTTGTACACTAATAATATAATTCCATAAAAACATTAAACAGCTCTTAGGAATATCTTCTGGTTTACCCTCTTCATTGTTTCTTTCTTCATGGTAAGAAAAAAATGACTAACCTAATCTACAAATACCTCTTCGGCCTCCACAACAACATTCACCTCTTCAGTTATCAGCCGAATTTGCCTGAAGTACTTAAAACAACAAGAAGGCAGATATGCTTTGAATGAAGAAAAACCCAATGAAGTGTCTCTTACCGTTTTAATTTTTCTCTGCAAGGGTTTTTTTGCCAGGAAATAACTCGTGAAAATCTTTCTTATCATACATACAATGGTGATTGACCAGAGGGAGCTTTAAGACGCAAAGATGAGTCTCCCTGTCTTGCTTATGAAAGGTCTGTCTTATCATCATCCTTCAATACTGTACTTGGACCATCATCAAAACCAGATACAGGGGCAAGCTCGTTTAAGTCGAGGTAACGTCTTTTGCCTACTACACCCTCAACTTCTTCTTGGTCTGTTGTGCCGTTTGATTTGTTAAGTTGATTATTCTCTTTACCATATGCTGTCTCTGCATTGTCATTGACCTCTCTCGGCTCTTCTTCTTCTACTTCTTCTTCACCAGATTTTGTTTCTGGGTCATTTGCATTTTCTTCAGAGTCCTGACTTCCCATCGTGAAATCCCCATTCCCTGTTTCATCAGAATGTTCATCTGGCTCAACCAACCGCTTACGTTTCGCCAATCCTGTTGCTTCTTTGTCTGATTCTGAGAACTCATATTGTTGGTAATCGATTCTTGTGGCTCTTTTACTACGTCTCAGGCCTGGCCGAAAATCATTTGACCTTGATCTCACCTTAGGTTCTCTCCGTGGCATTTTCTTAACCCTCCGGGGTTCATCACTATCTTCTTCGCTTGCACTAAGAGAATCTTCTTCCTCTTCTTCTTCTTCTTCTTCCTCATACTCGGCATTGTCTTCATCCCATTTGTACTCTTCATCTCCCTCAGAACCACTAGAGAGCTTCTTCTGTTTGCGCTTCTTCAGGTATTCTTCATCATAAACTGCTTCCCCATAAATGTCATCGTCACTTTGAAACTCTACCTCATTGTCTGATACAGTTTCAACAAAGTCTGTAGCTGAATACCGTTGGGGCCGTTGTCTGCGCCTGTTACTGCCATGAAATGATACTTGTTAATTCAACCTAAAGTTTTGTAAGTTCTGGAGGGGAAATTTAAGGAGTGAAGAGAAATACACTGCGTCTTGCCTTCTGTCCAGAGATTCATCTCGCTGCTCATCAAAATCATCATAATCAGCAAAATCAGAAGATCTCGCAGATGCTGTATCGTTCACAGGCTCAGTAGGGTAGGATGAACTGGTCGATCTGCCATTCGCAAGAGCGTCCAATCTGGCAGATTCTCTTCTGTGGAGAAGATGTTCTGGTGATGGATGTTTCTTCCTGAGATAGTATCACGAAAAAACAAATAGAATGTAAAAAAAGACAATAGAAAATAGTCACCAAAAACAACGTTAAAGGAAACCAATAGCAGAGATGATTAAATGCTAGGGAGACTCAGACGTACTTTGTTACTTTGATAGCTTCATTTATGGACTTATCATAATCATCTGCAATAAAATATTCAAAATTAGTAAACCTCCTCAGCCCAGAATTGATCAAGATGAATCTTAAAAGCCAAAAAATAAGAAGCACAGCGTGGATTTCCAACAAGATTATAACGTTACCAAAAGTGTATCTAACTGGCTTCCTATCACGGAGAGAACGTCCACCACCAAGACCATCAACAACCAAAAAGTTATCAAGGAGAAGAGCCTGTCTGTGTTGCTTTTTCAACAGTTTTTCTTTCCTCTGACAGTGGGAAAAGATATACCATTATATAAAGATGCCGTTAATAAGAATTATTCAGCCATGAATATGCGCTTGGTAATAGTCTAATAGAGTTCTATTCTACTACCAAGACGGAAAACAGGGGAAAAAAAACTAGAGCAGATTGGAACCTTGTGTTCTTTTTCTATCTCAGGAAGCATATCTTTCGTTAACTTCTTCCCTAGAGAAACTTCAATTCTACTAGTACTTTGAAGAAGTTTTTCCTGCAAAACAAAGAGACACAGCATCTCAATCAGCAGTAAAGACATGGAAAGTTATAACCTATTGTTCATTATATTAATTTAGTCCTTCAGTACGAAAGAAGGTACTAAAGCATTGAGACAGATCCACAATATAAAGTTGTTTGTGTTCACCTTGCTAACCCATATAATCAACTGCAACAAAATTTTCCTAGAAAGGACATCCCTCAAGATTAAGATACTGGACAAGTTAACAAAAACAATACTACTAACTCACTAAATATCCAACTGTGTACCTACATCGAAGTAGACTCGACTTGCATGCACATGAGCCCTTTTCAGCCAATTCTTAGCACTACTAACATTTTAAGTTTATTCACTCACAGTCACCAAAGATTTCAATGATAATTTTCAAGCAATCTACAGGTATGCACCATCCTCTGAAATAACTGATTCTCCACATACATTTTTCTCAACCTATAGAGTATAATCCCCTTTTTGGCATCTGTAAAATTCTATCAGTATAGAAGATAAATATTCAATGCACGGTGGTACTAGCCTGCACGCCGTCTAGCCATCACAATCACATCAGAACCAAGCTACCAGATTCCATAGCAAGAATTAATTACAGACTACCTAGACTGACTTATTGATTGAAAAAGAGACTTACAGAAACGTCTTGGAATTCATCGAAATTAGTGGCAACAGTTTCCCATTGGTATGTTATGTTAGGAAGAATCTTGGAACCCTTTGTTCTGACCTTCAACACTTCTGCTTTCCTTATTTCCCGATATAAACGGTGACCAATTAAGGGATCATCCTCATACCTTACATAAGAAACAAACAGGTGCTATATCAGAGATATGCAAACAAGGGAGTCCTATTTAGGTCTTTTCACTTTGCTACAGACCAAAAATTAACTCCATGTGAATCACCCCCAACGCGATCTTTGCGGAAAACTGACAGATGAACGCCAGTTTTAAGAGAGTTGTCAATGTAGCTCTTGATATCTTCTTGCTGTACAAATTCACAAAACCGATCCAAACTGTAAGTGATAAAACCATCTTATTTTCAAGTGACAAAACAAGAGCAGCAAGTAATACAGACGTGGTACACCAATGCAAGTACTATTAATTGATATTTAGATAATAGATCGACATACAGTAGCAACAATACCTCAACACGGATATCACATAAAGCTTTCAAAATCACCACACGAATGGCTGGATCAAGATTCTTGTACACTTCAATCTCCCTCCTATAGAGTAAGCCGAGAAACTCAAAATGTGTTACTATATTTACCATGATATTCAGAAAATTATAACAACTCACCCTTGCGAGGCAACAATAGGAAGGTCCCCTTCTGCGACCTAAATGAGTATAAGAAGTTCACGTCAGAACATGATATAATGAAAAATAAGTACTTCATTTATCACGACAAAGAAGTTTAGCAATCACTACCCAATGCCAGCAATCTCTTATTTTTCTGCACAAGACAGTGACCCAGGTATCACGTGTGAGGGCCATTCGAGTTACAGGAGGAATGGCCTGCAAATTGAAAATAAGTAAATGGTATATTGCTCATAGAGAGAAACAGTCAAAGCAATTTTAACATTTCATAGTAGTGAAAAAATCTATTTGATTCCAAATCATGTTTGATTAGCATCCACATAAGCCAAACGAAGTTGCAGCACTTTAGAGTAAAAGGGCAAATAATAACTATGTACACCAAATAAATCATGATATTATGACAATGACCAAGGACTTCAATCAAGGAACTCTACCATGATATTATGACAATGACCAAGGACTTCAATCAAGGAACTCTACCATGATTCAAGAAAGCGATTCAAAGATATTAGTGATCTGAACTGGGTAATACAAGCCTATAAGGTACCTAGAACAGAAGCTAGCCAATAAACATAGATGTTATCTGTTGGTCAATCAGCTACTCAGCCAAAACGATTTGAAAACAACGAGTCCCTTCAATCCGAACTGAGAAAAACTCAGTAAGTTCATGATACAGTTGAACAAATTGGTTGTAGTCTACCCAAACCTCATTACAAAGTGGCTATCAAACAATATTTGCTTTTTCTCTCGGAATCTTTAACTTGAATTACAGTCAAGGATACACCTCTAGCATCCATGAAACACAGTTTCAACGGGAAGCTGATATTTCATCTGAAGTAGAGATAACATTCCACTTTGCAAGAAAATTGCAATACAATGAGATATTGACACATCTTTAACAGGCCCCTTCTATTTCTCACTGGCCACAGCACCCCGGATTACATACAAACATCCAAACTTTTAATAGAATCTTCTCACTCAAAACTAAGGCAAGTTTTCTGTTCTAGAACCATTCAATACCCCAAAAAAGAAGTCTTATCACTAGTTTTCGTAGTAATAAAAGCCAGCACTCGGTTTAGAGCACACAAACAAGTGGTGAAGTAATCAATGAGAAAACCTCAAGTACTACATTGAACTTAACACAGACAGAAACCAAAGGAAACCAACAAGAATTAGGAAACAAATAAAAAAAAAGAGACACGAGT
This sequence comes from Camelina sativa, assembly GCF_000633955.1. Classification (NCBI taxonomy): domain Eukaryota; kingdom Viridiplantae; phylum Streptophyta; class Magnoliopsida; order Brassicales; family Brassicaceae; genus Camelina; species Camelina sativa. Next base: position 8,778,528 of record NC_025701.1, on the reverse strand, counting down.
AGTACACTAAAAGAGTAAGAAAGAACACAGCAACGGATGGACCAAAGCACCAACCTTTAGCAGAGGAATATGTATATCACTCAAAGTATCGTTAGGAGAAAGCAAGGCCGTCTCAAACTCCTCGGCTGAGAACTCAGCATTGATCTTCAAAAGCGGTCTAAATACCTTCACCATCCAGAAAAAGAAACAAAAAAAAGGGAGAAATGGTGAGTTTACTCATCGGAAGAAACTAATCAAAGAATTGAAAGAAAAACAGAGAGAGCTCACATGCAAGAAATTGAGCACAGAAGCAAGTTCCCACATAGAACGAAGATTCCACCGCGGCATCTGCGAAGGTTCAGGCGGAGGAACAAGAGAAGTAACGATTTTACCAGAACTCGAACTCCCTCCAGCGACGCATTGCTGCTGACGATTCTCATCATCTCCATCCTCATCATCATCCTCCTCTTGATCTCCATCCGCATCTTCATCTTCCTCTACAACCTCTTCCTTCCGTCGATGCTGCTCTCGTTTATGCTCCTTCTTAGGCTGCTTGAGCTTTCTCTCCGCCGCTTGCAGTTCTTGAAGACGCTGCTGTGCCCTAACAGTACAGGCACGTGAAGGACGCGTTCTCCTAAGCGTGGAAGGCTCCTCCTTTGGAATTGTGACGGTGGTGGTGGTATCCGTAACGGGAGCTGCATCTTCGGGGGGAGAGTGGGGAGATCCGTCAGGGACGATATCGGAAGAGGAACCCATCGAAGAGATTGAAATTAGGGTTTTTTTTTTTTGGTTTTGTTAAATTTGAGATTTTTTAGGGAGAGAGAGAATCAAAACCCTTTTGGCATTGTTGGGGAAATCGAAATCGGAAGAAAAGAGAAGGAAGCTCTCCAAAAAAGCGTCGACTGGGTGTTGAAAACGCTGTCGTTTTTTGGAGGGTTGAGAGACGAAGGAAGAAAGAAAGAAAAAGAGAGAGAGATAGATTGAGAATGGATGGTAAAATAAATGTCAAAATAGGGTCTCTCTCTTCTGAGATTAATTGATCAGAGGCGAGAGAGAGTGAAACACGATGGGAGGAGAAATAGGGAGAAGAGGATGGGGGCTCACAGTTTTTAGTATTAATTAGGGCTCTCGACACTTATTTTATTTATGGCTTTTTTTTTTTTAATAAACACTTTTTACAAATATCAAAATAATTAAGACTATTGTTTTAAAATAACTATCTATTTATTTAAAAAATTTATCATAATTTGCAAAAAATAAATTAAAATAATTTGATTTGGGAAATATAACTATGAATAACATGGACAATTGAAGTAACTCAGTAAAACTAGAACAGGATTAGATCTCTAAATAGCAAAGGTTGATCATTTATGATCTTCTCAATAGGTCCAATGAGTTAAAAAAAAGATCTCACATTGGTTCTTTTACATTATTTAATACTTCATTTATGTCACACAACACCTATATTCCAAGAACTAAGGTGGGTGTATTCAATCTAATATTCAAAGTGATTTTAGTTTTCATTGAGATTTTAAATAATTTTGATGATTTTAGGAAAGTTGATATGATTTGTTGTAAAATTCTTTAAAATCCCACCTAAAACTATGAGATTTGGATTTCTATATTTTTAACTAAAGAAATCATCTCAAATCCTCCAGAATCTCAAAAAATTATTAAAATTCAAGTCTATAAACTGTTTTGAATAACAGTGGATTTTAAGATAGATTTTTAAATCATTAATTCAATAATAGTGAATTTCAAGTGACTTTTTAAAATTCATGATTGAATAACATTGGATTTCATAAGACTTTTTAAAATCAATGATTGGATAACATAAGATTTATGAATTTTACACAAATCACTTAAAATGTCAAGTTGAATACATCCCCTAAATTACAAACATATGAAAAGAATATAGACACACTAATGTTACTTACAAGTTACAATACAAACTTCTCCAATAAAACAAAGAACCTCACACTCACACATATATATATACGTACTTGTATTTTTACACACCGTATATATAGGTAAGTAGCTTACTTACAATACAAATGTAACCAACATTTATGAACCTATATAGTATACAGTATACAGTATTTTTTTATTTTGTGTGTGCACCATACAGTATATAGTATAATATTCACAAGTCACACCTCTTATTGACGATGGAACTTCTTCTCGAAGATCTGTTGATATATCGTCTTTGTGCGAAAAACCAACACACATGAGACAAGAAATCCAAGGAAAGCCACCGACGCAATGATCACGAATGACAATCGGAAACAACGAGGACCGTAACACGTGTTACCTTCTCCCGTAATGGTATGATCATAGATATACCCAATCAATCTTACAGAGAAGATATATGAACCCATAGGACTAGCAATCGAAATGGTGTTGTAGATTGTGCCCATGTGCTTAACCCCGAATAGTTCTGACGTTATTGTTGGCATTAACGACCATTGTGAGCCATAACAAATGCCTACGATAATCGAACCGGGGTAAAGATTTCCTCGAAAACCAGAGGCTATGATTAGGTGACCTATGGTCATAGTTCCAAGAGTTGTAGCCATTAGCAACGGACGTGGCCATCCTTTACTGTGTAGCAATAGATCCGAGACATAACCGCCTCCAAACCGACCAATAAAGTTCCATATACTCCATAAAGCCAACAATGAGCTTATCTCGATGCTAGAGTATCTAAGAGACTCACCTATTTGTCTAATGTTGTTTATCGTCGAAATCCCCGATCCCATTCCACATACCATTGCAAGGAACAACAACCAGAAGTCTACATTACGCATAGCTTGCAAAAGATTCAAGCTTTTGTCTTCATTTAGCAGTAAGACCTCCTCAGAGATCGTCGTTGCTTCCAGATTGTCCACCAGAGGAGAATACACAGGTGATAATGGTTTCTCAATACTGTCTTGGTGTGCTCTTATCGCGATTAGTAGAGGCGAGGCAAGCACAACGAGTAGAATTGCAAACGTGACGGCATTAGCCCATGATGGTAAACTTAAAGTGCTCTTCAGGATAATAAGATCATAAGGTAAGCTGCAATGATAAGTGACAAAGTTGATAAACCATCTAAATGCTTCTTCTCATCGACCGTGCTTGTGTCATATATCCTAAGAGGCATCACCAAGACAGAGAGAAGTGAAGGTACTATCGCAAGTAGAAGAATGAAAGTCTTTGGATCTCCAGGGCATATTGTTTCATACAACTGAATTAACATTGCTCCACTTAGACCAACAAAACCCTACAAAGTACGAGGACAAGGCATAAGCTTTCCAATTTCTACCGAACTATATCTCCCCTGTTTTGTGAGGTTCAATACAACTAATATATCAATCTTGAACCAAAGAACTAGAGCATTAAAGGTTGAGCCTTGTTACCTTCATGATGCCAACGGCAGTGCCACCATAATCAGCGAAGTTCTCTAAAGAGCTCACAACATTGGCCGTGTTAAGAAACGTCAAAGACTGAGCACCTATGAACATAAAAAGACACATAACCGGAACCGGAGGCCGCAAAATCAAACCGGTAACAGAAGCCCACATTAAGAAATAACCGGTGAAGTTCAAAACCGCTCCGATCAAAATAACCACCCACGCTCCTCCTCTTCCTCGGCCTTCACTACGACGGCGATTTAAGGTGGCTGCGGTGTATACAAGTCCTGCTAAAACTCCGACGTTACCACCAATGTCTTTGAAAACAGAGACCGTATCAAGGGTTGACTGGTCGTAAGATTGAGTTGACTTTAAGGTCGAGGAGTAGATTCCGAAGGTGTATGAACCTCCTAAGGTGCACTGGATCCATATACTCGCCGTCATCGCCATCCATTTCGTTCTCAGTATCTCCGTCGACATCTTCCACCGGAGAATATATAAAGATTAATAAAAGTTTTTTTAAACTTTTCAGGCTCTTGGCGCAAACGACATGCACACGAAGTTGAGGATTTTATTTTGTTTTTAAAATCCATTATTGGGCCTTTGGTAATTATTTTTTAAGTAGGCCCATTTAAGTGGGCGTGACAGAGACAGTTAAGGCACGCTACAGCCACATGACGGCACGTGTGGAGAAGCAAGACGGAACGGGGAAATCAACGGTCTTTAACTAACGGAGTAACCAAAAGATGCTGACTCACCCCCTCTTCTCTCAGCCAATCAAAATCTTCCATCTAATATTTCATTTAAAAAATAAATAAAAATTAAATTAAAAAGCAACCCAAATTAAGGAAACAAATTCTGTATACTTTTAATTAAGGAAAGTTAAATATTTGGTTTGGTTTAGATTTTTAAACTAGAGTAAAATTATATGTCGGTTTGGGTTTACAAATGAAGTGGTTAGGGTTTAGATTTTACAATTAAAACGAAATTATATGTCGGTTTGGGTTTACAAATGAGGTGGTTAGGGTTTAGATTTTACAATTAGAACGAAATTATATGTCGGTTTGGGTTCACAAATGAGATGGTTAGGGTTTAGATTTTACAAGTAGAACGAAATTATATGTCGGTTTGGATTCACAAATGAGATGGTTAGGGTTTAGATTTCATATATATCAGTTTGGGTTTATTAAAAAGCGGTTTAATTTTTTAATTTTATAATAATGTATACAGATTTTATTTCCTTATTTTATAAGAGGGTGAATGGAGAGGTTCACCCCTAGAGATGAACCCAAGTATTATTCTATTTTTTGGTCACGTCAATTATTTTATTTAACTGTTGATTTAAATAAACTCCAATTATTTAACTTTCAAGTTCATGTCTGAATCTGTAAGTGTATATAATAACTAATGGTGGTAGATAAAATAACATTTAAACAAAAACAAAACATATGATGTTTGACCAAATGAATTTGAATATCTTTCCCGATTAAAATTGAAAATATATATATCAAAAATAAATTAATGTGTATCAGTATATGCCGTCGAAGACAAATTTAAGATTGGAATATTAATGTTTTAAGAAGTAAGAACAAAACTATTAAATTCTTTGTCGGCAAATAAAAATAATTTAATACTAAAATTTAGAAATGAAAAAATAATAAAAGTGAAGGAAAAAAAAAAGGAAGAGAAATTGGCGGATCACATGGGGACAAGTAAAAAAATAAAATAGTCCCGCCAATGTATGATAAAAGCCTGCTTGGTTGTTACGTATTAGAACGTCTCAATCAATCATCACTTGTAATATAGTAATAAAAACCTCTAAACCCCTAAAAAACTAATTAACAAATCCTCAATCTACACAGCAGAGAGAGAGAGAGCTTGACGAGGAGGACGACGACGATGATCGACCCTTTAAATTACATTCTCTTCTCGTCAACGCGTTTCCTTCTTCTTTTCTCCTTCTTCTTTTTTTTCTCTCGACCTGTTCATGGTGGATGGGAGTCGGAGATCCTTTTCCACTTCCGCCGGACAAGTACCGTCGGGAGGTTGATATACCGCCGGATATTGCGTCCACTTCGGCGGTGATTAATGCTCGTTTGTCCGATGCTCCGATTCTTCTGTTTGTTTACTTCCACAAGGCTTTCCGTGCAGAGTTAGCGGAGCTCCATTGTCTGGCCGGTGGTCCGGTCCGGTCCGGTTCCGATCTGGCGGTGGAGCTCCGTTCTAAGTTTGAGTTTCTGAAGCTTGTTTATAAGTATCACTCCGCAGCTGAAGATGAGGTTAGATCTAGTCTTAGCCCTAAAGTCACAATTTATTTGTTCTAATCGTACGTTTTAGTAAAACATTGGATGCTCTAGGGAATAATAAAATTAAACAGTTCATCTTTTGAGAAATTTAGCAAAACTATACTAATGATTCATATTAGGACACACTAAGCTATCACCTTTGCTGTTTTGGAATAGTGGTTTTACTAGATTCTTGTTTTGTCTTTTTAAGTCAGAATTATTAGCAAAACGAAAAAAAAAATTTAAACCATCTTACAGCTAAAAAGTCAACGAGTGAGTGAACAGAGAGTTTTTGCATGATCAAAGACTTGAATGGTTCCGATTTCATCACAGTTATGTAATTTTTGTTTACTCTCTGGCAGGTTATCTTTTCAGCACTAGACACACGTGTGAAGAACATTGTTTTTAATTACTCGCTTGAACATGATGCCACAGAGGATCTTTTCACTTCTATTTTTCACTGGCTAAATGTTCTTGAAGAAGAAAGAGGAGACAGTACTTCCGATGTGCTTCGCGAAGTTGTATTATGCATTGGCACCATTCAATCATCCATATGCCAACATATGCTTAAAGAAGAGCGTCAGGTATATCGTAATAGCTTTCTCTGTTACCTATATCATATTGTGGTGCCTGAGCAGCCATACTCTGTAATGCAGGTGTTTCCTTTGTTGATTGAGAACTTCTCCTTTGAAGAACAGGCATCACTAGTGTGGCAATTCATTTGTAGTGTTCCGGTGATGGTTCTGGAAGAAGTTTTCCCATGGATGACGTCTTTACTCTCTCCCAAGGAGAAATCTGAAGTTGTGAATTGCATGAAAGAAATTGTCCCGAAGGAGGTCTCCTTGCAACTGGTATATATTCTGTACTGAGATGTGTGTGACTCTATTTTTGCAACTGTACTAACAGAATTAAACGATTTCTGAAGGTTATAAACTCTTGGCTGATTGATGATGATAGTCAATCTTCTTTGGTGGATCTTACAAAGATCATGAAAGGAGTGCAATCTGTAGAAGTGTCTGAAAATATGAATAACTTAGCTCACACAAGTTCATCAAGTGGGATGTTTCAACGTTTCTGGCAGTGGAGTAAAATGTCCTTTTCTAGTCCAAACACAGGAAACACTCTGATTCATGGTGTTCAGCTTTGGCATAATGCAATTAGAAGAGATTTGGTAGACATTCAAAAAGGATTAAGCTACTTGAAATTTCCAAGCCTTTCGTTGGATCTCAATGTGCTAGTGGTTCGGCTAAACTTCCTTGCTGATGTCCTTATCTTTTATGGGTAATAATAATTTGGGGAACTTGTTTTTTTCTATTTTATATGACATGGTGTGTATAGTTTCTTGGACCTTGTTTCGTTTCCTTTTTTTCTGCTCTTTTCTCTGAGAAACTGGTGACACACTTCATTGCAGCAATGCATTTAAGAAGTTCTTTTACCCAGTGTTTCAAGATATGGTGGATCAACAACACTCTTCCACTTCCAAACAATTCACCATTGATGGTCATGTGGAAAACTTCAAGAAGTCTCTAAACCTTGAAACTACAAAAGGGAGTGACAATTTTGTGATAACGCTTCAGGAGAAACTGGAATCCCTTATATTGACAGTAGCTAAACAGTTCTCTTTAGAGGAAACAGAGGTTAACTGTTTCATATTTTTATCAAACTTTGATATTTGGTTATCATTAATCTCTTTGTTTAGCTTTAGCTTCCTATTGCCTTGTTTGTCTCCATATGATATCCAAAGTATTCACTCATTGCTCCTCAGGTATTCCCTATTATCAGCAAGAACTGCAACATTGAAATGCAGAGGCAGCTCCTATACAGAAGCCTACACGTCCTGCCTCTGGGATTGCTGAAATGTGTCATAATGTGGTTTTCTGCTCAGTTGCCAGAAGATGACTGTCAGTCAATCATTCACTTCTTAAGTTCTGAAGATCCTTTTCCCAATAAACCTTTTGCGCAGCTCTTGTTGCAATGGTTTCGTTTCGGTTATTCAGGCAAAACACCAGTTGAAAGTTTCTGGAATGAGTTATCCTTTATGTTCAAACCGAGATGTTCATCTGAAGAGGAACACAATGAAGAAGCTTCTGGATCTTTCGGCCAGCAATCACAGCACCAACTATGCAAAGGATCCGATCCTTATTTGCTTAAAAACAAGTCTTCATTCTGTTTCCAGTCAATGGATCCACCTGCTGGTTACATGAATGAGACACCTTACTCAAGTGCAATGAATCAGCAAGTACTTATCCAAGGAAAGCTCAAGCCTCTTCAACATCTTCCTGACATTTTTGGCGACAAGAATATTGGCGAGCAGTTAACTATGATGGACTTGAAACCTATCGATCTGATTTTCTTATTTCACAAGGCAATGAAGAAGGATCTAGACTATCTTGTATGTGGCTCAGCTCGACTGGCAACAGACAGCAGTTTCCTTGGGGAGTTTCATCAGCGGTTTCATCTTATAAAGTTCTTGTATCAGATACATTCAGATGCAGAGGATGAGATTGCATTCCCAGCCTTGGAGGCCAAGGGTAAACTACAAAACATTAGTCAGTCATACAGTATTGATCACGAACTAGAAGTTGAACACCTCAATAAAGTATCATTCCTTTTGAATGAGATGGCAGAATTGAAAATGGTTGTACTGGAACGTGGGAATGTCAAGTATGAGAAGTTGTGTATGAGCCTCCAGGATATATGCAAGTCCATTCATAAGCTATTGTCTGAGCATCTTCACCGTGAAGAAACTGAGCTTTGGTGTCTATTCAGAAGCTGTTTCACTATTGAAGAGCAAGAAAAGATCATAGCATGCATGCTTGGAAGAATAAGTGGAGAAATATTGCAAGATATGATTCCCTGGTTAATGGAATCTTTGATCCCTGATGAACAACATGCTGTGATGTCCTTGTGGCGTCAAGCAACAAGGAAGACTATGTTTGGTGAATGGCTAACGGAATGGTATAGTTGTAATGTTACAGGAGAAGAAACTGGGGTAATAAATAAGAGCCCATCTGAGGATTCAGATCCTCTAGAAGTTGTCTGGAACTATCTCTTTGAAGGAGCGGCTGATGAGGATAGGAGCATTTGCAACAAACCTCGGGAATTTGTAGAGACAGATTCAAAGGGTATCATGAATAAGCCACTTGGAAAGGTTGCTCCCATCAACAAGGTAGAATTTGGCAACAAAGAGAAGAATCATAGAGAAATCTCAGAAAGTAAAAAGGTGTGTTTAGGTGCTGACCAAACGAAGTACAGAGAACAAACTGAAAGCAACTGTGAGTTCAGAAACTCTGCTCAAGCTTTCCAAATGTCTCAGAAATCTTCTGGTCAAGACAGTAAATATGAGTGCCTATTATCAATGAGTCAAGAGGATGTGGAGGCTACAATTAGAAGAATATCTCGTGACTCTTCCTTGGATCCTCAGAAGAAATCATATATCATCCAGAACTTGTTAATGAGGTAAGCTTTGCAATCCCAAATTTTTTTGTAAGAGAAAATATTTTTGTATCTTATAGTATGTCCAAAGTAGACATATGTATGAGTATGTGTTTAGAAAAAGAAGAAGAAAACTCTCTATAATAACTCTTGGTTGAGTAAATTATGCAATCATTTTTAAATAACCCATTTCTATGTTCTTTATTGTGACTTACACTAGGTTCTGTACTTTTTCAGTCGTTGGATTGCCACACAGCGGATTTATAATCTTGAACCATCCATTCTCGCAAGCAATAGGGAAGCAGTTCCTGGTCAGCATCCATCTTATCGAGATTCTCACAAACTGATTCTTGGTTGCAAACACTACAAAAGGAATTGCAAGCTTCTTGCTCCTTGTTGCAACCAGCTCCTCACCTGTATACGATGCCATGATGAAGAGGTTGATCACTTATTGGATAGGTATGTTGCTTCTATTTCCATGTACCAAACATCAGTAATCTTGTTGCACCTTCATTTGTCTTTAATTTTCTTAAATATACTTGTGTGCACTGTGCAGGAAACAAATTACAAAGATGATGTGCATGAAGTGCCTGATAATTCAGCCAGTAGGTGCGAGTTGCTCAAATACTTCATGTAATTCGTCAATGGGAAAATATTACTGCAAAATCTGCAAGCTATTTGACGATGATAGGTAAAGCTTCTACTGCTTAATTTGGTGCAGTGTAAGTAAAAATTGCATTGTGATGATTTTATATAGGATGTGGATGTTGTAGATATATAGCTTCGAATATGAAATGCTGAATCTGGAGGACTAGTGTTGATAAATGACAGTTAACTCCTTCTTGCTAAAGTCTTGTCTGGTTCCAAAAGGTCCCAACCTCAGTAGAAATCATATCTAAATGCAATTTGTTTCTGATAGACTTGATAACATGGTTAATAGTTTCTGACGAATTAAAGGTTTACTTGGCAGGGAAATCTATCATTGTCCCTACTGCAATCTCTGCAGGCTAGGAAAAGGACTAAGCATTGACTACTTCCATTGCATGAAATGCAATGCTTGTATGTCTCGAACCTTAGTAGAACATGTATGCAGAGAAAAGTGCTTAGAAGATAACTGTCCGATTTGCCATGAATACATATTTACCTCAAATTCTCCCGTAAAGGCTCTTCCATGCGGTCACGTGATGCATTCGACCTGCTTTCAGGTCCTTAACTCATCTGTCAATATGTTATATGGCAATTATGAAAAACCTGAAACATATTACTTAGGAAAGTGTGTTGTTTCTGGTTGTAGGAGTACACATGTTCGCATTACACATGCCCTATCTGCAGCAAATCACTAGGGGATATGCAGGTTAGATACACCAATATTCTGTTTCTCTCGTTGAACAATTACTAAAAATAGTCGCATAAAAGATAGCCAATGGCATCAAATGCTCCTGAAAAGAAAAAAACTCAAAACATAGTGTTTCTCCACCAACAAGAAAAGTGACACCATAGTGTGCTCTTAGTTCTTCTCTAGCCTTTTATAGTGACAAATGACAATTCCCCAGCATTATTAAGGCGATTCACACTAATCAAGGAATCATTACACACAGGTTTACTTTAGAATGTTAGACGCACTGCTCGCAGAACAGAAGATGCCAGATGAATACTTAAACCAAACACAGGTTCATCTCTCTCTCACACTCATACATATGCAAAATATCAGTTCCATTTTTAACTTAAGCATATGGAAAACTGGGTGCAGGTAATACTATGTAACGATTGTGGGAGAAAAGGAAATGCTCCTTACCATTGGCTCTATCACAAGTGCTCTTCTTGTGCCTCCTACAACACCAGACTTTTCTAGTTCCTTCTTCAATTTTCCTTCTTTTTCTCTTGTAAATCTACAAGTCTATAACAATTTTCTCTTCTTTTTGAAAGCATTTGATTTTGTATGGAAAAAAATATTCTGACATATTATTAAATCTAGATGATTGTTTACCACAATTGATTCCAAGTCATCTCAGATTATTGCGAGGAAGATACAACTGAATAGCAGAGGACAAAAGAATGGAGAGAAACTCCATGTCTAGCTCTAAGCCTCTAACCTTAACTTATGACTTACAAACTAAACAATTCATAAGATGCAATCGACCAAAAGAAAAAAAAAAAAAAAAAAGCCTAAATGTGATACAAAAACTCACAGCAAATGCATCCTCTCAACATGAGACTGAAGCAGCCATTTGTTGAGAGACTCTCCACACCCAACGAAACAACCTGAGTTTCCACTCTCCGTGAAAAACGGTGAACCAAAGATGTTGAGGAGCTCTTCAACTGCTTGTCTCACCATCGAGGTACCGGTGACTCTACTACGTCTTCCCCAACCAGTTACTATATCAATCCGGGAAGGGCAAGTTCCAGAGACTAACATCTGCTTACGGAACCAAGCAAGCGTCCTAGACAGTGCAGTGACTGCAGTTCCCTCTGACATTACATGGAGATTGATAAGCCAGTAGCTGCAGCTTTTCTCCCTTAATGCATCAGGAAACACATTCTTTTGTGCAGCAACTTCCCAAACAGATCCCGCCTCTTCTTTTTGCCCGGATTTGTGTAGAAAGTCAACCACCGCGTCCACAAGTCCTCGCTTGCTCTCTCTGTCCTCGCTGTGCATCAGATTCAGGAAGTTGTTCGCATGGTTGCGCACATTTTGGCCATCCGGACCTGCAGCTGGCATTTTGAGGAGAAACATGTGTGCCGGATGACCCGTGTTTGCCATCAGCTGGCCACAGAAACCCATGTCGAGTTTTGACCGACCATCTGTGCAAGAACTCAAGAGTAACGTGTATGTCTGCAAAGATGGGCGTAGACCAAGCCCCAGCATGTTTTGTAATAACTCATAAGCTTCAGCTATCTTGTTAACCCTAAGGAAAGTACTAAGAAGGGAATTGCATGTAGGAACATTAGGTAGCAGACCAGCATGAAGCATTGCCTGATACCATTGCCATGCCTTTTCCACATTACCAGCTTTTCCCCACAAATCCACCAAAAGACCATAAACTGGCTCATCCGGAATCCAGTTCTTCTGCTGCATCTCGGTGAAAACAGCCTCTGCTTCCTCGAGATATCCACAGTGTCCAAGCACCTCCATCACAATGCTATAAGTCACTTTGTCAGGCTCAAATCCAGCATTTTGCATGTCACGGTAAAGTTTCAACGCGCTCTGATAGTTTCTCGCTTTGGCATGCAAGTCTATCATGATGTTATATGTGACCAAGTTAGGGGTACAACCCTGATCAACCATCTCACAAAAGAGCCTGTGTGCAGCGGGTAAATGTCCAGCTTTTCCAAGACAATTGATTATGACACTGTAAGTGAAAGTATCAGGAGAAAGACCTCCTGCTTGCATTCTCTGGTACATATCCATGGCAATGTCGAGAAATCCAGCTTTAGCATGAATGTCTATCAGTGTACAGTAAGTTACCCGGTCAGGTTTGCATCCAGTCTCTTGCATTTGATTGAACACATTCATAGCTTCGTTCAGGTAATTGGCGCGGCCATAACTGTGGATAAGTCGGTTGGTTATATGTAACTGTGTTTGGCTGACATCCATCTCTGACCATCTCATCGAGGAGCTTGTTTATGGCACCAAATTGCTTAGCACGACCAAGATTACCCACCATAGTGGTATAAGTATGCCCATCATGCTTAAACCCAGGTTGCCTTTTTAACCAGTAGAAGAAACCAAGAGCATTTCCGTAGTCATTCATCTGCTTAAGAACTTGGTTTGCTTGGTATGCATCTATCCTCATATCGAGATTTTGAAGGGCCTCTTCAGCAGCAGGACCCCACCTGAATCTTCTCAAAACACTGGAAACATTTTCCACAATGTACCCGGAGTTACAATACTGCCTTGATGTCAGAGCAGTCCCTGGAGGCACTTTCACCATTTCCATTGAAGAATTACTGAAACCATTTGGGACAAACCTGTTTGCATCAATACTGGGTCTCTGCAGCACGCTTGTTCTCTTGCCATACGTGTTATTTGTTGTGGGTAACGACTTCCCTGCCCCAGAATTTGAAACTTGTTTGAATCCTTTAACAAATCCAGGTCTTTCAGCTTCCTTAGCCCCTCGGACGTTGCTACTAGAATTTCTAATTTTACCCACTGATGACTCTTTAGCAGCTGATCTAGGGTAAACTTTGGCAAAGTGCTCTCTTCTTATAGCTTTCACATTCGACGACTTAACACTTGAAAGAGGCCGAGTTGGATCAACCATACAGCTTTTCGAGAAACCAAATACTTCACCTCCTCCATCAGTGGAAGGAATCTTGCAATTCGCTAAATCTGACAAAAAGTTTACCGCAACAACACCAGCCTTGAAAATCTGATCGCCAATAGGTTCTGAAGAAGCTTCACCTTCCTCCTTTCCAACGATGGTTGATGCATAACTAACGGAATGTGATTTAAGAGGCAAAGCAGGGGAAGAAGAAACATGCTGAGGCAACAGAGATGGCCGACCCAAAACATCAACCTTCTTTGGAACCACCGGTTTAGTTACCTCTCCTCCTGGTAATATACATCCCACTACTGAAGGCTTAGGGAGAATACCAGGTGGTCGTTTTTCAGTAAGTGCAGCATCGTTCCTAAGTTGCTGACGTCTCGAGACACAAGTTTCATCGTCCGTGTATGCACACGAATTCCCATCAGCTACTGGTCTCGATCCATTAAGAAAAAAGGATCTTGCTGTACTCGAAAGGTTACTAATGTGCTTTGCGCGTATCATTTCTCTGCAATGAAAACAAAAGCAAATAAAAACCACAGATTCAGATCAACTCACAGGACATGATTGATTATCAAGAATTACTACAACAAAGACGGTTCCCAAGCATACAACAAATCCATGAATTGTAGAAGAACGCATTAGAAACATACCCAATTTAGCTCTTTCTCCAAACTTTGTACATTACTACAACAACTAGCTTCTTCCCAACAACTTAAAGATCTCCAACTTTATTGTATACTCACAAGTGAACCATAACACACTTCGAAATGAGTAACTTCCCAAGAAAAAATTACAGAAAACTCTATACTTCCCCTGCATCCCCCAGTTAGAGAACATCCAATTCTAACCAAATGCCCAAATTACATCACCAAAAGACTCTCTTTTCGACATATGATTCACATTAGAATCCCACTAACGCTCAAAAGTTTTACAATTTTTCAAAGTTGAGCTAAAAATGTCGAGCAAACACGTTAAACCCAGTAAACATAACAAAAACAGAAAACCCCATCGCCCATCGGAGAGAAATCTCAAAAACAAACGAATCCCATAAATCATCTTTAAGTAGAGATCCCGTCGAAGCTGAGATTTTTTGAACCAATTGAATCATAAGTAAGCAAGATCAACAGAATACAAAAGTCACCTGAACAAGCGGTGGCGTTGACTTGTGTTTAGGTTTTATGGTTTCAAGATTTCGTCAGGTGGAAATTGAAAATAAATAGAGGCGCCAACGAGTTCGTCTTCTTGCTCACGTTGCCGTCGGAGTTGAGAGAAGAAGGCTTTCTTCTACTCTCCAAGCATATTGGTCACACCACACGGAGGCTGCTGCCAAATTCTAAAGGTCTCAACTTTTTTTTTTTTTTTTTGCTCTCTCTTTTTATATTTTTACTTACATTTCTGTTACCTAAAGTTTCAAATATACCCCTCTTCTTCTATTTGTTTTCAAATAGCACACTGTACTTTTATTTTTTATAACAACTCCCCTTCATTCTTTTATAAGTTTTTTAATTTTCCTTTTCAAAGTTAACCAAATACAATGATTCAGTGAACATTTTGTTGTTCGAAGATATTAGTGTCAAATCTTTTACTTTAAAAAATATTATATAAACATGAGAGTTATAGAAGAATCTATGGGTTTAGCTAAAAATGGCTGGAGAAGTTGAGCTTCTTTTTGTAATTATAATCTTTTACCACTTCCCCCCTTTGGCTATTTCTTATTTGCAACGTAGAAGCCTTGCCTTCCTCAAGTTTCGTATGTCTTCGTTTTAACACGTGGCGTTTGCTTTTCATGTCTTGCCCGTGACTGCCCCTGTTACTTTAGCGGTCAGAGAAATTTTTGTTTTCAGCTGTAATTTGACTATTTAAGATTTGGGAGAGATTCTTGGTGGGGAAGTTGAAAAAATAATTAAGAAAAAAAAACTATTAAAATTATATAGAGATAGCAATTGTGAAATTATTTTGTAGATTTTGCTAATCCATCCTATTCTGCAAAGTCCCCATATCCATATAAGCCCGTTATGTTAGAAGCCCACTTAACCTGTAACTAAAAAAACTGCATAAAGTATTGAGTTATTATTTCCCAAAAAAGTCAAGAAAAAGGGTAACTTGAAAAGACCGTTGCAGCATAAACCACGATTAAAAGAACAAAAATTTGACTATAACAATTTGTGGTATAATTGAACTTTCTGTATAGTATATAACAAACTATGTCAACTAATATACATCTAATTAGTTTACATAACCATAAATTTGGGGCTATAAATAAGTTGTATGCAAAAAAAGTGATTGAACTTAAAGTAAATCGAAACGTTGGCGTAACAACATAAATTACACATGCAATCACATGCATTATAGTTGGAACCCGTCATGATCTCAATGCCCAAACATAATCATTCTCTTCAACAGAAAAAAAAATATACACTTTATCCCAATATTTTCGTCACTTTTCCTGTTTTAAATCTTTAAGATATGCCAGCTTTAAAGTTGCCGACGATAAAAGCATTTCTTAATTCTTCGGAAGATTTATTAACGAGTTAAAAAAATCGAAATTTCGAGACATTGTTGTATGTATAATGAAACTTTAATGAACATAATTAAACACGATAAGGTTTTGAAAAAAAAAATAGCATGAATAGTATGTGTTGGGTTCTCGACGTTGGTGTATTTTTAGTAGGGTTCATCATAGATAGATTAGGAGGTTGAAAGGTCTAGTTGGACAATTAATTGAAACCGATTTGTTCTGACCTACCAAATATTAATATGATCGAATCATTGACAACAACAAAAAAAAATCACATAAGAAATCCATAATAATATGAAAACAGTGTGGCTTTGCTTTAAAATATTTCAACGTATATGCATACTTTATACTTAATCCACCACGTGTTCCTTATTAAGTTATAACAAAAGCACTTAAGCTCTTAGTTGTTATGTATGAACTCACAAACAATGAAAGTTAAATCTAAATTTTGATCACGGTAATATAGCTCAATATAGCTCTAATCCTTTGTAAGAATGTAAGAATCTTGGTAAATGGCGACTGGATGTCTGCTTTTCCGCAATCTCTGGGAGTTTTTGGGGAACCAGGCTTCTCAGACCACAGCCCTTGTTGTCTCTTCCTAGATATCAACAAGCCGAAGATCAACTTGCCTTTCAAATTCCTGACCATGTTGAATCAACACCCGGATTTTGCACCCCTTATCAAGACATGGTGGACAGCTCTAAACTTCGAGTGCTCAAGAATGCTGAAATTCTCGAAGAAGCTGAAAGAACTAAAAGCAGTTATCAGTGAATTCAGGAAAAATAACTACTCAGACTTGGAAAAGAGAGTGCTCCAAGCTTATGAGGATCTTCTTGCCTGTCAGCAAATCTTGCTAAGTGATCCATCGGACCAAGCAATGCAAAGAGAAAAACAAGCACATCAAACCTGGTGTCTATTGGCAAAAGCAGAGGAGACTTATTTAAGACAGAAATCAAGGATTTGTTGGCTTGAAGAGGGTGACAAGAATTCAAAGTTTTTTCACAGGGTGGTGCTATCTAGACAAGCTCAGAATCAAATCCTCTTTCTCACTGACGAAACTGACCGTATCGTCGACACGAAGGTTGGTATCCAGAACTTAGCTGTTGAGTTCTTTCAGAATACCCTAGGTTCAGGATCAAACGCAACTCCCCTTTCTGTTGAGGAGCTCCAGCAGCTTCTTCCTCAGAGATGCTCTGTACAAGCTTTACAAGTCCTATCTGCTTCCGTATCGCCAGAGGAGATTAAAACAGTGGTCTTTTCCCTTCCGAAAAACAAGGCCCCTGGACCAGATGGCTACCCTGTAGAATTCTTCACGGCTCACTGGGAAGTTGTTGGATCTGATCTAATCTCTGCAGTTCTGGAATGCTTCAACCCCGGATGTATCCTCAAGCAATGGAACTCTACCATTCTCACTCTCATCCCGAAATCGCAAAATGCTTCATGGATGACAGACTTTAGACCAATTGCCTGTTGTAATACGATATACAAAGTAGTATCAAAGCTACTGGCTA
Organism: Camelina sativa; assembly: GCF_000633955.1. Taxonomy (NCBI): domain Eukaryota; kingdom Viridiplantae; phylum Streptophyta; class Magnoliopsida; order Brassicales; family Brassicaceae; genus Camelina; species Camelina sativa. The sequence goes on along the minus strand of NC_025701.1, from coordinate 8,761,140 downwards.
ACAGGCTAAAGACGGTTTTGTCTGAGCTCATCGCCAACACCCAGTCTGCCTTCATCCCGGGTCGCCTCTTGGTTGAAAATGTGCTATTAGCTACGGAACTGGTCCAAGGATATAATCAGAAAAATATCTCTTCAAGGGGAATGCTTAAAGTGGACCTCAAAAAGGCCTTCGACTCTGTACACTGGGAGTTCATTATCAATACGCTGAAGGCACTGGACTTCCCTGAACATTTTGTCAGACTCATCACTGAATGCATCACGACTCCTCGTTTCTCAGTCTCTATCAATGGTGAATCATGTGGCTTCTTTAGGGGTGCAAAAGGTCTTCGACAAGGTGACGCCATATCTCCCTACCTGTTTACTCTGGCTATGGAGGTTTTCACGCAAATCCTAAACAGCTCATACAACAGAGGTCTCATTGGTCATCATCCTAACGCTGAAAACCCTCAAGTAACCCACCTGGCCTTCGCGGATGACATCATGATCTTCTTTGATGGTCAAAAAGACTCCTTGGATAACATCACACGGGCTCTCCAAGGTTTTGCTGATATCTCTGGACTCTCTATGAATAAGACAAAGACGGATCTGTTTGTTGCAGGAGTGAACCAAACTGAAACCAATAGGATTGCTTCCCTTGGATTCAGCTTCGGTTCACTCCCTATCAGATATCTNTCGTTTCTCAGTCTCTATCAATGGTGAATCATGTGGCTTCTTTAGGGGTGCAAAAGGTCTTCGACAAGGTGACGCCATATCTCCCTACCTGTTTACTCTGGCTATGGAGGTTTTCACGCAAATCCTAAACAGCTCATACAACAGAGGTCTCATTGGTCATCATCCTAACGCTGAAAACCCTCAAGTAACCCACCTGGCCTTCGCGGATGACATCATGATCTTCTTTGATGGTCAAAAAGACTCCTTGGATAACATCACACGGGCTCTCCAAGGTTTCGCTGATATCTCTGGACTCTCTATGAATAAGTCGAAGACGGATCTGTTCGTTGCAGGAGTGAACCAAACTGAAACCAATAGGATTGCTTCCCTTGGATTCAGCTTCGGTTCACTACCTATCAGATATCTAGGCTTGCCGCTTATGCACAGGAAGCTGCGTGTAGCAGACTATGAGCCTCTGATTGACAAGATTACTTCGAGATTTACTAGTTGGTCCGCTAGAGCACTCTCATATGCAGGGAGAAGGGAGTTGATTTCAACTGTTATATATGGCACGATAAATTTCTGGGCTTCTGCGTTTATTTTACCAAAAGCCTGCATCAGACAAGTGGAGAGCCTATGCGTTAGATTTCTTTGGTCTGGGGATATTACAAAGAAACCCCACGCAAAAGTAGCCTGGAAATTGATATGTCTACCTAAGGAGGAAGGAGGTCTGGGTCTTCGATGCTTCTCATTGTGGAATAAAGTCCTCTGTCTCAAGTTGATTTGGAGGCTTTTCTCTGCAGAAGACTCGCTTTGAGCAAAATGGCTAAGAAATAATAAGATCAAAGATGGGGTCTTTTGGCTGATAGATGATAAGAAACAGACATCCTGGACGTGGAAAACACTTCTGCAACTGCGTCCTCTGGCAAGTCGGTTCTTACGATCTGAGGTGGGAAATGGGAAACATGTAAGCTTTTGGCATGATTGGTGGACGCCGTTTGGGCCGCTCATCAACTTCCTGGGGCCAACGGGACCAAGTCAAACTGGGATCCCTTTACACTGTTCTGTCGCCATGGCATGCTCTCCGAGGTCATGGAGGATAAGACCAGCTCGATCGCCACAAGCAGAGCAACTTCACATTCACTTAACAACAGTGCTGCTTCCAGCTTCGACATCTGAATCGGACTCTTTCCTCTGGCAAATTGAAGGTGAACGTTCAAGCAAATTCAATATTCAGAAAACCTGGGAGGTTCTCCGAAACAGACAAGGGTCCGTAACCTGGTCAAAGCAAGTCTGGTACAAAGGAGCTATCCCAAAACATGCGTTTCTTCTGTGGATCACTCATCTAGACCGACTCCCAACGAGATCTAGATTGGCGACCTAGGGAATGCAGATCGATACTTCTTGTTGCATATGCGGGCTCTATCCTGAAACCAGTGATCATCTATTCCTTCACTGTGAATATAGTGAGGTATTATGGGCTGAGGTTACAAAATGGCTAGGGTACAAACCCTTTGTGTTTCAAACGTGGGAACTTTTTTTCGGCTTGGTTGGATTGTTCAGATGCTATTTCTACTCAAACGTTAAGGAGGCTAGTTGCACATGCTGTTATTTACACCTTGTGGAATGAAAGGAATAACCGGCTGCATAATAACGACTCCACACCAGCACATGTACAATTCAAGGTTCTGGATAGACAAGTCAGAGACGCCATTCTCGCAAAGGGTCATCAGAAAAACTTCAAGGATCTTCTGGGACAATGGTTGAAGCACCTGTAACGAGTAATTTTTGCTCTCGTGTTTTTCTTCAAGTAGCCCTTGCTTTTCTAAATTTTTTTGGCAAGGCCTAATATGTATAACAATTATTGTAGTATCCTACAATCCTTTTCTTCAATGAAAATTCACAAATTTAAAAAAAAAAAAATATATGTAATGATACTAATTAGGTATCTTGTCGAAACTACACAGACATATATACTAATTAGGTATTATATGTATTGAATGGTATCACAAGGTAATGTAAATCCAAGATAAAGGAAACGAGTATGATGACATTGACAAATTGAACTTGTAGCGAAGTCAGGATAACAAGACTTGTGGTTTCTACTTTCTAAGCCAAAAAAAAAAACCACATAATTTTCGTTGATTTTTATTGTTTCTAGTTGTTGACTTCCATTATTGGAATCTTTTTTGTTATTTTGCTTATCTTTTTCGATTTTTCTGTAGCTGTTTTAGTTTATTTTCTACAACACAATAACTATTGCTCATAATTGACGAAGTCTACACACCTAATTTTCTTTTGTTGTCGGCAATTTCTTCCTATCTAGAATCTAGATTATAATTACGCGGGATACATCCAGACTTCGAAATAATACGGTTCTTACTTCTATAAAAAAAAAAAAATTTGCTCTAGAATTCGAAGTCTCAAAATAGTATATAACTTCTCTCTCTCTCTATCATTATTTTTGTTGGACCAAAAGAAAAAAAAAAAAA
>NC_025701.1:8691098-8757446 GCF_000633955.1 Camelina sativa | reverse complement strand
AACTTCAGTATTATCTCTTCATTCATTATTACAATGAATCACACCAACGAACGGCTAATGCGGTAATAATACCTCATTGTTAAATTGTTCATTGTTTGGAATATGGACTTAATTATGAAACTTATTTTCTTAAAACTGTTATTTCTATGTGAAATTATCACATTTTTAAAATAAATGCTCCTTTAAAACGAGGCAATTCAAAGCTTTGGATTTTCTGATTTTGTAGTAAATCCAAAATTTAAATTTTCTAAAAATTATTGTTGTCGGTTACCATTTGCATTTTGATAGATTTTAATCATCACAACACAGGATATGCAATATAGATATGGTCACTATTAACTTGAGAAAGATCATAGTATAGATTACCCATAATTATTTCTCTTGTTTTTCTTGTGCCATTGAAATGCAAGATTAAAAAATATCCAATGAGTTCAACACTCAACGAAGATATATAGTCAATTCTTAATTTCTGTGAGTCACAAGCTTGGACCAAAATCTCCATCTAGAACAAATATAAAAATAAAACAAAAAAAATGTTTATAAAGAAGATGGTGAAATGGTTAGAATAATGGGAACAATCCCTCAAGTAATACGCTAATTAATACAGTATTAAAATGCATTTTATTATAATACACAAAAATCAAAGATACCTTTTTTTTTTTGATTTTATTTATTTAATCAAAACAAACCAAAATCCCAAATTTCGAAAGGTCCGACTTTTCTTCACCTGAACCCGCGTTTTCTCTCCTTCCCCCCTACATTAACTCATCCAATTCGCCGGAATATAACACCTCCACCGTCTCCTCCGACGTCTATACAAACCCAAAGAGATAACCTTTCCCCCTCTTCTATCTAACTTCTTCTTCTTCTTCTTCTTCCTTAATCCTCTTCCTCCCCAAAGTTGCTGAGTCTCTTTCAACTCAGCCATGGGTAACTGTAACGCCTGTGTAAGGCCTAACTCAAATGAATCAAAACCATCTCCAAAGCCCAAAAAACCAAATCGAGATCGGAAATTAAACCCATTCGCCGGAGATTTCGTCAGATCCCCAACTCCAATCCGTGTTCTCAAAGACGTAACCCCTATGACCCACCAGATCACCGACAAATACATCTTAGGTCGAGAATTAGGTCGCGGCGAATTCGGAATCACTTACCTCTGTACTGATCGCGAAACCCACGAAGCTTTAGCTTGCAAATCGATTTCGAAACGGAAGCTCCGAACCGCCGTTGATATCGAAGACGTTCGTCGCGAGGTAGCGATTATGTCTACTTTGCCTGAGCACCCTAACGTGGTGAAGCTTAAGGCGAGTTATGAGGATAGCGAGAACGTGCATCTCGTTATGGAGCTTTGTGAAGGAGGTGAGCTTTTTGATCGGATCGTTGCTAGAGGTCATTACACGGAGCGTGCTGCTGCTGCTGTGGCGAGAACCATCGCTGAGGTTGTGATGATGTGTCACTCTAATGGAGTTATGCATCGAGATTTGAAGCCTGAGAATTTCTTGTTTGCTAACAAGAAGGAGAATTCTCCTTTAAAGGCTATTGATTTTGGCTTGTCTGTGTTTTTCAAACCTGGTAAAGATCCAATTTTTAATGGTTTCGTTGATATGTATTTATAACTCAGTGGTGGATTCTAATTTTAGAATATCCTGTTTTATCTCCTTTATTGTAGGAGATAAGTTTACAGAGATTGTAGGAAGTCCATATTATATGGCTCCAGAAGTGTTGAAGAGAGATTATGGACCTGGGGTTGATGTGTGGAGTGCAGGAGTTATCATCTACATCTTGCTCTGTGGTGTTCCTCCTTTTTGGGCTGGTTAGCTTCTTCTTTTATTTCTTCTAGCAGCTGTGTGATTGTCATCTATGTTGGTTAACTGAAGTGGTGGGATTGTGGTTTCTGTTGACAGAGACTGAACAAGGTGTTGCTCTTGCCATTTTGCGGGGAGTTCTTGATTTTAAGAGAGATCCTTGGCCTCAGATATCAGAGAGTGCTAAGAGCCTTGTGAGGCAGATGTTGGATCCTGACCCGACTAAACGGTTAACTGCTCAGCAAGTGTTAGGTAAAGCTCCTGCGTTTTGTGTCACTGTTTTTTAAGGTTAGTTATCTTAATTCTTCAACATCCTTACTAACTGGAATTTTTTGTTTTCTTCACCTTTTTCAGCTCACCCTTGGATACAGAATGCAAAGAAAGCTCCCAATGTTCCATTAGGGGATATAGTCAGATCGAGGTTAAAGCAGTTCTCTATGATGAATAGATTCAAAAAGAAAGTACTTCGCGTAAGTGTTTTCCTTTTTCCTTCTAAAATTTGTAGACAGCTCGAGTCTATATTTGGTTTTGATCATCATTTGTCCCTTTTGATACTTCCAGGTGATCGCGGAGCACATGTCTATTCAAGAGGTTGAAGTAATTAAGAACATGTTCTCACTAATGGATGATGATAAGGATGGTAAAATAACTTACGAGGAACTCAAAGCTGGACTTCAGAAGGTCGGTTCACAACTTGGTGAACCAGAGATCAAAATGTTGATGGAAGTGGTAATATATTTTTAAGCATTATCCTTCCCTGATAAAAGACTAATTCAGTGATCTTCTCTGATAAACATAGCTGAAATTTGTATGGCTTTGACTTGACGCAGGCGGATGTTGATGGGAATGGGGTTCTGGATTATGGAGAGTTCGTAGCTGTGATAATTCACTTGCAGAAGATAGAAAATGATGAACTTTTCAAACTAGCTTTTATGTTCTTTGACAAAGATGGAAGTGGATACATTGAACTTGATGAGCTACGGGAAGCTTTAGCTGACGAGTTAGGTGAACCAGACATCAGTGTTCTAAACGACATCATGCGTGAAGTTGACACTGACAAGGTTCTTTGAAATCTCTGAACAAATCCTCCTTAAGGCCTAACAGTTTAGATTTTGAAGTGAACAGATAAAATCACTCTGTTTCTGAGTTGGACTGTTGGTGTTGTTTGTTTTACAGGACGGGCGTATAAACTATGATGAGTTTGTGGTGATGATGAAAGCTGGAACTGATTGGAGAAAGGCGTCGAGGCAATATTCAAGAGAGAGATTCAAAAGCTTAAGCATTAACTTGATGAAAGATGGGTCATTACACCTCCATGACGCTCTCACTGGACAAACTGTTCCTGTTTGATTTTATTCGTTTATCAGTTAATGCTCCGTTTTTTCCCTTTTATGAAGTGGGAATTTTCCGGGCTTGTTCTTCTATGGATGGGGATTTTACAAAGCTATGGTCATTCACATATATAAACATTTTGGGTTGTATTTGTATGTAATGTTCTTGTTCAAAGGTTGTGTATTTATTGTCTCAAAGCCCTAAACAAAGAGTCAAAGTAAAGATCTTTATTACACTGAAACCTTATCAAACTCATCAGAAGACTTGTCCATGTCCTTGTCCTTGATCACAACATCTTTGTAACGGTACCAATGTGAGACTAACAAGAAATAGGCAAAGTTTGGAGTCATGATACCAGCAACCAAGAAGTAGAAGTACTCTAATCTCCCTTTGTTCAGATCTTCCGGAAGCCAACTTCCTCTCGAAAACCCTTCTGTGGTATCATGCACCGCTGATAACAAAAAGGTGCTGAGGTAACTCGCCAGTCCAATTCCACAATAATACAGAGAACCAGCGAAACTTCTCATGTTCTCTGGAAACTGTTTGTAGTAGAACTCCATTTGTCCAACTCCAGCAAGGGCGTCCCCAATACCCATTAGCACTAGCTGAGGAACCAGCCACATACCAGACATGGAAGAGATTGCGCCTTTTCTCGGGACAAACCCTAGTGTCGGCCTTGTGAGAGCTACCTTTCTTCTGTAGTGTTCTACAGTTGCAGACACCATCATACTTATGATGCATATAAAAATTCCTGCTCCAACTCTCTGCAGTTGTGTGATACCACCGCCTCTGCCTGTGTACTTTCTAAGGAAAGGTACAAGGACACGGTCATAGATAGGTATGAATATTGTCATTCCAAGCATTAAGAAGACGGTATAAGTCGCTCCTGGGATCTTAAAACTTCCTGAACCGAGGCGTCTATCGGATTGAAGAGACTGAAAGACTGTATAGGTTGTTTGTTGAATGTAAGCTAGGTAAAATAAGGCGGCCGAGAGCCAAACCGGAAGCACCCGGATCACATATTTCACCTCCTCCACTTGCTGCATACTGCATAGTTTCCATGGATTGGCTGGCGACCCATCTTTGTTTAGCTTGTCGTCTTGCGTTTGGATTGCCGATTTGTCAAGAAACCTGCAAATTAAGAAAACCCTAAAATGTTTCTAATTTGTTCCACAAAGAACTAAGAGAAAAGGGTAGGGAATTAGTACCTGAACTGCTCTGAATGGCTCAGTGTCGAGTTCTTATAATCCTTTGCGATGTAGTTGTAAAGCTCGTTAGTCCCAACGGTATTTAAACGCCTCTTCTTGAACGCAACAACAATGACACGCGTTATGCTGTGAATGGGACTGCCACTAGGTTTAACCTTGACATAGAGCTTAGAACCGGCGAAGAATATGATGCAACCAAGTAACATTAGAATAGCTGGGAGGGCTAAACCAATGTTCCAGCTCATATTTGACTGAACATAGACGATGAGCGTTAACGACACCATTTGAGCAAACGTGAAGGTGAAGAAATACCAATTGAAGAAACTATCAATCCCTTGTTTCCCTTCTTTTGTCTTCGGATCGAACTGATCAGCACCAAACGGAAGATTGCACGGCCTAATCCCACCGGCTCCGATCACCAGCAAAACCATTGCTCCGGCGAGAAACATGATTTGTCCGATGGATGGCCCATTGCACACGCTTCCTGTTTCCTTAGCGCATTTATCTGGATGCAGCTTATGAATCACAGCCGTTAGATCCATCGCCACCGAACCCTTTAAATACAAAAAAAAAAAAAAACAAAAGATCCTTTACTTTTCAGACACAGACAGCAAGGTCAGTGAATATTTAAACTGAGAATTTTGATGAATTGGTCTTGGTGTTACGAGGAAGCAAGCGATCATGGCAAAAGATAGGGTTTTGTAGCGGCCGAAGTAGGAGTCACAGATAAAGGCGGCGATGATGGTGCCGAAGTTGCTTGTGCCGCCATAGATGTTGACGACCTTCGCCGCCGTGATGTTCTCCATGTTAAAAACCGTTGTTAAGTATACAACCAAATTCGATGAACTCCCAACTATCCCCAACTTCTCAAATGTCTCATTTCCTTAAAAAAAAAAAATCAAGAAACAGAGCATTAAGCTACTCTGTTTATGATCTTCTCTGTTTCTTCCATCAGTTTCTTGTTCGTTACAAGTTTCAAATTTTAAGTATATAAAAATTGAAGTAATACCAATGATGAAAGGCATGACTTTCCACCCTCTGTAGATGATCTTAGACTCATCACCTTCTGTAATGTTCTTATCTATCTTCTCAGCCTCCATTGCTATGTTTTTCTCGCTCTACTTTTGCTCACACTAAATGTGATCTAAGTATGTGTGAATGTGTGTATATATTTTTAGTTGGCAATGAGAATGATTCCATCACTGGTGAGGACAAAAAAGTTAATTGGACATTATACCAAAACACAAGTGTTCGGTTAGAATAATACTATTACTTGACAATAAAGACTCGACTTTATCGAAATAAGGACTAGAGTTAATTTGTGTGCCTTCTATTTTGATTTGTCAACAAACGCACTACATATGAGTTCGGATAGCTGATTAATTATCTGTTGCAGTGAGTAATGAGTTATGTAACATTCTCAAAACGATATGAACTATAAAGAAACGAACTTATTTTTGTTATTAGTTTATATTAACTGAGCAAAAATTTTAAAAGTCGCTCAGATTTATTAGTTCATGGGTCGTGCTCGGTAACTCGTCTGTAAATAGAAAACAATGTTACAAAAGCTTCACGTGTCAATAGAACAACTTCCCAAAACCTTCTCGTATAGGAAAAAGTGGGGAAAAATGCCTTTCCCGATTACAGTTTTGATTATCACGGGAACCACAAATATATATACCTTTTCTTAGTTGATAAAGCCATAAGAATCAAATTCCTTTTTGATTGAATTAGCCCAAAATTAAATAACTTTTTCTGAAAACTTATTAATTAGCACTATCGGTAATTAACCTTATAACGTTCGTTCGTTGCTGAATAACAAATTAAAGATTAGTTTTTGGAGCCTTAATTGTTAGTATCTTTTTTTTTTGTCGTTATAATAATTCTAACAAGGTGCCAAGGTGAAAATATACGTCAGCTTTGGATCATAACGTACGTAAGTTTGCTTCTTAGCTGAAAGAAGATTTTAATTAATGCAGCACCATTAGTGTTACTTCTATTTACAACGTACATACACAAAAGCAAATTTAATTAGAGATATAGTTTACTAAATAATCTCAACTTCCCTTTCCTCTAGTTGATTGGATGCAAAGCTGGCTCATGTTCAAGTGACTTGGTGAACTGCAAGAAACACATAAGAATCTGATTTCATAAAGATATGGAAAATTTTCACCGGTTGTGTTATAACAACAAAAACTTTTTCACCTGAGAGATTTTAAGCTCAAGCTCGTTCCACTCCGAGGATGGATTGCTTCCTGAAACTATGCCTGTTCCAGCATAGATCAAAGCTCCAAGACCCTGGGAACACACAAAAAAAGATCATATAGGTGCAATGACTTAAACAGTAAATGACCAGTTTGCTACACTGGAAAAAAGAATGTTATAAGTAAAAAAAAAAAAAAAAAAACTCGCCTTTTCGACTAAAGCAGATCTTATGCCTACAGCAAATTCACTCTCTCCACCACCAAAGAAGCCAATAGGTCCAGCATACATTCCTCTATCAAATGACTCTAGAAAACGTAAAAAAAAAAAAGAATAAGATGTATCAACTCTGAAACCTCAGTATCAATCCTATCAAATAGAAGCACTTATTAGGAGATGGCTTCTTCAGCAGACAAAGTTCTTTTTCCGGTAAGACTTTAGAGTTAAGAAATTGAAAAGGCACAAGAATCAAAGCATAGTATACCAATTCGTTCAATCAAAAGCCTTGCTTCCTCTACTGGACATCCGCAAACAGCTGGCGTTGGATGCAAAGCAGCCAAGATGCCAAACTGAATATAGACAGAAAATATTTTGAGGTAAGAGAATAAACAAATGTAGCTTTCGTCACCCAATAGCTAGATGACTGTAAGAGAATAAACAGATTTTTGAGTGAAAAGAAACTAATTTTATAAGTAAAAAAAACTTGCAGAACAAATCAAGTGATTCAGATGATCATGAGATGTTAAATCAACGTTAAACTGTCATCAAACCTCATCATCTTCTTTTCTTAGTTCTCCTGCAAGTTGAGAATACAGATGCTGTACTCTTGCAAGTTTTCTCACCGATTTCTGAGGTTCAACAAATACTCTGTCACATATGGTCTGCCAAAAATAAGAGAAGAATATGTTTTAGCATTCTGTAGATCATAGACACTAACAATTACAAACTAAAGACTAAGCTAATAAGATTGAACTTACTTTTAGCTTTTCTCTTATGTTTTCTCGCACAATAGAAAACTCAAGATCGTCTTTTGCACTGCAAAAGTATTTGCAAATAATATAAATACTTTTACATGCAAGTTTCTAAACATGCATCTTGCAGTAAGTATTCAAAGCAATTTTTTTCCTTCTAAAAGTGACCTGGTTAGTAAGTCGCGCTCAATCTCCATTTCACGAACCATCGAGTCTCCTCTAGGCCTGGTGGCAGCCAAAGCCTCGCTGCAGACACCTAGATGTTTTCTATGGAAGAGTCTCTCAGGCTGTTCCATTCATATGTATGTCAGAACCAACCAACACTTGATTTTCTCATCAACATTATCATAGGCATAGCAGCTAAACAACAGAGTGTACCAGCAACTTTAGCTAGCAATATAACCAAGTAGAACAGTTAACCTACCGTGTTCCCTATGAATGCTGGTGCACCAGGTGGTTGTAGACAGAATTGGTATGCGTCTTGTCCTTCACACTATCATATCAACAATTAGACTGAGATTTCAACACTTAAAAAGAATTTCTAAAACTAAAATTTTGAGAGGAAGAAAAAACACCTGCAGCCGTGCTAACCAAGCGATAGGATCGATGTCGGTATCCGTAATGACTCTGCTGCTGCGTGCAAGCACAACCTGAACGCATGACCAAAAAGATCAGCTCAATGAAACCCCTAAAATGTATAGAAAAGAAAGGACGATATGGTTCCTAGAGTACCTTGCTTAGTGGTGAATTTTTATCCTTTATAATCTCCAAAGCATTACTAACAGCAGGGTCGTAGGCTCCTTCACTTGGAACATGGTTCTTGCTAACAACAGATACTCCCAGAGATTCTCGCCGTAATCTCATAATAATAGAAGAAACCTGATAACACCAAATATAAAAAAAAAAAAAAAAACATTTAGCTCATTATATCAAGTAGATCATATGTACAGAGCAGATTTCAACAATAGTGAACCTGAAGCATAGTTTCTTGAAGTGCTTCAATAGCATTTTCAAGCGTACACGAGAGCTCATTGTCCCAAGCAACAGTTGCAGCCAGCATTGAGCTTCCCCCAAACTCATCAAACTCGACCTATGTGTATATCATCAACCAAACAAAGTCAATTATTAGTCCATGGTTACAAAACTTCTCTTATAAGGAATCAAACTATAGTACCTGAGGCACTGTAAAGTAAAACGAGCCAAAGTGTTCCCATTCTACAGCAATCTTTCCGTTGGGATCAAATCGAAGACCTCCATAAGCACGAATCAGAGGTGACTTCGAAGACAAAAACCTTCAAAAACAGGGGAAATCAGCAGAAAGAATCAAACTTGGGATCAAGATCATGAATGTTCGGCGTTGGTACCTTCGGATCGATCTCCAGTCATCATGAGTAAAGGGATCAAGATGGCGGAAATATACAGCAGATCCGATTCCAGCAACACTAACCGGGTTACAATCAGATGATCCATTGTCACTGGAGAAGTCTTGAAGTAGATCAGGACGGCCAGCGTCGCTACGGCGGGAAAAGAAACTGCGAGGAAGACCCTCGTTCTGCGCATGAAGCCAATCGATTGCTCCGATTTGCTCCTCAATTGGTACCTTCACTCGCAAGATTAAGGTCTATAAAAACAAAAATAGGGTTTTTCTTTTTTTGCGCGGGAGAGAGTCATTTTTTTCCTTTATCTTTAAAAGTCAAATATCATTCTTGTAGATAAACCCCTGAAATAAATAAATTTTTTGTTCTGTTTTTTGTTTAAAATGTAAGATTTATAAACCAAATTTACTTTCTTACATGATAATTTGCCAAAATGATTTTTATGAACAGGTAAATCCATGAATATAAATATGTATTGATAGCAAATTTACTATATTTTCTTTGGTATTTTTCTAAATCTAACAATAATTTATTTGCCTAGATAAAAAACAAATGTAAGGCTGATGATGCAAATAAATAAAACATGACTCCTTTCCGTATCATAGGTACTGATTTTTAATAAATCTAATAATATATATATTTAATAATAATATATATATTTTAAAAAGTATATTAGTTCGATCAAAACCAAAAAAAGATTATTAATCAATGATTATGCAACCGACAAACAAGAGAATGAAACAAAATCACACAAACCAATGTAAGAGCTCCACGTAGCTTATTAACCTCTTTGTTTGTGAAATTTTCGGATCGGCACAAATATAAAATCAAGAAATCATGACGTACCTGTAACCGGACAATGCCGGAGGAGAACGACGGCGGTTGAGATTTGAGGTCAGAGACGGCTTTTATCAGCCTCTCCGTCGCGGCTGCGGGAGACGGAACCATCAGGAGAGTTCTTGTTTCTACCGTGCCGAGTGGCACTTTATGGTCAGCCTCACATCCGTTCATAGAGAGTGAACAGAGTAAGAACCTCTGCTTTCGCAAAGAGGGTTATTATAATTGTTATCACGTAATAAGACAAAGAATAAGTAAAGGGAGAGTGGCTGGTACTGGTAGTTGTAAAAAATGTAAAAAAAAAAAAAAAAAAAACAAACCTGGCGACGACAGGATGATAATTTGGTGGATGAGGTTAGAGAGTAGCTTTGGAAGATTGGACTAGGATTGTACTTTTTAGGGTTTTTGCCCAGAAAATGAGATGCAAATTGAATCGACGCCATCAAACAGATTAAAGCGATGTTGGTACTATATATTTTTTTTCTTTTTGTTTTGTTTTTTTTCTTTTTGTTTTGTTTTTTTTGTTTGAAGTATGTGACACACATGAGACTTGACGTTGTTTGGTATCTTTGGCTGAATATATAGAGATGTGATCCTGTCGTAAGAAAAAAAAAGAAGTTGTAATGGTGAAATGGGGCCACTAATATTAAATGTTTGTTTGAATTTCTTAAGGATCATTCAGTGTTTGGATGGTTACATTCTCTCTGTATTAAATTTCTAGGAAAATTACAATGACGATTGCTCTTTTTTTTTTTTAATTAAGTAACTTGTGTGAATTTTCTTTACCAAATACTATCCAAAAAACAAAAACCCCTTTATTCATTACTATGTTCATCCTTTTACCATTTTGATGCTTTACTCTGTAATCATCAACCATCGGGTTAATTTTTAATGGAAAGCAGACGTTACAAAAGAAAAAAAAAAAAGTAGATATAAATTGAATAGTTCAGTCTCCTTAAAACTTCAGTATTTTTTTTATAAAAAAGGCAAATTTGTTGTACTGATTATACTAGATTTTCAGAGGACATTTTTCCCCCCTATAAAGTTGCGCCATTAGAGTATAAGACAACGCACCACTTCATAACATGGCAGTTGGCAACTTGGCATGTAATCATAGTAGAAGAATAACGGATCTGAATGGTAGAATGAGAAAAGGGAAAGACAGAGAAAAAATTTGGTGGGGCAAAAAAAACATTGTTTGGTGGGAAACTTTTTTTTAATAATAAATATATAAAGATTTCATACAGCCATGACATAAATGTCAGACAGATTTTTTTTAAAAAAACATAAAATATGGAAATAGCTTAGGTGGGAAACTTCTCACCGCTAAATAGAGTGAGAAGAATTAGTCTAGAAATCATCCATTCAAACCCTAACATTTAAACATTGTTTTCATATCATATATGACCATCTTCAATATTACATACACATCTCTAACATACGCATCGAATTAATTAGTTTTATGAAACCTAGTATGGGCTCTTTTAGACCCAGCTAGAATTACAGTATAGTACTATTTAATTATTTGGTTATCCTCATTAATTAGTTGTAAGCATGTTTAATTTGGACGTTATTTAATTACATACTTACGTTATCATAACTATCACAGTGAAAACGATATTCTAAACAGAGACAAATATATTGTTTTCTTACTTTTTTGTCAACAATGTTCTATCATTTTAATAACTTAGTTTCCGAGTAAAATCTCCTTAAATAGCGATGTATAGAGAGAACCCTCTTTAAATAATTAATAATAATGATAGAGATGTAAGATGTTTCATTTCATATTAGATTATAGAGCCTGCCTAGACGCTGCTACGTTTGGAGACTTGAAATCTTTAATTTTTTAAATCATTTAGAACGTTGGTTTAGTTTACTAATTTTGTTATTAGGAGTATATGATTTTTTGCGCAACATATGAAATTTAAATACCATTTATCAATTTCATAACACGAGTAGATTATGTTAGAATATTGTACCAAGTACCAACTAACACCAAAACACGAGTATATCGAGTTATTGGTAATATAATGGGTAGTAGGCCCATGTTACGTACGTTCGATGATTTTACAACCAAGCAATCATATTGACGTTAAGTTTAAAATAAAAATAAAAAATAAAATAAAAAATTCAAGGTTCGTTTTTGAGGAATCTATTTTAGTAAAATAGAGAAAAGTTTCCTTTTACTATTTGTTGTCTTTGGTAACAAAAATAAATAAATAATAATTCTTTACTGGTGGGTTCAGAGAATTAACAGAAAACTAAATTAAATTTCTACTTTGTGGTAATCAGACCCATACTTATCATTTAACCATATAATATTTTCTTGAAATCAACCTTTTATATTTTTTTAAAAGGCAAACAGGCTTTTAAATAATTGTGTATTTTGTTCACAAAATGTTCTAGTATCATTTTGTAATCTGAGTAAATGTTTGTGTTAGTTTAAACTATTTTAGCAAGTTTTAGAATACATGATAATGGTTGTATATTCCAAAGCTTATTAAAAATAATATAGTTTACATAATTTTAAAATAAAGAAGATGAATATTAATAATAATGATACGGTGAGAATTATAAAACCAAACGAAAGAACGTACATAATTAGAGATAATAATACTTTACCTAATTTTAGGTGTGAATTCGTTAAGATTGGGGTCTATTCTTTATTGGTTTCTTCAATTTGGAGTCTTGTACTATTGTCAGAAAAATCCAGATAATTTACATAAAACATGTAACTTCTGGAAAAGAAGCTACAATCGTTTCTCATGTCTTTCTCTTTTTGGTGACCAAATCAAAAGGTCCACACTCTCTTATAAATGTATTGGATTTATATTGCATTAGCTTATATAGAAGATATCACAAGTAAACAAATAGCGTTCCAGTCAATATTTTAAACTCTTCTCTCCTCCACTCACAAACTAACAAATTATATGTTCCAGTATAATTTTGCATGGACCACTCTTTTGCCCCGGCCCGTCTATCTAATCTTTCCCGTCGAAGTTACAAATTACAAATAAAAATAAAACTGGAAAAGCCGGATGGACCACTCTTAGATTATGACTTTATGCTTTTTGTTTGAAAAACCAATTCATAATAATAACTTGAAACATACTCGTATTTTATTTTGTACTATGTAATACTATTTATTATTATATTATTTGGAATAGATTTCCGTGCAAAGGAATACACATTTGACTTGTATGTGGATATGATTGTGACGAGGATTCATTAATCAACTACCAAATGTATGACTGTTTTAGTTTTTCAGAATTGTTTTAGTCTTTTCATCAACACATAGTATATTACCAATTTATTAGAAACAATGGAAAACAGTTTGTGGGTCAATCATCAAAAGACAAAAACATTTATGATTTAGGCCAAACACCTTTGGAGTAACGATAGCACAAGTCCGGTTCTTCAGTCGTGGGTACATGTATCATCAATCACCCGAAGCGTGAAGACCCAATATGAAAATTTAAATGCGAACAAATTAGCTAACTGAAGACGACGGTCAGCAAAATGTCGATGATGACATAACGGCTTCGGCCGATTCGGCCCATTAACAGCCCTTTATGGACCAGGCATGTACGTAGCATGGGAAGAAATAGGTATCAAAAGAAAGTGAAAATTGATCCATGCGAAACTGTTAACTATAAACGATAGACTATATAAAAGGTTGATACAATCATACAACAATCCATAACTTGATGACCAAGCTGATATAGCACATAAGAACACGATAGCGTATTCAATTTCAAAAAAAAATTGAAGCATTTTGGAATCCACTTTTTCTTTCCATATTTTGGATCGTTCGAATCTTGATTAATTTCGAGACTCATGAGCTATACAGATGCTTCCACCTTCATTCTCTAAAGGTTTTCCAATTTGTATTTATTCGTTTTAAAGTTTCATATGTACACATTAGTTGCATAAAACTCCAACGACAACTTATACAAATGTTCAAATAACCAAAATATTGATAAACAAGGAAACTAGTAAAAGACTAAACCATGTATCAAGGTACTGGGATCTACATAGCACTTCCTTTAAGGGCTCTTCTCGGCATCGTTTCTAGTCACTTTATGATCAATCTTTAAGTCACCGCCGCCTATGATGGACGATAGAGCAGTTGCTAAAGCCGACTGAAAACTTGGATCTGTCGTGATCGCCTTTATTGTTTCTGCTGGTAAAGATGGCACTTGATGAGTCATAATGTTCTTGATTCCTATGTGATCATGATTGGTTTGTGTAGGATGGGATGAAGATGACGATGAAGATGATCTTCCAAATGGATCAAAAGATGACCCGACGGTTCGGGTTTGAATGATGCTTTGGTAAGGTAATTGCTGATGGGTGCTAATGTTTCCGTAAGGTGCACGGTATTGACTACTGTGGATACCACCACCAGCACTCCAATTATGCAATGTATTGGTGTTGTTTGAGAAGTTAAGATTGGTTGAAGGATAGCTATTCGATCTTGAGACATTGCCAGTAGGAGAATTGAATCGATTGAGCATAGATATGAACGGTTGCTGTGATGAGGATGAGGATGTGAGGTCAAGAGTGATGGTGGGATGGCCTGAAGAGGAAGGGGAAGAAGAAGAGGTTTGGAGGAAAGGTGATTTAGATTTTGGAGTGATGTTGCCGGAGAGAGAGAAGTTAAGGCCATGAAGATCAGCTGCAGCGACAGAGGAGGAGGAGGAGGCGCCCGAGAGCAGCATGGAGGCGGCGGCTGAAGTGGCAGAGGCCATTGCGGTTGCTGACATGGGAAGTGGGTGGTTATGTGTTCCTTCGTATGTTGAGATAAGGATAGACATATCTTCTGAACATCTTTGCACCTATATAAAGGATTAGATTCTTGTGCTAACATATATGTATTCTCTGCATAATTAATTGGAATTATTAAGTTACCTGTTTTCTTACGGGACAAGAAGCTGCAATGGTACAACGATAGTAAGCTCGAGGACATGGATTTCCTTTTGCTATTTTCTGACCATATTTCCTCCATTGACATCCATCATTCATCTGCATATAAATATAAGCACCAACTCAAGAAAATAAAAATATAAACGTTTGATCTGTTGTGAAAAATGTTTCATCATATAGTAAATAGAAGCGAGAAAATATATTATTGAAACAAATACTTACTCTTTAATCAAAACAAGCGCTAAGCTACGAATTTAAAATGTATTATATTTAAAAAACAAAAAAAAGTAATTATAAGCTTTAAAGTACGTACAGATGATATTCAACTAGTAACATTATGTTATATACTCGTTTAAAGATGTGTAGAAAATGTACTAACCGTTGGTGTCTCACATCTTGATCTCACAGAAACCCTAGTTTTCTTAACAAGGTTTTGAGGCAAAAGCTCTTCTTGATCGTCATGATCATCTTCATCATTCTTAAACCCAAAATTATTCTCTGATGTACTCTTATTAGTGTCACCAATCTCCAGCGATATCGTTTCTTTGTTATGTTCAGTCTGAAACTTCTCATTAGGGTTACTCAAATCCTTGTATTCAAATGCCACACTCAACCCATGATCACTACCCTTTTCATAATCATTAAGTTTTTCTTCATCACCCACCTCCACAATTTTTTTACTGTTTTCTTCTTTATTCATCTTTGAACCACTTGGAACCGGTGACTTTGACCGTCTACCTAGGCTCAACGAGACAAGTTCTTCGCGCTCATTAACTTTGTCTTTGTCCCTGTCTTTGTCTTGACGATGCCCTTTTGGTGAGAACTTTTTTGGTTCTTCATGTTGCACCATTAATTGGTTGTATTGTGTTTGAAGGATGTCAAAATCTTTCTTGATTTTACTCAATGATGACTTTAGCCTTCGATTTTCCTCTTTAGCCTCCTCCATTTCGACTTTAGTTAAGTCCAACTGATCTCATCATACATTTATAACATGTGATTACTCAAAATTTGTAACATATATAAACATAATGTTGATTGGCTAAGTCTCTCATTAATAAGATATGTATGCCTTAAAACCTTATCATAGCTTTTCTTTCTTTTTCATAATTATTGTGTTGTTGATAATTGATATAGATGAGCAAATTATTCTCTGGTATATATTTATATGATACATATATATTAAGGAAATAAACATGATCTAATTAATTTGGAAAACAGTATGCAACTCTCACGTCAATTAAGTTTTTTTAAAAATAACAATTAAGATGCATCACTGCATCAGGTTCAACAAATAATTATTTTCATAAAAAAATAGAAGAAAAAAGACGGATCTAACAATAGATTTGAAGATCTAGCGTAGTCCAATCTTAGATTTCAAATTAATATTCACTAATTCGAAGATCTAGATGTTCTTGGTCAAATGATTAACCAAGAACATATATAGGTGAGAAAATTATGGAATATGCATATATGTGATTCCAAGGATTGATTGATGCATATGTATAAATGACGTCTAATTATGTATTAAGATAGGAAACTATACCTTGGATCTTATAATTTGCTCGTGCTCTTCATGAGAATCATCGTGAGACGAATCATGCTTTCTCATCACCTCATGGTTCTCTTCTGCTCCATGACCAGTACTCTTCAAGAAATCTTTCTTCTCCATTATTCTCCTTTGATATTTTTTCTTATAAGCTCTGATGTCTTTTGTTTTTTTGGAACTGTTGATTTCTATATATGCAAACTATATGTATATATCCTTTGACTATGCCCATTAAATATATCACAAAACATGCAAGTCTCCTTTATTTATATGTTGTTCAGAGAACATGATTGCTAAAATAATTACCAATTTTTTTATGATAAACATATAGCGTTATATAATATGATAAACATAGTGTATATATGATAATCTAAAATTCAGACTGAAAATAGTCTCCTATTTTTATCTAACGGAAAAATAAAATTCCAAACTTTAAATCAAACTATACGTACAGTTTAAAGAGTTTTGAGACTAAAAAAAGTAAAATACATAATATGGACTAGACTATATCTTTTTACAATTATTCTAAACCAATATTCTATTTACACATTTGTTTGCAGCAATGTTTCAAACCATCGGAAAAACAAGCACGCAACTCTGAAATCTTGAAAGGTCAACAGCCAATCCAATTGAACAAAACAAATAAGTTAAAGTAATAAGAATATGTATGACTAAATATGATTCCGACTATAATAATATATTAGTTAGTTTTCTTTTTAACAAATAGCAACACACGCACATAAAAAAAACGAAAAAAGTTCTGCATCCGATTAATTAGGTAAAATAAAGAATAATGTTGTTCGTGGATCAAGAGTGTCGACTAATTGGACGAGAAATATTCAACTTCAACTCTGTATATTATTTGTAAACAGCAATGTCTTAACAACAAACACTGTTAAGGTTTGGAGCCGAAATCGTGGACCCACCGGCCAACGTTGATGCTAAAGAACAACGTTGAAATTTCTTGATCACATCGTTACAAGTTCATCTCTATCTTTTCTTTTATTTAATCGCTAACCTATCTCTTACTATCTATAAGACTTCTAGTAGTAAGCGACAACACAAAATGTCAAGCAGGACAAAGGCAAATGGGTAAGTGTGGCATAAAAAAAACCCTTTATATATATAAAAAGATTGTGGTTTATAAGAGGATGAACCAAATAATGTAATAAAGACAATCGAAAGATTTCTAAACCTTGTAAACAATCTAATTAAGAGTTATTAAATTTAATAAAGATTTCTTCGTCATTTTAAAAATCAAATAATTATCAAATTTTTACTATCGGCAAATAAGATGATATCAAAGTAGATTTCTTCGTCTTAAAAAGATTAAAGTAGTTCGATTACTCGAAATAGCATCTATTTTACTCGAAATAGCATTTTAGAGTTGATGTGTTTAACGTGCCACTCGTGTACGTATCTGGCTGCAAATGGATGCACAAAATTGAATAAAATTGAAAAAATGGGTTGAACAAAATTGGGTTGAATAATATTTAACTCATTCATCTCCAAAATAGTGGTTGAACAAGTTGAAGATTTTTGCTGTAGGATTAGTTTATTTTTTCAACTTTTTGGATTGAACGGGCTGAATAGTTTTTTCCAACCTCTTCAACCTTTACAATGCAAATAGTGAAAATTGGTTGAATAATTTTTTTTAACCTCTTCAATCTCTTCAACTGTGCAACCATTTGCCGTCTCTATGTGACTGGTTGTTTTACAAATTGCAAAGAATTGAACAAATGCGGTTTAGTTGTTGTATCGTTGTAAAAGCATCAAAAGAGCTATTTTATTTTATTTTGTAAATAGTACTTATCTGCAACTTACTTTATTAAAATAAGTATAGGCAAAGTTGATAGCATATAATTTTATAGGATCTGAATTTAATTAAGTGTGGCAACATATAACACCCGTATTGTGGAACAATGAAATTATGAGATATTATCATTACACTAAAAAAAAAGAAAAAAAAATAAAAATTTCAAGACTAAAAAAATATCTAAATTTAACGCTTCATCAAGAAGTTAATGACATTTTGATGTTGTTACGATGCTGGTTTCAATTCGGTGGTGACGCAACCACAACAGTAGCACATACTGTTTAGAATCTACTTCAGAGACTAACAAAATTTTAAATTAAAACCTTTTAACAAAAAAAAAAAAAAACAAAAATTTTAATTAAAAACTTATAAAACTGTAAATCTAGATCCACAAATTGGTTATATCTAATCAATCATGTTGCAAATTATAAATCACATATGACTTTGTTACAAACAAACTGAAGGTTTAATCAATTACAAATTGCATGTTTTATTTTAAATCACGCCGTTTGTTTCTTTGTTTAATGAACTCTTAAAATTTTGCCAAATGGTTGGTACTTGGTAGGCTTGGCATTTAAATTAGTATTATACTATACATTCATGATTATACATTATATAATCAAGGTATTATTGTAATGCATTTATATATAAATATATAAATTTTTATGACTTCCAACTGAAAACCAAATTGACCACTGAGTTGATTAGGTATTTAGGTTCATAAAATTTGTATTTGTATTTCTTTTTGTGTGTTTATATAGTTTTTTTTTTTTGTTTTTTGGACAAACGTGTGTTTATATAGTTTATGTTTCATTTTTGCATGTGAGATTCCAAACGCATAACGACTACGGTCTATATAGCTTATGGTATTGTTACATATAGCATCATCACTCACATTTAAATTTAGTAAAATACATGTTCTTGACAAGAAAAAAAATAAAAATAAACATGAGGAATATTTTCGTGGACATGTGATTGATAATAACAAGTAGATATTTTAAATCGACCACGATCTAAGGACTTTTCCTTGGTTGCGTAGAGTTATGTATATACCATTGACATTTTACAATAATTAGTCAACTTGTTGACCCAGTTTTTGAAAGCTAATTCATGTCTTTAACACTTAACTATTTCGTTTTGAACTTCCTCTAAAAAATTATTATCATTAGCATTTTCTACAATTAGGAAAAAACATAAAAATCGGCGACTTTCGAAGACATCGGGGCTAAATGTAATAAGTAAGGGAAGACAGGGGTATATTTGGAATCACAGGAATGCAGAAAGTATTATTGTACCAATTACAAAAACCCTAAACCCTAATTTGCTATCGCCTTCTTTGGGGCTTTTCATCTTTTACCTGTCTCTCCTCTTCAACCTCACAGAACGAGAGTGGGCGATTCGAGTGAAACGAACACTCATCCTTATAATTCCATCCTCAAGGTAAAGTTTTGATAGCTCTAGACCTCTTAAACGATTGTTGTTTAGGAGTAATCTCCATAGAACTCTGCTGATTTTGCTTTATTAGATTTGTTTAGAGTCTTTGTTGCGTCATATACGAATGGATTTATGGTTTTGCGTTAATGGGTTCTCTTTATTCTTTCAGATTTTGGGATAAAGTTTGATTCTTTCTTTTGTTGGGTTCGCAATGACGCTGCTTGAAGCTATCTCCAACACCGTAGCGAAACAGGACAGAGTCGAGTCGCAGTCAGATTATCCAATCCCTCTTAGCCACGATGGTATCTTCGCAAATCTGAAACCGAAGCTAGAAAACCCTAATCCTGGTACCCTTATCAATCCAATATCCGGGTGGGGAATCTCCGGAAGCGATGTTGAAGTCATTGATTTAGGTAAGAAGTTTTCATCTAAGCTGAAAAGGAAGCTTAAGGATACGAATGGGTTTGTCAAAGATGAGTTTGTGAGAATGTTGAAGCAGTTTCTTGAGAATATTGGTGAGAAAGTTGGGATTTTAGAGGCTAAGCCTGATGAGTTAGAGGAGTTGAAAAGGAATACTGAGCTTTTGATGGGTACAAATGCAGCCGGGTTAGTCTTGGGTGATCAAGCTGGTCTACAGGAACTGGTGGAGAAGAATGGGTTTCTGATGGGTAGAGATGTATCTGGTTTAATTTTGAAAGATTGTATTCGTTTAGAGATGTGGGAGCTAGTGGAAATCTTGATTTCAAACTCCTTGGTTGATCATTCTTCATACTCTTATTTAGTTAGCAATCTTGTTGAGAAGCAAAGGTCAGATTTGCTTTGTGTTGTGATCAAACAAGCTTCAGATCTTGGGGCAACTGAGCTGCTTTCCATCTTGAAGTATTTTTTATGCCCATCAAAGGAAGCAATTAGCAACATGGTTAAGGTAAGAGAAGAATGGGACAGTGAGGCTATGTTGGCGATTGAAAAGGTGAGCAACACAGAGCTGTCAAAGAAGTCTAAAGTTGCTGAAGAGGCTTCGATCTTGCTGATGGTTGCTCACGACGGGTTTTCAACCTCTGAGCTTTGCCTTCATTACTTGTTAGCTTCGCGGAATGTTGATGAAGTCATGTTTGCATCTGCAGTTAGTAAGTTGAATGGCAATGAGATGAGGAGCTTTATTCGATACCTCTCTAAATGGATGAAGAAGTATGAGATGTTCCCTCAAGCTGGTCCATGCCCTAAAGCCGCCTCCAAGCTCGGTTTGAAACTATGCAACTGGGTTCCTGAACTCGAAGACATAACCAAATGTTTGGGGCTTATTATCGATGAGAACTTCTCCACTCTGGTTCTACACTCGGATTTGCATGAAGAGCTAAAGTCTATTGCAAGAGTAGCAGATGGTTTAGCTTCAGAATCAAAACTGTGCTGTTTTGTGGCTAATGTGGTAGAAAAATTGAAACTTGAAGCTTCACGAAACTAGAGTTCCACAGTTCATGGAGTGCTCAGTTTAGATGGCGTTTGATGCAACCCTGTTTTCACTTTTCTTTTTTATTGTTCTCCAGTGCCTTTTGTATTTTCTAGTTTCAGTTCATCCTTTAACTAAAAGCATAATTTTGTTCGTTCTCTTTGAGAGTTTGTCACCAAGTTATGAACATTGTCAGTCTGATGTATGGTGCAAATCTTATAGCATTGGGTTAAAAAAAAACTCTCTCTGGTTGCCGAGCTGAATAGTGAACCCATTAGTCTCTAAACTTATGGCTTTTGATTTTTAGGCGGATTCGTTTGCGCTCGCTCCAGTCTTGAAAACGTTCAGGAACAGAGCACGATAATAAAAGTCGTTCCCTTTACGAACCCCCACAGGCCCACACACACGAGAGTTTGCCGCATGAACCAACGGCTAATGAATGTATGACCACGCGCCACTCACTCTAGCGCAGGTTGAAGAAGAAGAAGAAGAAGAAGAAGAAGGGTAAGAATGTAAAATGATCCGAAGAAGATGCTTCACAGTCACGCAGCTGAGTTAATACACTTGTTCCCAAAGTAAGCTGCAACCTGGGGACTACCCAACC
Organism: Camelina sativa; assembly: GCF_000633955.1. Classification (NCBI taxonomy): domain Eukaryota; kingdom Viridiplantae; phylum Streptophyta; class Magnoliopsida; order Brassicales; family Brassicaceae; genus Camelina; species Camelina sativa. Next base: position 8,735,942 of record NC_025701.1, on the reverse strand, counting down.
CCTAACTTTCTCACCTTCTTAAATTGCTTATCTGTCAATCATCATTTCCCAATTGTGTTTGTTACTTCATTGCTGGCAATTTTTTCCCACAAAGTTTTGATTTTTACTTTTTTTTTTTTGTATTTTTGGGTCTGTGTATGAAAAAAATGGAGTTTTTTTGTTTTGTTTATGCAAAAAGCAAAGATCTAACGGCTGTAAAAGACCGGTGCTAGATTTAAATTATGGAGATGCGTTTTGCAGTTTTAAAAAATCATAAATAAAACTAAATTTCTCTGTCGTCGTGGTCACTCTGAAACTAACACACCACCGAAGAGCCTCCTCACTGCTCTAGACTCTTAAAAGAGATTTGCAATTGGAATATCTTCAACAGATTCAGTCACGGTAATGTTGTCTTCCTCTTAGTTTGTGTCGGATTCAGACATGAGATCCAACCACGTGCTCTAATTTGAGTCCGACATTTGACGGAGTAGTTCGACTACAATGAGATTTGAAGATCCCTAAAAATTTTAATACTTTTTATTTTTCTTACTGTTTATTTTGAGATCAGGTAGTGTGGATTTGTGATCAGGTTCATTTACTGGCAAGGTGAGTTTCCAGATCTGGTTTCAGTAATTTTTCATTTTTTGGAGTTTTGGAGATTTTGTTGATTTTATGGTAATCATTGCATTTTTCTTTCTATTTCTAGTTTGATCTTCATTGGTTAATGATTGTGATTTACTATTTTGCTGATTATAATATAAAATTACTTGTCTTTCCTGTTGTACTCATGGACGAATGATTGTATTAATTTATCTTAGTTTTGTGGCCGACAGTGATTTTTTAATTTGGATCTCTACAGTCTGATCCATTGAACTTAGTATGAATGAATGGCTGATCCATTGAACTTAGTATGATTAATCCTGTTGCAAAGAGCTTATGTATCTCTTTAACTTTTGAAGCCTCTTGGATATAACCAAAATTTACTGAAAGATTTGCAAATTGCAATATTTTGGTAATAATGTGTTGTGTTGTTATATAGTCTTTTATTTATTTTGCTTAAAGCAAACTGTTTTGTGATTTCTCGGAAAAATGCAGGTGCTGTGAAATTTTTGGTTCTAGACATCATGGGAAAGCCTGTAAGGTGGTTAAAAAGTGTGCTACTTGGAAAGAAACCATCTAAATCTAGTGGTATTAAAGAGAAAGAGGTAAACTTGTTTTCTTTTCAAAATGTTGTATGACAAAACATTTGGATTTCATATTTGGATAGTTAAGGCTGAGTACAGTAATGGTTGCCAGACTGGGTTAGTTACATACTTACATGACATGTCTCTTTTTACTAGTGTTCTTCGCTTTCGGCATAGTAGTTCTATTCCCGGATTGTTCACGACTAATTCTGTTCTGTCTGCTGTTGTCACTATGATTGCCTTTCTCTTTGTTTGTCTGTTTCTAATTGTTACAAAATTTCTATGGTTATCACATGAACAGAGAACTGTGAATGCAAAAGAGGTTGTGGTTATTTCAAAGGTTGAAGAATCCGATGTTGTTTCGGATCTTCCACCCATTGGAAATGCAGCAGTTTATACCAGTGGTATGGTAGAGACACAGAACCTAGAACATGAAGATGTTTCAGCCAACGAGATACAAGTTTCTGAGGTCCAACCAACATATTCTGTAGATGCTGCTTCTGTTCCTGATGATTCGCCATCCGAATCAGAGAAAGTTCAACAAGAAATTGCAGCAGTTACCGTGCAGGCTGCGTATAGAGGCTACTTGGTAATATTTTAAAGCTTCTGGACTAGATATAGACATGCCTCTTGATTTCACAATTTTTGTATTCTGATCTAAGCTCTCTATGTGAAGGCTCGACGTGCTTTCAGGATCTTAAAAGGTATAATAAGGCTACAAGCAGTTTTCCGTGGTCACATGGTTAGGAGGCAAGCTGTTTCGACCCTTTGCTGTGTTATGGGAATTGTCAGATTGCAAGCACTTGCTCGAGGAAGAGAGATCAGACATTCCGACATTGGAGTTGAAGTTCATAGGAAATGCCGGTTGCATCATCACCCACTAGTAATGCTAATCTCAAGGACTCAAGCATCTCTCTGATTTTGGTTTTTCTAGCTGATAGCTTTTAACTCTAATCCTGCATACAAATTTTTCTGTCTTATCAGGAAAATAAACTCACCGACTCAGTTGTTGATACACATGCTTACCTAGGAATCAAGAAGCTAACAGCAAATGCTTTTGCTCAGAAGGTATATACTTGTTTCTGCTATTACAATGTTTGAAACTAGGTCATGAAAAGATCATGGTAGATAATTATGCTGTTGTTATCTTATCAGCTTCTAGCTTCATCGCCAAACGTGATGCCATTGTCCCTTGACAATGATTCTTCCAATTTAATCTGGTTAGAGAACTGGTCAGCTTCTTGCTTCTGGAAACCAGTTCCTCAGCCAAAGATAGCCTCAGTCAGAAAAACTCAAAAGAAGTTGGGGAGTAACTCTCACTCTCAGGTAGTCGAGGCTGAGTTTGCTAGACCAAAGAAAAGTGTTCGCAAAGTCCCTACTTCAAATCTCGACAATCCCTCAGTGGCACAGACATCACTCGAGTTTGAAAAACCCAAACGCAGCTTCCGCAAAGTTTCAGCAAGTCAATCTGTAGAGCCACTACCAGACATGGAAAATCCTCAAGTTGATCTAGAAAAAGTGAAACGTGGCTTGAGGAAAGTACATAATCCCATAGTTGAGAACTCTATCCAACCTCAACAGGTTCCACAGTTTGCAGTTGAAAAGCCAAATCCGGGTTTAGAAGAAGAATTTGTGAATGGCTTTGATAAAGAGAAAGAAGATGAAATGTCTGAGACAGTGGTGGAACAACCTGTGGATTTAATGCAAACTCATGGACCATTGAGAGCCAGTGAAGCACTTGATTCCACATTAGTCAACCAAATCGAAGAGAGCGAAGAAAATGTAATGATGGCTGAGGAAAAGGAGTATGTGAAAGAAGAGAGAACTCCTAAACAAAACTATAAGGAGAATTCAGCAAGGAAGGAGAATCAGAAATCCGGGAAAAAGGGTCCTCTGGTTACAGCTACTCAAACCGCCGAGTGTCAAGAGAGTAGTTATGGAAATCAGACTAGTAGCCCGGGACTACCAAGCTATATGCAAGCGACTAAATCTGCTAAAGCAAAGCTGAGGCTACAAGGCTCTTCTTCACCTAAGGAACTAGGGACTACTGAGAAAGCCAGTAGACGTTACTCTTTACCATCTTCAGGTAATAGTGCAAGAGTCACTTCTCATTCTCCTAAAACAAGAGTCTCAAACTCAGGTGGCAAAACCGGGAATAAGACTGAGAAACCTCTTCTTTCGTCCCGAGAAGGGAACGGTTAGTGTCCTAAGCGAAACAAGCTTTCTCACAATTCCTTTTTTTTTATGGAAAGTCTATGAAGCAACTTTTCTTGGATTGGTTTTGGGTTTTGCAGGGAAGAAAACTCCGGTAGAGTGGAAGAGATGGTAAACAAAAAAGCTGAGGCCTTTGATGTTTCTAAATTACAATATATTACCATCTATCTATATATATAGTTAGTGTATTTGTCTTTGTCTGTCTTTGTGTTTGTGTCATGAGTTGAGAGAATGTACATCATAGGGTTCGTTTTTTTTTGGGTGGGATCTTCATTTTCTGTTTTAATCCTACATTTTACTTCTATTACCTTTAAAATTTTTAATAATTTTTATGGGATGTATTATGATCATCAAGTTACTCATATGTTGTGATGGAGATCCTCAATACTTTAATGAAAATAAAACTTACACATGAAGTTAAGCCTCTTTAACAAGTTGAATGAATGATTAGGGAGGGAAGTGATAAGTAAATAAAGGGAAAACAAAAAACAAAAAGAAAAGCAAAAAGGGATTATTACATTGAGAGCTCAAAGAAGCAAGACTGAATTCTATTGCATGGAGAAAAGAGCTTGGAATTATACAAGCTTTCGTACCAGCTTCCCCTTCAATTTTATTTTTATTCGTTTTCATCATTTTCAATTTATTCTTTCAGAATAAACACTTTTTTCTCCATTTAAAAGAGAGCCTTCTTGCTTCTTCTTTGATAGCATTTTTCGTCAAGCCAGTCTTCTTCTCCCTATAAAATTCATGGACTTAGTTTTGCTTATCGTACCATAATTACATCTTATTATTATGTGACATAAAGGAGGCATATTTCCAAATCTATCTTGACACCATTTTTGTTTTTGTAATTCAATCAATTTCTTGTTATATACACTATGATGCCATAATTCTAAACTCACATGCATATTTATATATATAAAAGGTAAAAGGCTGTCCATGTCGGATAATAGGGAATGTTCAAAAGATATCCCAATGTTCTTTGGCGATTCCATTTGATAGGGACATTGTGTGAAGAGCAATGCCCAAAAAGCAACATACACAAGATTGCACCTACTAAACTATATTTCCATGTACTTATCGCACCATTCACCTTATCCAATAAACAGAACACATTCACATATATGTTGATGTGTATGTTAAAAATAGAAAAGGCAAGGAACTTAAAGAAAAGAGCAAAATTAAAGAAAGAGAGATATGCTTAGCTTCCCAAGAACAGAGTTCCAAGTGTAAACCTTTATTTGGTTCAAACTTGTCAGAATAGAGTTCTTCTAAAACCAGCCTTTATATATGCTTCCTTCTTACCAATCTTCTCTCCACTCCAAAGGGAAAGAGAGAGAGAGAGACAAGATTCTCTCTTCTTCTTTAACCTTTTTCCATTTATATACTCTCTCAAGTTTGTACTTTCAGAAACACAACATTGTAGCTCGTTTCTAACACATATACTTCTTCAAAATGGGTTTTTCGGTTCGTCATATAGGATTGATTCTTCTTCTTGTCATTGCGTTTTCGGTACTTCAAACGGATAAGGTTTCGGGTCTAAGAATATGGGACAGAGGAATGAGGCTGCAACATGTCTTTGTTCATCCTTTGCGTGTTCTTGAAGAGTCTGATGAATCTTCCTCCTCATCATCAAAAGAAGGAAATTTAGATACTAAGCGAGACTTGGCGCCTTCTCCGATGGTTATGTCTGATCTTAATCAATCTGTGAAGAGAATGATTGGAAGAGGTTCTGATCCTATACACAACAAATACAACAAATGCTGACATTTTTTTTTTCTTATAGGAAGGAAACAATGTTTTGTTTCTAAAAGTAAAAGCTAAGGCTATACTCTGTTTCTGCAGTTTCAGTAATTCTATTTTCTTTCAGTAATCGTGTTTTATATATAAAAAAAAAGGTTAAAATTTGTCTCTTAATCATTCATGTGTTTAAATTTATATTTATATATACAATTGTCATTTTGAAACATGTCTTAACGTTATATATTTGTTAGATGCATTGTCATATGAGAATGTACAAGACTTCATTTGTGTGATTCTCTCTGTTTCAAATTGAATTTGCTCTGATTAATCAGATTATTAACAGTACGTAGAAAACCTCAAGCGGTCAAGCCTAATGAAGTCTTCCGAGTAAAAAAAATCTTCAAGAGTTTTGGTTCTTGAGCCCAAATCCAGACAACTCAGAAAGGCAACCAAGAGAAGTCGTTAAGTGAGTGGGGCTTTATATTTCAAATAAGCCCATTAATTAATTCGTCAGAGATTAATTTGGCTAATTAAATTATGAGAAATCGTACGTTTGTCATGGAGATTTGCTACATTTTCAAAAATTATTTCTAAAACAACACTTGTACTAGACGATTATCACGATTATCATATATATCTTTAGTTGATAAGTAATACACAAACTATGCCGCTTAGATTATGACCCGCAGTAATCTAGATTATCCTAGCATGAATGTCTGCGAGCTAGTCTTAACGTCCATGAGTAAATTATCCTAGCATGAATGTCTGTTACCTTCCCTCCAAATTATTTTCACCATTTCCATCATAGCTAGTTGGAATGGAATCGAGAACATAATAAGAAAATATAGCAAGCCATATCATCCAAACTATTTAACTTGTTTATGAAGTTATAAATTATTAAGACCAAAATAAGGTAACAGACATAAACAAATAAAATAAAAAGTTAAGTAGTTGGAAAAAAAAAAAAAAAAGTGGAGTATATTCAACCCTTCCAACTATAATTGTTTGGAAATCATTTTGGGCCCTTTCACTTGTTGGTTCCTTACTTTGTTTTTGTATCTCTGTCTGAGTCTGACGCAGTTACAACACTTTTTGTTTAATTTTGTATAATAACTCAAATTGATATTTTATTAGTGTAATATGTTTCTAATTTGTTGGTATGTATATATTAGTGATGATGTGTTTATCAGCAACTAAGTTAAAATCCAGTATAATGAGTGTTGATGTACATATATATAATAAATTTCAAATGATTTGGGGTTGTAAGATTTTGGGTTGGCAACTTCACGAGTAGGGCACGGTTGGTGAGAAACAAAGAGTCTTTACACACAAATATTGAAGAACATCCCATCTCTCTATTCCAAAATGTAATAAATGCGGTCTTAACTACTTTAGTAGTATACTATTTTTGCACGACTATATTCTGCTGTAACGTGAATGCTTAATTGTATGTTTAATGTTTTGATCATCATTTTGCAGTGTAATGAATTTAGTTAATACACTATGTTCTGATGTTCATGTTTCTGAAAAAAACAAAAACTACGTACTTATTGGAGATGGCAAATATATAGATCTAGTCAAGAGATTGAACAGGAAGAACTCACCGTGTCTTAATTTTCTACTTGATGAAACAAACATCTTGACACTCTCCCGTGATTTTCGGCTTTTAATTTTCTACTTGATAAAACAAACATCCAAGCATGCATGCATATTTTATTTTTTCAATTAAATCATTATGTTTACAAGTATACATATATATATATATATATATATATATATATATATTACTATATAATTGGAATTAAGTTGAAACCATTTTGATTTAACCAATTATAAACTTTGACATAATACAATGATTAGTAAAATTCGACATCAGAACTTGTTAATGAGTCTCATATTCTTTTTGTTTGTAACTTTGTACGATGCATGACTTTATATTTTTCATTTCTATCTCCAAATTGGATTTTTTTTTTCTTTTTTTTTAGAGATTTGATTCGTTACACTGATATATTTCGTAGAAATATACCAAACCGTAGAATCTTCATAATGCCAAAATTCTTAAATTAAGCACTGTCGTTGACTCAATGTAGTCTACAAGTTCATAATTTATATAGACTAAGCAATTTAAAATCAAATCGCATGGGGCATTGACGTATTGTCTTTTGTGTAGCAACTGGGATCCACATTTGTTGATCCACGTTAATACGTTATATGTGTTCAACTGGGATAAATTTCATGTGAATTAGCCGGAAATTTTAAAAAGAAATATATAATTAATGAGAATCTGTCAATCCAGGCGATTTAGGTGAAAAAAAATAAAAATTCGTATTACTAAAAACAGATAATCTTACTTTTATTTTTGACAAAATATTTTATTTTTGCGAAACTGTAAAACGCTAAACTAACATACAGTATATATATTATTAGGGTTATAACGCTAAACTGTAAAACGCTAAACTAACATGCATGTACGTGAGAGTGATATGATGTCAAAAAACAAAAACAACTAATATATATGTGTAACAAGCACATCAGTTCTCATATTTTTATTCTACGTGATGACATTGTTTGTAAGATATTGCATTAGCAACTGCTATTATTATAAGTCATCTAAATACTAATAAATCGAATTGAAATCTGAACACGGTGAGTCATCTTTAACCATACAACAAAACTTTTATCTACTGATTTTTTTTTGCTTTTTTTTTATAGATTTTTTTTTTTTTGCTAAATTATTTTTGATAGAAGTTCATTATAATAATAAAATAATGTGATTGATAATGCGATTATACTCCAACAATCTGTCAATGTCTATTGCTTGTGGGAGCATGTCCCTTGGAGTGACTCGGATACGCATTTATTTTGTTTGTTCAATTATTTTATTTATTTCATGAGCTATACTAGTGGCTACCATTTTAAATGGTTTTCTACTAAATTATTTCTCCGATGAACTAAATGATTTAAGCGAAGCAATTGCACGTGAAAACAACGGTACAAATAAGGCTGACTTCTGAGTTTTATGTTTTCAAAAAAAAAAATTGAATTCTAATGTAAATACTACGACTCTTATATTAAAACGTAGATTTTACTCGTGTCAAATTTTCATTGAGATAATAGCTTACTATTTAAAAAAATTTGTTCAAAAATCTTCAAAGATCTCAAAAATATCTTACTCCATTCGAACCTTCAAAAGAAAGTGGTTTACATATAGTAGATATCTAGATCACTAGCAATCTTATCTTATATTCTGCATCATTATATCTGTTATATTGTTGTACTTCTTACGAAACCTATTTTTACCCTTATAAACCTAATTATTCCGAAGTCTTTGTCTTTACCAAATATAGATAAATTTCACTTCACAATGACTTTTGTTTTTTAAGCGACTTTTCTCAAATGCTTCGGCAAATCCGTCTACAGTGCAGAGATATAGTCAACACTCAACAACCCTATTTATATGACAAGGGATACAAAGGCATCTGCAAGTACCCTTTTACTTCTTCGTATCCAAATTAAAAGAGTCTTTCATCATTTCTCCCACAAAACAAGGTCACCTAGAGAGAAAAAAAAAAAAGAATCTTAGGGTTTTGGGAGATCAGTTTCCAAGGAAGATGAAGAAGAGGCAAGTGGTGGTTAAACAGAGAAAAAGCTCTTACACTACGACCTCTTCTTCAAGCAACATCCGTTACGTTGAGTGCCAGAAGAACCACGCAGCTAATATCGGCGGCTACGCAGTTGACGGTTGCCGGGAGTTTATGGCAGGCGGCGGTGGTGATGCTTTGACGTGTGCTGCTTGTGGCTGTCACCGGAATTTTCACCGGAGAGAGGTTGAGACGGAGGTTGTTTGTGAGTATTCTCCTCCGACTTAATGCAAGCAACTAATTAACGAAGATAGCAAAAAAGAAGAAAGAAAAACCAAGAGAGGTATTGATTATTTTTAATTAAAAAAGAAAAAGAAAACAAAGAAAAAGGAATCTGCTTGTATTTGATCTATTGATTTATATTAGAGTTTGTATTCATGTATGTATATGGTTATCAGTGTATATTCAAATACTTACATTAACGCCGATCTATATGATTATTGATTCGTCAATCTTGATGTGATTGAGTGTTATATACTTCAGTTATATGCGTGGCTATATATATATTTATCTAATTTAAGAATACAGTATTCGAAACCATTTGCATTTTTTTTTTCTTTTTTTTTTTTTTTCTTTCGGATCTTGATTTTGTTTCTAATAACTGAAAACATGTTAAAAGATGATGTTTAAGAAGTTAAGTAGTCTATTTTAGAATACATCGATCGAGCCGTAGATAATTTTGGGGACGGATTCTGAAGACATACGTAAAGTAAACCATTAACCTCCCAAAACTTAAACTAATTATAATTATCGCATTTTGAATATTATAGTCTATATTTGTATCATTGTATGCTAATAATTTAAGTAGGATATATATATGTTTGCATGTACATAATAAATATTTCTTATCTGAAGGAGAAGCATCCTTAAGAGCACTTGCGTTGAAAGAGATGAATCCTTAGGAGCACTGGCTATCTCTTTCAATGGTTATTCACTTATTCTTAAGAATTAATATATTTGGATGTATATCTATATCGCACATGTACAGTACGAAGCATATGGTCAATGACAGCAACAGAAAACGGGGATATACAGACTTTATAAATTGATACTTCAAGAATAAGCAACTTAAAGCTTTGGTCTTATACTTTTACTCTATTGAACTTTTTTTATAGTTACTTAGCTAGATACGATCGAGAGTTGTTGTTTTCTTGTTGATGTTTAAGCTGTTAGTTTTTCTTTTCTTTTACTAACGTTACATTAAAAAAAAGATATTAGTAGCTTTAATCACGTAAAATTCTAAAAAGAAAATGAAATTAGTATACAAGTACCAAATCATATGTTCTTTCCCTTTGTCTCTTTCTCTTGAATATTCGGCCCACCACTATACTGATACATACAAAAGATTCCGATTAAATATTTTTGTTTAAGATAAAGGTTCAAGTAAAATTATATAATATATATCTATTGAACTTAAACTTAATGTCATTCCCTGTCAAACTACAATGTTTATATTAAAAATATTATAAATCGAGTTCATAAACATATTAAAAATTAATAAAGCCTTAGGTCATGTGTCAAATGCATCACTTACATATATTATAATTAACAGACGCTCTAGTCATTATCATTCTTTTTCTGTTGCAAGAAAAGATCATGATGAAGGTATTTTTTTTGTTATGTTTATGTTTAAAGTAATTTAATTTAAAACACAACGGCCCACATTTCAAATCATGTTATCAAATCGTTTAGGTTCATGTTTTTCAATTCGCTCGTTTGAAGCCATTAAATATATATATCACAAAGCAATACAATACCACCAAAAAACATATTCGCTACTTTTGCTCTCAGCTAAGTGGCCACTCGAATTTGTTGGAAAAGACCACTGTAGTCTTTTTATTACAGTAATTTAAAATTTTAATATGCCTTTTAAAGCATACACATTGTGATTTCGTGATTCTCTGGACATATATTTTACCATATATGTATGTTAGTAACTAAAGTAGGCCAATAGCTAAAAACAGAGTTGGGGCATATTCGAACCCACGCTAACCTTTGTCTCGTGAACTCAGGCTTCCTACGTTGATTGCTTGGCTCTAAAGTTTTCTGAAGAAAATGCTGATTGTCTCGAGGATCCAAAATCGGAGAGAAAAAAACGAGAGAGATCTCTATGAAAATAGAATTAATGATTAATTATATAACTGATCTGGTTATAAGCTTATCTCTCGCAAGGTCAAAGCACTAAGTACATATAACCTAGTGGCTAGTTTATACCCCGGACAGATAATAATATCACCATTTCATTGCACATTTTGTCTTCCCTTGATCATCATTCGCTTTAGTGTTGGAAGACAAAAGCCGCACTCATCCCATTCGGTGTTTGTCATACACGCCTGTTCAACAAAAAAAATAACAAATAACAAACCAAACTCTTATTGATCCAACAGTTATAAATACGACAGAATGCAAGATTACCAAAGATTCACAGTACACCACTTTTACCTGTATCTGTAAAGCTGCACCAAAATCATGTTTGTCTAAAGCTTGACAGAGATGAGCGAGTTTTTCAGCAGCGTTCTTTGAGATGTCCTCATTATTTAGTTTCACAAACAGAGTTCCTAATTTTTTTGAGTTATCTTCTATCTCACGCTTCTTGGTAGGATTAGCTCGTGAATTACCTCCTAATGGTTCATATATCTCTTTAAATAGCCTTGTCAATGTAGCCACAATAGGCTTCTGGTGGGCTAGATCGTATCATAAAAATATCATGAAGAAAACAATTCTGATTTTAGTAACAGTTATTGTAGAAATAAATAAACCACATCCAATGACTAACGTTTTGCAATGTATGTACCTGGTACATTGGAAGTATCTGCGGTCTCAACGGTTGGTGGTGGTGGTGGAGCTACTACAGGTGCTGCTTCAGCTGCTACCTGCTGTACTGTTGGAGTCATCGGTCTCATTGGTGGAGCAACAGTTTGTGGAATCTGAGAGTTCAGATATGGACCAACTTGTGAAGGAATGGGTTGATATGAGGCAGGAACAGGTGGAACATTGTATGTTGGGTTCGTGGATCGCTGGAGACAGAGGTCTTACGGTTAGTCAAAAGCTAACATGTGGAGACAAATAAACTAAATAAAATGGAGATGGAAGTGAATCACATACAGGAAAATAAGAAAAACCCATGGTATGCTGCTGATATTGGTCCGCGTTGTTTAGTTCTCGAGGAGGATTCAAAGGAACATAAGTAGTTCTTGATGGCTGAGCAATGCTTATTGGAGCTGGAGGAAAATATTTCTGTAGGAAAAAAAAAAACCATAGTAAAATTAAGGCTTGGTCCATGAAAGTGATAGGAGATAGCAAAGTATGTTTTGTTTCAAGTCAAACAAAAGACCTTTTGATATGGCTTGGAGATTTCAGGCTGAGTGTTTTCTGATGCAGAAGGTTTAGTAATTTCTGCAGGAAAACAATAATAATCCATGGTATGCTGCTGATATTGGTCCGCATTCTTTAGTTCTTGAGGGGGATTCAAAGGGACAAAAGTAGTTCTTGATGGCTGATGAGCATTGCTTATTGGAGCTGGAAGAGAAGAATTCTGCAGGAAAAAAAACATAGTAATTAAGATTTGGACCATGAAAGTGATAAATATAAGCAAAAACCAAGTAGATAGCAAAGTATGTTTTGTTCCAAGTCAAACAGAAGACCTTTTGATATGGCTTGGAGATTTCAGGCTGAGTGCTTACTGATGCAGAAGGGTTAGTAATTTCTGCAAGAAACAATATCAAACAGTTTAGCTAATTTCATAATGATAAGTCTCTTCTAAAGCAGATTAATCACAATGTAGCTATAAACATACCAGGCTCTGCATACAGAGCAATCCGATTCCGCAAGATTGAAAGGTCGGTTGAGGAATCACCAGAGTCAAGAAATTTCAAGAACTTTACCGCGGTTGCAAGAAGTCCTTGACTGGCCAAAATTTCAGCATAACTCTCAAAGAGACAGCGTAGAGACGTACTGAATCTCTTGTTTCCAGTTGCCAAAGTTAAGACAAGCGTCTTCTCCATAAGATCCTATTTCAATTCAATACAAAAAAAACAAAACAAAAAAAGTTTGAGCAGAGAAGTCCAAAATTCAATATTTGTATAAAATATATATAGTTCAAGTCGCACTTGAATACGCTCAGCATAAGATTTTCCAGCACTTTCACTTTCAAGGCTACTTGACCAAATGTCTACTGTTTTATCGACATTGCCTGCACAAATGTAACATAGAGTTGCAGCCAAAGTAAAACCAGTAGCCATCAATTTTGAGGCTAGAGCATCACAGAGGCTTGTCCATTCATCTCCTTCTGCAAACTGTTTATTAAAATGAAAAAAAACATCCATTAAAAGTAGTTAGTGACATCAAAACGTCTGGGAGCAAACATTTTAATAGCGATATGACAATAGAAAATATCTTACAGAGCAGATAAGAGCAAGAGTTTCTTTCCAAGATTTAGGTGGTCTTGTATTCACAAGGGTCATTAGATCATTGTTCATCATTGCAGAAACAACCTGAAACAAATAAACAATGGTAGTTAATTGTACCACTTTGGCAAACCAACAAAAATAAAAGATGGCACTTTCCAATATATAAAGAAAAGTTGAAAGCATCTAAATATATATAATACCTTCATGTAAGGTGCATTGCTCATCTTCAGATACTTATCACGGGTACTCTCCCACAATGTTGTACCACCAACATGAGCAATAACTAAAGCATCAGCCATCTTATTTGCAGAAAAACACTGAGCCACTGCTTTCTCGTAATCTCCCACAATTAATGAACGTTGGATGGAATCATCAACTGTTGGATCAGCGATTTCTTCTTCTTCTTCTTCTTCTTCTTCTTCTTCTTCTTCTTCTTCTTCTTCTCCTTTTGGCATTTGTTGAGTCACTTCTACGTCTTCAGTAGAAGATGTAGCATGATGCTCACTAACAGTTTGATCCGTTTCCTCAGACGATGAACTAAAGCCGAGATGGGTACGCAACTCCGACTTTGCGGTTCCATCCTCGCCAAGCATGATTTTCAGCAAGCCCCATGTTTCCTTCTCCACCTCGGAACTGCATAAACAATGTATTGGAACATAATGGAAACTTATGAGTTTCTGTTTAGTTATCTAAGGATGAATTGATAAGTTTCAGTTAGAGCAAGACTTAGACTTACTTTGTCTCTTCTGTTTTCTTCTCACACAAACCCCTAAGTGAACTCTTCTCTCCATTTTCTATTGCAGCTTCAAATCTAAAAATCCGATTCACCAAACTTTCTTCTGTGGCCAGGCTATGCATAATAACCTACACATGACATAAGAGTCAATGAACTGAAGAAAAGAAAATTAAAAAAAAAGAGTCCTCTGTAAACTCACCTCAGATGCTTCAGAAAGATTTTTGTTAAATGAAATCAGCTTTCCTCCAAATCCGAAAGATGCACCAACCGGTCGTTTCCACCATTTTGGTGCTGTTAAAGAAGCTGCATTGAGAAGATGGAATAAGAAATAATGTTGGTTCTGATACTCTCAGTTAAGCAATGATGCATATAATAAGCTTATTGTTCAGCAAGACGGATCATCAAGAACATTACCAGAATCTAGGTTGTTCACCTCATTACCATAGCTGCTGCAACACTACATAGATACATACTTTCATAAGTTTATTTTCATTTTATAATTAGGAAACATAAGGTGTAGTGTTATAATAACCATGGATTCATAGGATAAGTATTTGTATAGGTCATATATATATTATTCAGATTGATAAATTTCAAACACCAAAGCAAAGTTGGAAAGAGATACCTCAAGGTTATAGATGCCAACTTTCCCATCAACTGAAGATGCTGATATAACTCCAGGCATCTTTGGATACCAATGAACATCAAAATTGCAATTGCCACCAATAGGTAACTCAGCCACAATCTGACATAAATGGACAAAAGATTCAATTAATTCAGATAATGTAAGTAGATAACTAGCGTACGCAAGCTAACAACTAAGCTATATCAAAATAAATTGTGTCTTCACCTGTCCTGTCTTTGTGTTCCAGCAAATAGTTCGGTTGTCTTTCGCACAAGTAAGTAGATACAAACTGTCACTTGGACACCACTCCATTGCAATCACACCTGTTATATAACCACAAGTATCACCATTATGTTCCAACAGTAATGATGACAACAATTCTATGGTAAAGGAGATCGGAGATATATACCTCTTTGATGGCCAACAAATGTGCGAACAGGTGACTGTAGATACCTTATGTCCAAAAGCTGATATATAGGAAACATCTTTAGATACAAATATAATAGCCAAAATTTTTGATTTAACTATGAAGAAAAAAATGAGTACCTTAACATTTGAGCTGTCTTCATCTGATGCAACCATGATCTGATTAAAATTATCAGGGTCCCATTGCAAAACTGAGCACCGAGTTGGACCTTTAAATCTGTCCACTGATCCGGAATTTTTGAAGCTGTTGATTGGATAATGGCCATATCATATAAGAGATCACAAAGGGCTTCTGAGATATCAAATTCAAAACAAAACCAAGATATAATGTACTTACTCTGTTATAACCTTCTTGTTGTTCACATCCCATATCACTATAAGGAAAAACAAAAGATCAGTTTTTTAGCATCAACCTATATAAACTATATCATGTACAAGGATTGATAAATGAAGACAACTTAAATATTCTCACCAGTAGTCCCGTTATATGAAGTAGATGCTAAAACATGTTGAAACTCTCTGTTCCACGATACCGAAGAGATTTCCTCTTGCACTGAAGAACCAGTTCCCTTTTCAATAACAACACACACAAAAAGTGCAGTGGATCATGAGTCTATCATATATATATATATATATCAATGCGCTTATGATAAGATAGAGCAAGAACCTGAGCTATATGTATGATTGCGTACCTTTAGATAATGAGAAGGCTCTGAAGGATTTGCTAAATCCCAAACGCAAACTGTACCATCATCAGCCCCAGAAGCAAGTTTATTTGGGGACTTGATATTAAATTCAAGACCACGAACCTAATTACAAGACAATGTACACATTACATTACATCAAGATGTCTTGGGGGAAAAGAAACATGAAATTCTGAAGAAAAAAAAAAAGAGATATAAACTTACATGTCCTTGGTGTTTTGAAAGATGTCTAACATGCTCAATCTCTCCAGACTCAGAACTAATCAACAGATACATCATTATCAATTTTAAACACGGCTTAATAGATAGAGTTCAATTTAGGGATAAGAAATAAAAAAAAAGAATCACCGATTTGAATTCCATAAACCGATGTTTCCATCGACGAGTCCACCTGCAATAAGACCATAACTTCCCCAAGCGAGTCGAGTAAACCGCTCAGAGCTTGAGCAGTGACCAACAAGTTTCAGATCACGATCGTTGGACCTAAAATCAAGTTCGAAGATCTCTAGATTGGCGGATGAACTAAACGACAGATCCACGGCTCCGGCCATGGTTCCGGTTGCCATAAACGGAGCTTCCGGTGAAAAGGAAACGAAAGCAGATCTATCAACCTTCTTTATGCAATCCATTGTAACACTGACAAGAAATCAACGATTTGGTAGAGAGAACACAAAGAGACCTTTGAATTGGGGTTTTCGAATGTTAGAAGACACGAAGTAGTTTGGGTTTATATAGTAAACGCGCAAGGACAATCTCGTAATGTTCTCCCTTTGTGTTCCGTCATTACTACCATCCACGACACGACACGTCGCTTTTTGTGATGTCTCAATTTTTTAAAAAGACGAATATACCCAGATCTCCACACATATTTGAGGTCTTGTCTTAATCATTTAACAACAAAATCAAAAAATAAGATTGTGTTTGTAAAGCCCAGTGGATCGTTTAGGGCCTTTATGCCTCATAATTGTACATGTGCTTTTTTATAAAAAAAAAAAAAATAATTTGAAATAGTAAAAACAAAATTATCTAATCTAATTAAATTTGTCAAGAGTGGGATTTGAACCCACGCCCTTTCGGACCAGTACCTGAAACTGGCGCCTTAGACCAACTCGGCCATCTTGACTTTTTAATTCATTAACACCTAAACATATATATATTCAGAAATTTATTCTTAGTCCTATTCAGCAAAGGCTTCTAGATTCCCCTTCGACCACATTCAAGTTCTTCGCTGAACAGACAAAATCCAAGACATAGTGAACTTGTAACAACCAGAACCATGCATATTGCGTTTTCAGAACTAAACATTTTGATCCACATATGTAACTTTGATGAAAAAAATGGAAAACTCCAAAAATGTTAATATAGTCGGAGTTTTATTCTAAAAAGGACAATCATTATGATACTGAAAAGATATTTGACGTTGCCACTGCCAAACTTTCCAGCATACGTCAAGGCAACTTATACTTGAATGTGTGATACATATTTGTTGGAATGCAAAATCTTCTTATATGATCAAAACCAATCTTTCAACCTATTTATTATGGAACAATTGGCATAACAATAAATACCACCAAGCAGCTTTTGATTCTCTCTTCTCTTTGTTCTACTTCCACATATATCTACCACTTGTCCTAACATTGTCCACATCTTATTTAATTTTTATCGTGGATAAATCCAAGATAAATATATAATTCCATACAACGAAATTAATTATTTGATGATTGTGATAATTCGAATCATTCTGCGATCGAAGACAAGGAAACTAGAAGAAACTGTATTGTAGTGCTGAAAGGTCCAACTCGTAATGCTCATTTTGGCTTCATCTACTATTCCTGTAACCATCTTGGAATAACATGGTGATGACTACAGTCTACAAGTGAAATGAATAGTAAATATCGTAGAAAACGTAATTTAATTACGGTAATTAAGTAGCAGTAACCATTGAGCGGAATAAAAATTCTACTGCAAATATTGACCTTTTTCACTTTTATTTGTATCATTAAATTTCTATATAAACAAAGTCGTCACATAAAAAACATAAATACGTAAAAATGTTATTAGTTGTACCGAGAGGGAAAATGATATAAAATGTTATGAAAGAGTTAAGAGTTATTGCAATTAGTATTAATGTTTTTTTGATAATAATCAAATAACTAATATTTTATAGCTTATACCTAAAATACAATATCTAAAGCCGTTTATTTTTTTCAACCAATATGTTTGTAGCATGAAACAACCAAAATAATTTTTATAAAATCAAATGTGAACAGCTAACTCCTACTTTAATCAAACGAAAATATTTGTTTATACGATAACTGAACTGAATCATAATAAAACCTGATCTTAATATACCTTTACAGCTTTACTCACTTTTTATTTCCAAACTCTTGTTTGTCGAAAGAAGTAAACAACATAACTTTATCTTTGTCTAAAATCAACTTATCGTGTTGTTAGATTCGCTATGAAAAATAAATTGAGAGATTGGTATCAAGTTTTCCGCTGTATTATTAATCATGGTGAATCACTTCTGTTGATATCTTAAATGACAAAAACTGTTCTTGTTTTTTGTTTTTTACATACTTCAGAGAGTAGTTGATTTTATGTATATATATCTCTCTCTATATATATACATATATATACGCACTTCCCAATTTATGGATGTACTTCTTCTAATATTTCTTAGAAAGAAAACAATAATTAATATTTTTTAAATTAGGGGTTTGCAAACTGTGTAGCTACTAACCATGACTTGGCACCATTTCCTCCACTAATATTATTTTTCTCTATATAGTAGTGAAAATTCATCCTCATAAACACCAACCATCATTCAGAAATTTGTTCTCTCTGCAAATCTCCCATCATTTCCACAGCTTTCTTCTTCTTGTCATTTCCCTTAAATTCTTTTTGTTGGATCTTTTGTTTTTTTACCACTTTATAAAGTAGTCACTAAACAACATATATACACTCACAATAGAGATGGATGCTGAAAAGAAGAGTGCCCATTTTCGCCAAATCTCAACTTATAAACCACAACTACTTGTCCTCTCCTCGATCAAAGAACACTCTTCTTCAAAAATCTCCGACAAACCCAATAATATCAAAGCTTCCGTTGCTGATGTTGACGCCGAGATTGGAGTTTTTGGCGCAGAAAAGTACTTTAGCATGAAGCTAGATCATGTTGATTCCACGGTGGATATCACCAAGCAACACAAAAAGGAAAACACACAGAATCATCCCCATCCTGATCCTCATCCTCATTCTCAACTGACGAAAACGACGTCATCTAGATCAAGAACAAGCCGACATGGGACTCCAAGTGTAAGATCTGAGTCAAGTTACAACAGTCAAACCTTTCTCATGAGGATTAGCAACAACAATGACAATAAGCAAAGGAAAACAAACGAGGCAAGCATCTCTTTTGGTGGGTTTAGATGTTACGGCCCCTGTTCCGGGGTCAAAACCGTTAATAAAGACCAAAACATCTCCGTTAAAGGTAGAGACTCCGATCGAGATTTCGTAGCTTACGACGCAAGAAAGCATAACGACAAACCTAGACTCCGTTTTGAAGCCAAGAAAATGGATTATCACGAGCCAGCGAAGATTCCATTACCTATTCAAAGGACAGATATCGCCATGAACCTCGAGAGAAAGCTCTCTCTGCTTACATGGGATGCAATACCAAACCAGCTTTCTACCAAGAACAACCATCACAACAATGGTAATAACTCTTCGATGGGCAGCAACACGCAAGAGGAAGAGACAGCAAGTGTAGCGAGTTCAGATTTGTTCGAGATTGAAAACATAACGAGCAGTGTCTATGAGCCGAGTGAGGCTAGCATTGGATGGAGTGTGGTAACGGGAAGTATGGCAGATCAATCGGTGATATCGGATTTCGATTTGATGAAGAGGGCCACGAGAAGTGGTCCGGTGGTTAAAACCAAACCGGTGATTGCTGACAAAGTCCGGTCGGGTGGGTTTTTGTCTGGTTGTAAGAGTCACAAAGCTGTCTCGGTTGTTGATAGTTCTAGAAAAATGAAAGAAGCTGCCAAGGTTGATCATGAGATGTCTCATCAGAAGAAGTATAAAACTGAGATCAGGATTCAAGACTTGAGCTTTCTTTAATGATTAATGTTTTTGTGTATGTGTTTTAATTAGTTTCGAATGTTTTTTTGTAATATTTATTCGTTTCTATGCTAAAGATTTTGATTTCTTGGTTTTTTTTTTTTTTATTATAAACCCCTAAAGTAATGGTTTAAAGAGAAAATTTCGACGGACAAACAATAAAAAAGTGTGAAATTTGTGAGTATTATGGACCTTCTATTCAGAAAACCAAATCAACCACACTAAAACGAATTATATATCACCTCAGTTTTCGTAGTCTTCGACCACCGTACAAATTATTACATAATTAGGTTACTTTCTCGCTCTTTGGAATATGATTTTAACTGTTTATAATTTCTTTTGTACCATATTTGTAACTTTTGACAAGTCATTAAGATATACCTCTATAAGGATGTATATCATTTCTACACCACATGCGTCACCATATCACATGATTCACATCAACGGACGTAATGCATTAATTTGGAACGGATTATATAATAAAACATCGTAATTATATAGATACCTCCCGTGAGTACGACCCTACAAATTATGCATGTGGATCATAAGAAACGATAATAACTTGACGTCGAGACAAGAAAATAACAATTAGTCTGTATGAGACTATACAAAATTGGCAATTTGGCATTAATATCGGATATTTGTTATTAGCCATGCAATTGCAAACTTAGGGTTGGATTCTGATTTCTGATAGTAGTAAATGCGAAGGGAATGATCTGAAACTGGGACCATTTCAATAACTCGAAACGAGCTAATTTGTTAAAATAATGAATAAAAAGAGTATGGGCACTGGATACAAAACATGAAATAAACTGGACCGCACTAGATTTATTGAAACATATACATCAATAAAGTTAATTTACATACTGGTAAACATATCTTACGAGTTATCCGCATATATTAAGATGTTAATTTAGTTTTTTTTGTGGAACACATTAAGATGTTACTATATGAAAATCTTAATAAATTCCAGTCCCACATAGTCAATTGTTTGCATGGTTCAAAAGTGTAGAAACGGGTGTTTCACACAATGAATTTGTTTAGAAGGGAAACAAATTCAATAACACTTTCTCTCTAAGGGTTTGGATCAAAGTAAGCAAGTAAAAAAGAAATGAAATCTCTTAGAGAACAAGTTAGGTTTTACTCAAGAACAAAGAAGAATTAGAGTTTTGTATTGATTTTTTGGATGTCCCTTACAATGAGAGGATTGTCCTCTATTTATAGGTTTTCGAAGATCTACTGAATATATTTACTTTCCTAATTACAGGCGAACTGATTAAAAAAGTTTCTTTCTTGCTAGGTCAGCCGCAGGGGCGAGTTGAGATGTTGGTTCGTCACCTCGGCAATGGGCTTCTCGGTACTATTGGGCCTTCAGAAAATGAAGTCCAAACTTAGGTCGAGTTTCCGGTTTAGATAACTGGTTCTTTTAAACGGATTTAGATCGGTATGTTGGGGGTGCTAATTCCCACACCAACAAAAAGCTACTACATTAGCGAATTTAAAGTAGATATGTTGAAAAAAAAATTAAAAAAATGAGTGGATATGTTAAAATTAAAAAGAATGCAGATTTTGTTTTATAGGGAGGTTACACAGTTTCTTTATACGTAACATTGTTATGTTTATCCAGATTGTAAGTCATAATCTGATGGGTCGACGACAGACTCTAGCGAAATTAATATACTACCATATAGTTTAAAGTTCGTGAAAATAGAAAATTATGTCTAGATTGATATATATATATATATATATATATATATATATTAAATTAAAGTATTGTGGTACCACCCGCTATGAAGAATGTTTTCAACAATATTGATTAGTTTGTGACCACCTTACCCAATTCCATTCAATATTAAATAGGAAAAAGAAGTATACCTATTATTATGTTTTTTTCTGATATATATACACATAAATACTCAACCAGAGCCAAACTACTCCAATAAATCGACCGTTGAATATGAATATTGTGACACCTATTTATTCATAAATTTGATCCTTTTAAACGTATAGAAATGGAGTAGTTAAAATCATAAAGTTCCTTTACAAGAAAATACATTTTATTGTTGAAAAAAAAAATTCATTTTATTTGAGACTCAAAAGGTTTATTAGACAGGACTAGTGGGCCATATTATGTCACTAGCACGTAAAAGCAATTTGGAAAGCCCATTTTGAGCCCAAATATATTGAACACTATTATTAATTAACTAGTTGACACAACATATTTTGCAAATTAATGATTGGTACAGTATTAATTTTGTGATATGAAAATTAGGTGTGATCCACACAAATTTATTGGTAGGTAGATTAGATTAGTTAGTTATTACCAAACCATCATTACTTTTTTTGTGTGTGTGTGTTGTCAACACTTGATGTTTTCTTTAATCATAATAAAACAACATCACATCATTTTAACTGGATATAAGTGTTGTCAATTAGTTAGTTAATCACCATCAACATGTGTTGATTTGTGAGGGTGGGTACACTTGGTTAATTAGAGTAAAATCAATTAAAAACCTAAAAACAAAAGATGACATATCAAAAGACAAAAATACCCTTATTCGGCTAACGTGACGTAATAAATAATCTAATTGGTCAACAAAAAAACCCCCCCAAAACCCTAAATCAGTTTTGCCCAACCTTCTCTCATCACATCACGATCGAGTTTTTAGGGTTTTAGCTGTTGCGCTCTGTGAAGGCAGAGAAGAAGAGTGAGGAATTCGAATTTCCTCTGCGTCAATTTGGGTTGAGAAAATGGTGGCGGACAAGAGCAAAAAGGCGAAAACCGAAGAAGAGAACGTCGAGCAAATCGATACAGAGCTTGTCCTCTCAATTGAAAAGCTTCAAGAGATCCAAGACGACCTCGAGAAGGTAAATCACAAGACAAAAAAAAAAACATTCTTTTTAACAATCCCCATGTTTAATTTGATTTGGTTGATGAGAATTGATCTGGGTTTGGATTCTCTCTCGATTTGAGTTTTTCTATTGGACAATTTATGAGGTAAAGTTTGTATCTTTGTACTTGTGTTGTTGTTGTTGTTGTCTTTGGAATGATAATGTGGTCGTGTTCACATGGATTATTAATTAAATGATTGTCTTTGAGAAATTGACTTGTCCAATCTCTGTAGAGAAGTCAAGAAAACTGTTTTTTGAGTAAAGTTTAATTGTGTTTTGAGTCCTCTCCAATCTCAATTACTTCTCTTGTTTTGGTTGTATTAGATTAACGAAAAGGCTAGTGATGAAGTGTTGGAAGTGGAGCAGAAGTATAATGTGATAAGGAAACCTGTTTATGACAAGCGTAACGAGATTATCAAATCCATCCCTGATTTCTGGTTAACTGCTGTAAGTTTTATCATTCTCTGTTCTGTTTTTTTTTTTTTTTCCAATTCAGAGTTCAAAACAATCTTTTCTCTTATTGGAATTATATGGGGACTTGGTTTTGTTGTAGTTCTTGAGTCACCCTGCTCTAGGTGAACTTCTGACAGAAGAAGACCAAAAGGTTTGTGTTTCCCTTATGAATTTCGGTTGATAGATTCACATTGTTTTTGTATTTTTATGATTCTATTTGTTTTGCTTGAACAGATTTTCAAATATCTTAGCTCTCTGGATGTTGAGGATGCTAAAGATGTGAAATCCGGATACTCTATCACTTTTGTAAGTTTCTTTTTAGTTCAGATCTTTGTTCTTTATCATATTTTGATATTATCTCTGACTGTTCTAAGAAAGCTGAAAGCTGAGTTTTTAGTTTTTTAGTTTACTGATTGTTGTCAAATTGTGAACTGCAGTACTTCAATCCCAATCCATTTTTTGAGGATGGAAAACTAACAAAGACTTTTACCTTCCTCGAAGAAGGAACAACAAAAGTTACAGCCACCCCTATCAAATGGAAAGAGGGCAAAGTAAGTGGATTATCTATTGCATAAACTAAGTCTATTTCTTATGTTGTCACTGTTTGGGATTGTTCCTGTAACTATATTTCTCAACAATTAAGGGCTTGTCGAATGGAGTGGATCACGAGAAGAATGGAAACAAACGTGCATTACCTGAAGAGAGGTATAAATCCATCTCCCCATCCCTTTTTCAGTGAATTTTTTCACCCGTCATAGATCCAAGTTAAAACTCTTGCCGTTCTAATTAGCAATTACATGTCTTTTTCAGCTTCTTTACCTGGTTTAATGATGCTCAACACAAGGAGGACGTTGAGATTGAGATGCATGACGAGGTATTGATCCTATATTGTTTTTTTTTTTAATTCTTTTTTTGTAAGAGTAACCCCATATCTGGCACAACTTGAACTCAGAATTTCGTCTTGTAGCAGGTTGCCGATATCATCAAGGAAGATTTGTGGCCCAACCCTCTCACCTACTTTAACAATGTAAGCTATATTCACTATATCATTTTCCAGTCTTGACTTTGTTTAGAGATGACAAGTTGCCTGAAGATTTTGGTAAATTGTATGTAACTGTGTAGGAGGCTGATGAAGAGGACTTTGATGGAGACGATGATGGAGATGAAGAGGTAAAAGCTTCATCTAATATTCTTTGCTTGGTTGAGTTTTCTGCTTAAATTTTGCCGCATCTGTGATATGCTTTATGTGCATGATGAGATGAAAGATTAGATAGAGATATCCGAAAACGGAACAACATTGTGTTATTATTTATGTCTGAGACCATTTCAGTTGTGAAGATTCCATTATGAGTTTTACCTGATAAGTTTTTAAAAAACCATATCTATCTCTAGGGGAAAGAAGGTGACTCTGATGAAGATGATGACGAAGAAGGTGATGAGGAATGATGGGAAGGTTGCCCAGAAACCACATTTGCTTACATGTCTTCTCTATAACAGAGTGTGTAAAGTTTTGTGTGTTGAGAGGTTTTTAATTTAAAAGCAAAATGGATTATGACGACAACAGACAAGCTTTTCTATTTTTACCATAATAGTTACATCTTGTTGTATGAAACCATCTACTGCCTTTTGTTGCAGAACCTTGCTTAAATGGTTTTTAAGTCTTACATAGCTTCAACTCATCTGTTGTCTTCTTCTTAAAGAGAATCATTATGTAACTTCATCTCTGTTGTAGTTTTGTTGTGTCTGAGTGACTTCGAGCCAAAGGTAAAAAAAGGATGAAACAAAAGAAAACGATTACTGAGTAGAGAATTTGTGTGTTCATGGTTAAATCCATAGGATCTTCAGCTTGAAATCTGGAGTCTTTTATTGTTTGGTCTGAAGGTGAATATCTAAAGTGCCTGCCTCATGATGGTTTACTAACTCCTGTGAGCCCTCGTCTTTCAATTTAATTGAGCAAAGCAAAATGTTGTAATCTTTTATATAATGGGGTCTAGGTTCCTGTAAAAGTTAGCAAAACATATCGCAGATAGTTTGTTTATACAGAGCTCTTAATTTAACTTGGACTGGTGTTCTTCAGATTTCTATATAGCCTATAAAAAATGGTTTGAAAATCTCAGCTTCTTGGTAGTTCTAGTTCTAAAGAATAAAATAACAGTCGCTAAAAGACTCCATGTTTAAGTCTACTACCTATGCTATGCAGCTATGCCTAAGTCTAAAAGGGTGTCTAAACCAGTTTAAGCCGGTCCAAACCGGCTGAAAATAATATTGACAACAAAAAGACAGTAAATTTCTTTTTACCTGGTTCACTAAAGAGTGGTAAAATTTCTCTCTAAATAACTTTATGAATATAACTTACAGTTTTCACATTGCTTAAGTGGCCATTAATTACAAGAATCACCTGAAAAGAATTAATTACTCGCAGCCATTATCTGAAATTAATTCAAAACCGTTATCTTTTTGTTGGAAATGTATTACTATAAATTTCTTAGCCGTTTCTCTTAAAGCCTTAACTATAACTATATATATATATATTTTTTTTTGGTTTTACTATTAACTGTAACTATTGTTCGCGAGCCCTCAAAATATTGATTGGCAGTTTGGCACCATACGTTACATACTTACATCTAATCTTAACTGATTACAAATACTTAGGTGTATTTCTTTATATGTTTAACACTTAGGAGAAAGTGTAATTACATGAGTTCAACAAGATACTACCTTCACAAATGAACAAATTAACTAATTGGCTATTGATATGTATCATTTCTATAAGCGTGTGCACATAATATCGTTATACAACGTAATAAGTATACACAATTCTATTTTTTTTTATTGTGGAAACTGACGGGTATAGATTTTCTGCAAGAGAAGGCTATAATATCTATCAACTATTACTAAAAAAAAAACGTCCCTCTTATCAGCAGTAATTACCATTAATCATTACTATCTCTCTCTCGTAACTCCAAATTTTACAGGGCTATCAATTAGCCGTCAATACCCACTTTCTTGTACAGTTATATTACTTCACTTCTATATCTTCTCTTTTCATATCTACTAGTACTATATATATATGGGTATATAGTATATATATATATACACCTCTCTCTCTCTCTCTCTCTCTCTCTCCTTGATTAGTGATCACAAACCACTTAATGATCAGTATGAAATCGTTTTGCAAATTGGAGTATGATCAAGTTTTTGGCAAAGAAGATCACTCATTTTCATTTCTAAACCACTCATCACTTTACTCTCATCAAAGGTAAATTTAATTGACTCATCATGCATGAGTTTTTTTTAAACGTGTTTCTAGTAGTTCTTGATCCATGTTTTAATTGTTGTGTGTTCTTAATGCAGCGAGTTAGCGAATCTTTTCTTCGACTTAAAAGATGACTTTCCTCCTTCTGCCTACTCTAACAATTATCTTCCTTCTTCCTCAAGCTTTCTGGCTTTACCTGATCTTGATCCTATCTCCATCGTATCTCTTGACGGTATGTATATATCAGTATATGTTGCACTTAATTATGTTTTGTTCTCATGGATTTTATGTGTGCACTTCTCATTCTTGTCGTTCTGTTTAAGCAGATTTACTTAGTGGGTGCGGTTCTGTTTCATGGACCGAAGAAGAGTCGATGCTCGATCTTGATTTGGAGAAAAAGAGTGAAACCATCTCCACCAAGAAGAGGAGATGCAGAGAAGAATGTGTTTCCAGCTGTTCTGTTTCGAAGACATTGTCGAAAGAAACTATCTCATTGTACTTCTACATGCCGATAACTCAAGCGGCTAAAGAACTTAACATTGGTTTAACTCTTTTGAAGAAGAGGTGTCGCGAATTGGGTATTCAACGCTGGCCTCATCGTAAGCTCATGAGCCTACAAAAACTCATCAGTAATGTCAAGGTATAATAAACAACTATTACATATAATATAACTATGTTATAACAAGTGAATTCCTCTACTGTATTTTGGAATTGAAACACACCATTTTAAAAGCCTTAATGTGATGGTCTCTCAGTGATTTTTGATGTGACTATTCTTAAAATTGTAACAGGAGCTGCAGAAGATGGAAGGGGAAGAAAACGAAGACAAGCTAAGAAACGCTTTGGAAAAGCTTGAGAAGGAGAAGGAAACGATTGAGAAGTTACCAGATTTGAAGTTTGAGGATAAGACAAAGAGATTGAGACAAGCTTGTTTCAAGGCTAACCATAAGAGGAAGAGAAGACATGGCATGTCCACGTCCTTCACATCATCATCTTCTTCTTCCTCTGTTTCGGGTTTGAGTGATAGTTGATGTAGGATGATCGTCGATGAAGAGATGAAGACATGAAGTAATGTAGGATGATAGTTGATGCTACTACTTTATGTTTGTGTGTTGTGTAACGTGTAGTACTGTAGTGTTTTGGACTCTAATTGCAAAACGATTTTGACTCGTTATTACTAAAGTAGTAGTAGCATATGTGTAGTTTGCTCTTCAATCACGAATATGTTAAATTAAAAATTCACATTATAAATTTCTTCTAAACTTTTCATAAGTATAATAAAATTCACCTTTAAGGAATAGGAATTTATCAAAATCAATAAAGGAAGAAGAGCTATTATGGAAATCGTAATGGACATATGTAAATTTTCTTCTTTTAAAAAGATAATAAATGGAAATTGTAATGGACTTAACAAAAACAAATGGAAAATGTTATCTCAAAAATCCCAAAAAAAAATTAGGAACCGACAAAGGTCTCTGCTATAAATATATTGAGTTCATTCACCCTTGCCTAAACCCTTACATCATCGATTCAATTTCTTCTTGGGTTACCACAACAACAAACAGAGAAAGCAAAAAACAGAGAAACCACCAGAATTATTATTGTTACTTTATAATCATGTTCACGGGGGTTTTCGAACACGAAATCAAACACGATCCTGAAACAGAAGATGCGGGAACAGTTACAGTCAATGCAAGGATCTTCGGAGGAGACGACGAAATCATGACATTCACGAGAAAGTCGTCCGTCGACGAATTCATCAACGATGATCGCAACGAGTGTGAAAGCAAATTGGACTTGGATTATTTCTTAAACCTAGCAGGGATCAGCGACTACGATGTTGCACATGCCATGCATCACTTAGTTCGCTATGTTGCTAAAATAACTTCTTCAGAAAGTGATGGGTATTCTCCGGGGTGTGCTTTACAAGTGACGTTGGATCTTATTTTTTACGATGAGCCTCAAACTTTAGAGGATGTTCAAGTCTCGCGTGGACACAAAATCAAACACGATCCTAAACCAGAAGATGCGGGCACAGTCAGAGTCAATGCGAGGATCTTCGACCAAGATCATCACTCGTCATTCACGACTTTGTCCCTTGCCGACGATTTCATCAACGGAGACGAGGGTGGGAGCAGACTAGACTTGATTAATTTCTTGCGGGAAGCAGGAATGAGCGATCACGAGGTTTTATATGCGATTTATAAATTAATCCCCTATATTGCTCAAGTAACTTCTTCCGCAAGTAATGGCTATTCTCAAGGGTGTGCTTTAGAAGTGTGGTTGGATCTTCTTCTTCTGGAGCCTTATATTAATTATGAATCAGATTGAAGAAGCAGTTCGAGTATGAAAATTCAAATTGTAACGAAGATTTTGTTTTCTACAGTTTATAAAAATCTCTTTTCTTTTTTTTAAATTCGATGTTTTTTTTTTACTTATATAAATTTGGAGAATGTTGTGTTAATCATAACAGAACTGATAAGAATCGAAAGAGTTTTGAAAATCTAAAATTAAAAAGAGGACGAAAGACCTTATATTGATCACTTTATAGTTATAGCCAACAAACATCTATAATCTACTAAAGGAGTAAAGGAAAATATACCGACAATTTTACAAAATATATGGTTCCTAGAAAACATCTCTTATACACAAACTGACTTAAACTCCTATGAGTATGTATATCTTGGACATTAAGATATAGCAATGCCTCAGAAACTCAGGCATAAGTCCAGTATCCATAGAATATAGTATGTTGTATACGTGAGTCCTGTCCTGATTAATTAGTTCGGTTGCTGCAATCATATGCTTATAATGTAAAAAAAACAAATGGAACATTAAAACATTAATTGAAAACTAAATTTCTACCGTAAATAACAAAAAAGGGAAATAAATAACAAAAAAGGGAAATTATACATCGTTATGAAATTTAGAAAAAAAAAAAAAGGAAAAAAAAAATCAATGAAAACTGTGACGTCAATAGAATCAATAGAATCAGATAATCTGCTAAATATATTTATACCAATCTAGTCCCTCTAATATATAAATACATAGATGAAATCATTCAAGAGAACCCCTAAACCCATATCATCGTCGATTTGATTTATTTTCCAATTTTCTTTCTTTTCTTCGTTCTTCTCGCCGTGATGATCTCGTTCTTCTCCTACGAAATCGACCACAATCCTGAACCCGATAATGTTGGCACAATCAAAATCAGTGTTTCTACAACCAAAATATATCAAAGTACCACCCATTGGGACCTCTATGAAAAACTAATAGATTTCTCTAGTAACCCTGAATGCATTGATGTAGAGCTTACTGAATTCTTGATGTGGTCAGGAGAAACAAGTACTCCCATAGAGAATTACGATGTGTTTTTACACTTACGGAGACTTGTAGATCAAGCAATTTCCTCTGATGATTATAATCTAGGTTGTGCTTTAAGAGTGTACTTGAGGACTCTTACTATCGATGTTCCTTCTGAACAAATTGGGGTACAGGTCCCAGGTTTACTGGATGAGTACGATGTTAGCTTTGAATTTGATCATCATCAAATTGAAGAAGCAGCTCCATCTCAGCTTGAAGAAGGTCTTCGAGTCTCACTCAGTGAGACCATTGAAGAAGATGTTTCAGGTTTAGAGGATGATGAGCAGGATATTATATTTGAATTTGATAATCATATTGAAGAAGCAGCTCCATCTCAGCTTGTAGAAGTTTACCGAGTTTCGCTCAGTGAGACCATTGAAGAAGAGGTTCTAGGTTTAGAGGATGAGCAAGACCTTATCAGCTTTGACTTTGATCATCAAACTGAAGAGGCAGCTCGGTCTCAGCTTAGAGAAGTTTTTCGAGTCTCGCTCAATGAGACCATTGAAGAAGACGTTCTAGGTTTAGAGGAGGAGCCCGATGTTGTGCTTGTCTATGAAGAAGCAGCTCCATCTCAGCTTGAACAAGTTACTCGAGTCGACGAATTTGTACACTTATTGGATGAGCACAATGTTGGCTTTCAATTTGATCATCAAACTGAAGAAGCTGCTCCATCTCAACTTGGACAAGGTTTTCAAGTCTCGCTCAATGAGACCATTGAAGAAGAGGTTCTTGGTTTAGAGGATGATCAGCACGAGGTTATTTATGTCCGTGGAGAAATGGCTCCATCTCAGCTTGTTCGAGTCTTCGAGTTTCGACACTTATGGGATGAGCACAATGTTAGCTTCGACGACTCTCATCATCGAATTGAAGAGAGAGATCGTTCTAATCTGATTGCAGAAGTTTTTCAAGCCTCGTTTAATGAGGCCAATATTGTTAGGTTAAGACCTGCGAGCAAGCTCGCTGTCGAGTCTTTGAAAAGAAAAATATACAAGAAGACTAGCGATGTGGTCGGTGAGATTGACATGTGCTCTATTTGTTTGGAGGAATTTAACGACGGAAGAAGTATTATTGTGCCTTTACCGTGTGGACACGAGTTTGACGAGGAGTGTGTTATGAAATGGTTTATGAGTAGTCATGTCTGTCCATTGTGTCGTTACGAGATGCCATGTGAGAGATGAAGGGTGAACGAGACTTGAAAAGCTTTGCGTTTTGTGCAAAATATAACATTGTTTATTTTTATATAAATCATTTTCCATGGTTCTATCATCTATGCTATATATCGTTTTCTATGGTTCTATACTTATATGCTAGAAATTTAATATAATACTCTAATATATATGTATATCTTTATTAAACAGCTGCGAAATAAACCCTCCATTACCTAAATAGAAAAAAATCATGGGTTTACAATTGAAAGTATTGTTCTAATAGATTTGCGTATAAGATTAAGTCTATCATGTGAATTTTGGCAATCAAACTAAAATCAAATTTAAAACGAATAATACAGAGTTGACTTAGGACCTACAAGGGTTTTCTTTTCCCATCTTATAATAATGTGCGAAAAAAAAAGTAAATTAGATTTATACTATTTAAAAAAGGGAAACATAAGAGCATCATAAGATGTGTTATAAAGAAAGAAAAAAGGGAAAATACACAAACCCAAATAAGATAATAACAGAAAAAGAAAAAGGAAATCTTGGAAAATATCAAAATAGTACTTAAAATCTTAAATAATAAAGTGTATTTCCAAATCCCACTAGGCAAACGAATGCACGCAGAATCCTCTATAAATTAGGTTGTGACAACCCTGAACATAAACACAACACACACAGAGCCATCAGACGTTTGATTTTCTTATTTTATTTTTTTTTCATTATCATCGTCTTCAATCAATCATGAGAATTGAACTGCATCACCATATTAGACGCAATCCTGAACCAGAAGGCGACGGCACAATCACAATCAATGCAAAAGTCTTCGGTTATAATCCGACTTTTACGGCTTCGTCGTTTATGGAAGAATTCATCCACGAAGATGACGAGAAGTGTCAAAGCAAAGAAGAACTGAACTATTTCTTGATGGAATCAGGAATTAGCGACGATGATATTTACGATGCGATAACAAAGCTAATCTTCTATGTTGACGAAGTTACTTCTTCCGCAAGTTATAACTCTTCTCCGGAATATGATTTGTTAGTGTCCTTGCTTCTTATTCCTAACTCTCGCAGTGAAGAAGCGATTCAGATTGAAGAAGCGGTTCGAGTCTCGTTCCACGAAACCAACAATTTCCCTTTGAGACCCGCAAGCAAGCTCGTGGTCAAGTCCTTACCCAGGAAAATATACGACAAGGTTAGTTCTACTGGCGAGACGACGTGCGCTATTTGTTTGAAAGAGTTTATTAACGGTGAAAGTAGAGTTATGAATTTACCTTGTGGTCATGACTTTGACGATGAGTGTCTCCTAACGTGGTTTGAGACCAATCACACTTGTCCACTGTGCCGTTTCAAGTTGCCGTGTGAAGATCAACATTGAACTAATTTGGCAACAAAATTAGTTTGAGACTGTAGATTGGATTTAGGGTTATGTATACACTGTCATGAAGCTTTTCTTGAACTAATTTGTCCATCCTTATTGTAATGAAGCTTTCCTTTTTCTACATATAAATTCCTTTTTTCACAACTTAGAACTTAATTTGGAGTTTGTTATGTATACAGTCATGATAAGAGTTTGGAGTTTGAAAAGCTACAATTAAGAAGGAACACATCTATAGAAAACAATATATTTGTTGATTATATTTATCATTCTTGTAAAATATATGGTTCCTAGACAGTATCTCTTATACACAAAATGCCTAAAAACTCCCCTGAGTATATGACACAAGCTCATACATACAAAAACATGTACACTCTCTCTCTCTATATTTATATATATTTTTTTTTATCTTGGACATTGTAGCAATGGCTCAAACTAGTCCTTGGTCAAACATAAGTCCAGTCATCATACATACATGAGCCATGTCTTGAGTTAGTTTGGTTGCTGCAATCACCAAAGATACAGAGACATATTCAGTTTGGTGGATCATATAGCTAGATAGTTACAATGAAGGTGTAAAAACACTAACCTGGTTGTAAGAAGTCTGACCAAACATGGAATCTGGAACCCAATTTTGATGATGGTGATGATGATGATGATGATGATCATTGACAAACATGGACTGATCATGAGGAATTTGAAAGCAGCCACTATTATCATTAGCCATTGGATCATACATTGAAGGATCTAGTTGTTGTTGCTGTTGTTGTTGTTGTTGTTGTTGTTGTTGCTGTTGCTGTTGCAAGTTGTTCAATTCCATTTCAGATTTTATCTTTTTCTCTTGATCGTCTTCCATTCCCAAAGTAGAACCAAATGGTGTAGGATATGAATATTCCTCTCCAAGTTGTTGTAAACCCAAACAACCGTTTCCTTGTTGTTCTAAGTGCTCAAACTGTTGTCCCGGGTTGCTGCATATCTGATCTTCTGGTTTAATAGACTCAAAAAAGCAGCTAGAGTAAACGGGAATCGATCCATCAATCTCTCTGTTTGAATCATTAAACCATAACTTGAGTAAGCACTTTCATAGTGAAATTGCTTTTTTCTAATTGTGACTTAGACTCTTACCTATGAGGAAGATAACTGGAATCACCAGGTAAGATTGTTTGCTGGTTATCATTATCAGGAAGCCAAGACATCGAGTGAGCTTCTTGCATATTACTATTACCTCCCATCGCCATAGGCAACTGTATCCCGCTGTGAAACTGCATTTAAAAGCTTGGTCTGGTTAAGAACATATCCTGAAGAGAGACAGAGAGAAGAAGAGAGGAAAGGAGACAAATGGTTATAACCTGTGTTGTTGTACACTCTATTGGTAAAAGTTGGTTCTTTGTGTAATGTTCCTGAAAAAATGTAGGATATTGTCTTTCGTAAGTATATTTTATGAAATGAACTCCTGAATCTTAGGTCTATAATGATTGAGTGAAAAGGAAAACATAATAACATACCTTGTGAATCTGGATTCTTTCAATAGATTTCCTCAATGATTCTTCCAATAAACTGAGGTGCTCTGTGTTTTCTATTCTATCAATGTTCGTCCAGCAACTGAAAACACCCACCAGAAGAAAAATACTTACATAAGATTGAAACTAAGATTTCAAGAAGCAAAATTTATAACTCAGGAAACTATAATTTTTCACACCTCAACCTCCTATGACACTCCATAAGCTGAGCTTGGTATATCGCTACTTGGTTACTTAGACCCTGTCATGTGAGGTCATTTTAACACGAACTTAAGCAATTTGACTCAAAGAGATTAATTAGGTATCCACGAAAGTTCAAGAACCGGAGATGGTTGATCCATACCTCAATAGTTTGATTCCTGCAGGATAGAGTAGACAACAACATCTCAGATATATTCAGAGGCTTACAATGACAAGATATGGTTATTAATTATAAGAACTCATGGAATGTACCTTGCTCCTAAAAAGTCATGTATATTTACATCATGATCCAGTTTCTTAAAAGTCTTCTTCAATGCCTGCAATTGAGCAAAACAAATCAGCTCAATTTTTTGTTTCAAACAAATCAAAAAGTTGATGATACAGAAAAGAAGAAACTCAGTGAGTTTTTATGTCTTTACTTCAAGGCTCTCCAGTTTCCTGTTGCATTAAAAAAAAAAAAAAAACACTTTGATTTTAGTTTCGTAACAGAAATTGCATCAAAGGATTGATAGTATCCAAACTTTTAAATAATGCTTACCATACCTTTTTGTCCTTTCTTGTGGAGTTAATTGCGCAAACTTGGAAATAACCTCTTCAATGCAACTGCACAAAAAAACAAGTGAAGTCCTATATCAGTATATTGCAAGAAACTTGAGTACAGAACCTCAATCTATCATCCCCCTCTAATAGTTTAGAGTCTTGCAAGAACTAGAAGCTAGAATCACTCTTTAGAACAATATCTGAGAATTGATAACTGAAAGGAAAATAGAACAGTTTAGAGTATGTTTAGAGTCCCTAATCTCTCCACAAAGCTAAAAGCTCTCAACTAAATCAACCTGTCAAATTACCCCTAATCTGTTCCTACTTATGCATTGTGTGATCTTCTCAATACTCTTAACCATTCCAGCTGAATCTTTACACAAAGTTTTACGAGTTCTAAACCACAGAATTAAAGATGATAAAAGAGAAACAAAGTTGTGGGAATGTTATAATACCTGTGTTCTCCATGGAAAGCAGTAGCCCTTCCGGTAGGAGAAAACATAAGAAGGACAATATCAATATCACACAAAATGGATAACTCTTTGGCTTTCTTCAATATCCCATTTTTTCTCTTCGTGTATGTAACTTGCCTGTTACTTGTGCTCTCAAGCCTTTTAATCTTCAACTTAACCCTACCCATCCTGTTTCTGTTTATAAACAAAAAACATTCATCAAAAAATCCCATTAAAAAAGAGTGAAATTTCCAAAGGATCAACATTTTCTTTCGAATACTTACTTCAATCACCTGATGAAACTTCAATTTTTGCAAGGGATTGATCAAAATCGAATCTTTGAAGATGGGGGACGTCTATATTCGGACACAAGAGTCACTGTAACGGAAGATGGGTTCTTATAAATAAAAAGGGTCTTGTCTTTTCGAAGCAGAAACAGAGAAAAAATGGGTCTTTGCGTCAAAACAAGAGAAGAATTCATGAAAATGAGCACAGAGGAGGCGAAGTCACAAAGAAGAGAAAGATCATGGAGGAAGAAAGAAAATTGCAAAAAAAATATTTTTCCCGAAGAAGAAGAAGAAGAAGAAAAAGTTTGAATAAGAGAAAAAAGGGAAAGATTAATGGTGGAACAGAGAGAAAGCTCACAGAAAAGCAGACGAAGGGACTACCTTCGATTTCGCTGGCAAACTTAAGACGTCGACCAACGGAATTGTGTGCTTCTGTGTTAGAGAGAGGGAGAGCCAAACCCGGTTTTTCTTAATCAATTACTATTTAACCAATATTCGAACCGACAAAACCAAACCGGTTTTGCTTACTTGATATTGGGCCAGTGTATAAAATTATTTTTAAAAAGCCCATTGGTACCCATTGAATTGACTTGTCTCTGCCCTAATTTAGCTCCGCCGCTGTTCTTCAGATCTTCTATTTAAAACTTACTCTCAACTCGTTTTCTCTTAAAAATTCATTTTTTAGCTAGTCTCATGTTAGCTGTTTATGTGTGTGTATTATATTAGGGTTTGCTTGATGTTTAAATGCCTGTGATGGTGTTAAATATACTTTGAGAGATGCTTCTCTAGGAACAAGAAATCAACTCTGAGGCATTTTTTTTTTTTTTGTTCTTTCTCATGGTTACAAATCTGTTTTCTTTTGTTTTACTCTGATCTTTGAGCTTATTGATGTGAAATGGTTTTGTTGGCTTCTCCTAGTTTCTGATTTGATTTGGGTTTTTGTCTGATTAATGCAAGTGATGATGAAAAGACAGGGACATCAGAGTCTCTTTGTTAAGAGATGAGAATGATGACTAATGTCTAGATGGGATTCTCTCTGATGCAACATGTCATTAAAATAATATATTTAGATGATCAACTTTGATCTAGTGTGTGCAGTTTAGTTTTGTTTTTTAATACACCCTTTTGGTGTCTTTTTGATGAGTGCAAGTGACGATTAAAAGACAGGGACATCAGAGTCTCCTTGTTAGGAGATGAGAATGATGACTAATGTCTAGATGGGAATCTCTCTGATGCACATAAACTTAGAATCATTAAGTTTTTATCTTTAAACAGTTTTTGTTTGTGGGTTTGCCAATGATGTGTCTTTACAATTGCACGTATTATCAGATTTTTGGTGATGACTATCACAAATGTCTGAGGCAAACCGTTGATTTGTTAAAGAAATGTCTATAAGCTTACGAGGACAAGTCTAGTTATTTGCAATTAAAGCTTTGTTTTGGTCTAAAGCCTTAATCCATAGAGTTGATTTTTATGCATTTAAGCTTTGTTTGCAGGAAGAAACACTTGCCAGGTATGAAGTAGAGGAGATTATGAATTTGGACAATACAGAAGATATTGGAGATTGGAGTTTAATGTCCAGAGTTTTCTATGTATCTTCAGTTCGAATTGTAAACGTGGAACACAAATTGCAGAACACATCAAAGTAATGAAAATCTTTCTTCGCAATGTTAGATTCTTTTGTTTCTTGAGGTATCTGGTTCAAATGTAGGAACTAAACAAGTAAAAGACGAACATCATCACTATTAGCAACACAAAGAGATAAGAAGATAACTTCTACACTCCTTGAGTTTTTTTTTTACAAGTGATCAAAAAAGATTAATAGAAAAAAAAAAAAGGGAAGAAAAATCCAAAATATGAATAATCATCATCATATTCGGACAAACATGTTCAAAAAGATCAAAGAGAATCAAGACTCTCGGTTCTGCTTCTCACAATCCGATGAAAAACTTCTCTAACTTTCCTCTCAAACGGATCCAAACCATTTCTCAAAGCTTCACGAACCTGAACAAGCTCATTAACTCTCTGTTTCACCTCAGCTTCCTTGTGATCATTCATCGGAAAATGAATCGAATCGATCAATTCATTCATCAACCTCGAACTCTTCTCAATCCTATCAATCTCCTTAAGCAATCCACAAGAATTCTTCCTATCTCTCCTCTTAGATTCCTCAACAATCTTATCGTGCAACGACATAACAGGAGCTGCCCATTGGAAATGCCTAGGCACAAAGTAGTTAACTTGCAACCCACGGTCTTGACAAGGAATCGCAGCTACCAAAACCCACATGACAAAAAGCAAAACCGAAGTCATTGTGTAAACCGGTACAGCTAAACCATTGCTCGCAGCGACGTCGTTTGGTCGAGGCGTAGCTAAGTTATTAGCTAAAGCTTGTAACTGCTTAGAAGCTGACCATGATCTTGAAACACTCCACGAAAGAGATCTGAAATGACCAATCGAACGGTGGTGACTCTCTTTGACTCTTCCGAACGAACGGTTCCGATGAGCTAGATTGGTTCCGGAAGGATGATCTTTCTCGTCGAGCATTCCGATCGCTAAATCGACCAGAGCTTTCTTAGCTCGCCGGAGTTGTCCTTCTCCGATCGAACGGTGCTGACTATCTAAAGCAGAGATAGCGATGTCGGCAAGTTTCTCCCATTGACGGATCTGTTCGATACCGTCGCGGATTGCGTTACAGACATCGAGAGCTTTGATGCTCCGTTCGAAGTAGTCAGAAATCAATCTGTCCATGGGAGATTTGGAGATCTGAGAGCGGTGGTTGAAGACGATAGCTCGAAACTCTTCTTGACAACAGAGGAAAGAATCAAGAAGCTTTCCGATCCATTCGAGGGAGAGAAGGTCGTTGGCTGAGGCGTTGAGATCGATGAATTTCTCAGCGACTTGTCTCTGAAACGAATCTAGCTCAACCTCCATGTTGCTTGGCTCGTGGTGGTTGTGGTGGTGGCTACTATTTCCGGCTGATGATGATGATGATGAGTCAACTTGGTCTCGCCGTAAACTAAGCAACGACCTTCCAAATGATCCTTGAAAATCAGTTGCTGGCATCCTCAAAACAGACGCAAAATCGAAACTTTTTTTCTCAGACTTGGGGGAAAAATATCTTTTTTTGGTTTTGGATTGAGAGTGATGATGATTGATGAAAGCTAAGGAAGAAGAAGAAGAGATGTGTTTATAAAGCGATTATTTTGACCGCGTATTTAAGAATCATTCAATATTAGTTCACTTTTCTCTTTGTTTTTTTTTCATTCACTAATAGTAATACTAATAAAAGGTGTGACGAGTAAAGCTAGAATTTGATTTTTTGTGTTCTCATTCCTTTTTCTCTTTTTGTTACTCGGTACGATACACGCAGCAGACACGTATAGCATTTGTAATAAAAAGGACAAGGATCTGTAGTAAGTAAATGTTGCAGTGTAAAAAATCTCAGTTACACCAAGTTCTTAAAGTGACGAGGCTGTGATATATGAAGTCAAAGAATGTGATATTTAAGGGTGCCACGTGGAGATAACTGGAGCTGTGACGGAGACTAGGTCAATACACTGCACATGTGGAGAAAAAAGACAGCTAAGACTATCCTCATTAGTGTGTTTCTTAGTTGTTTCTTAAGGCAATTTTTAATAATAAAAAGAAAAAAAGAAACTTTGTTAAGAGAAGAGGAAAATTTTGTTGATTATTGATAGAACCAAATTAAGGTGTTTTTTAGTAATAAATATAATAAAATAATAATTAATAACTTAAAATATTCAAAATTATTTTATATATCATAGAAACATATTTTAATAATAAAAACATAAAATAACGTGAAGTGACATTAGTGCAGTGACATGAGGTAAGTCCATTTGTAGAAGGCACCATCACACCGGGATCAAGTCCCGGCTCCTACGAATGTAGAAATTTGGCTAATTGGGCCGGCCAGTTGTGGCCCAATGGTTGACAAAAAAAAACATAAATAACATACAACATTTAAAATTAAAACAGAAAACATTAAAAAAAAAAACATAACACACAACATGAAGAGAGAACACACGAAAATAAAAGAGAAATGCCAAAAAAATTTACCCCATTAATCTCATTTCACCATTCATATCGCGCCACCTGTCTACTAAGAAACGTTTCTTGTGTTTCTAAAATTAGAAACGTTTCTTCCAATCTTTAGCTTTTGTTTCATTAATAATTAATATCTATACCTAAGAAATTTCCTAACAAACATCTAAGGACTACCAATGAGGATAGTCTAAGTCTTCGTTGGCGTGTTATGTAATGAAGAGAGAGACGGACTCGGTCTTGTCTGATTGATTCTTTCTCGTCGTTCTAGAATCCCTCAAGGACAAAAATGCTGACATGTAATTCTCTTTTTCATCCTTTTTTTTTCTGAATGATAGTACTAGAAAACAAATAAACAATAATACTATAAACTCTTAAAGCTACGTTAGGAAACTATAAACTCTTTAACATTATTATTCACATGCTAGGCAAACTTTGGTTTGGTATTGAAAATTTTGGTAAGCTATAATGTAAAAATGATTGAGAAACTTTACTGAATTTATAACAAAAAAAGGTGTGAATGATGGACTGGAGTATGATAAATCTGTCATTAGCAGTCATCGATCATGTTTGGGCCAGAATTAAAACTGAACAACTACAAGAATTAATTGATATACGACAGTATTACACTACACCATATTGATCTTTTTTTTTTTCTTTTTGTTTAAATAAAAATGTTACATCATATCTCCTGTCATGTGTTCCTAACTCACACACACCACAACAACAAAGAAAAAAAAAATATCTGAAATTTTGAAAGAAAACAAAAATAAACAAATAAAAACCACACGTGTGAAATACAAGCTAGAAAAAAAAGCTTTGAAACATGGAAGCACGAAGATTACTGACAAAGACATGACAAGCTCTCCTTTTCTTAACTTATTCTAGCTAAGATATTGATTTTGTTTTGTTTTTATACTTTCGTCAGTTCGACGACACAGATAAAATCGTGCAAAAGCGTATTCCCCGCTAATTGTTCCTCATCAGACTCACTTTCCAGTGTATAAGACCAATTAATTTAGCCCCAATTGAGTAAATTAATTTATATAAACACAGAAAAAACGGATTCGTCAACATTTTAAAAATATTTGAGACAAAAAAAAATTCTCATGGTGTCAAGTGCTCCTAACATGTTCGTTCAATGATTTAGAACACAACACAACAAAGAAACAGATAACTTTTTTTTTATATAAAATGGAAGAGAGTATATAATAATGTTTTATGACCGTTATAAGAAA
Source organism: Camelina sativa (assembly GCF_000633955.1). Taxonomy (NCBI): domain Eukaryota; kingdom Viridiplantae; phylum Streptophyta; class Magnoliopsida; order Brassicales; family Brassicaceae; genus Camelina; species Camelina sativa. The sequence continues at coordinate 8,695,361 of NC_025701.1, read as the reverse complement.
TATATTTATGTATGTCAAATTGGTATATATGATTTACAAGTTAGTTTTCTACTTAGTAACAGCTTCTTCTAGCTCTCTTATGCCATCAACCTTCTGTTCAATTTCTTCAATAAGTTCTTCACGCCATAGTTCTGCTCTTGCTTTCTCTTCTATATCTTCTTGCTGCACCCATATTAGCGAAAAGGCCCAAAACACAATAAACAACTCTTATCCAATCTTACTAAAGATGTACGTTTATTATATTTGTAATGTGCCAAAGGTCTATGGGCCAACCCAGCCCAACCTTATTAAGCACGACAGTAAAATCCACATGTATATCCCGAACTATATTTGTAATGTGCCAAAGGTCTATGGAACTTGAACGGTTGACAGGGTCTACTAATATCAAGCTTGGCTAGCTATTCCATAGCAACAACCCTAATTATGGTAGGCTGGCTAGTCTATTGCATTGCAACATCCCTAATTATAATTTTATGTTATTTCTAAGTATTCAGTTTCTATGTGAGAAAGAGATACATACAGTTTCGTAGACCCAATAACCAGTTCCATCACCTCCATCTCCACGGTACTCCTCCGAGTCATAGAATGGATCCTATATATGATTCAGTATCACACCAATATTAAGATCCCAATGCAGCAAATGGATCAAGATATTCGATTTTGAGTATTTTTATTTCCATACTTTTGCGGAACCGAAGTACAAACATCCCCAACAAGTGAACATGATATAGAACATATCTGCAGATGATCAAGATCAATGTCAAAAACATTAAATCAAAACCTCTTATTATATAAGAATCTTTTTCTCAAGAAACCCCAAATTTGTAACTTACAGACATTCTTGATGGCTTTATCACTAAGATGCCACACGTGCTTCTCAGTAATGATATCACGCATCCCTTCAATTTGTTGAACCATCACAGCCATTAATGGCAAATCATGTGGCAATGCCTTTCTTACACATAAGCTTCCTCTTATCATCAGATTCTTTTCCCTCTTCTCATTGACTTTCCTCTAATATTTTTTTTTTCAAATCTTAAAAATGTAAGTTCATAACAAGAATAGAAGGAGATTCTTATAATTTAAGTCATAGGTAAAGAAAAGATTACTAACAGATAGCCAATATCCATGAATTGGTCCTGAAATCTGCTTAGGCTACAACACAAGACACAATTCTCTAAGTGTTCTTATTCTAATGAATATAAATCGTTATTATATGAAAGAATATGTACCGAGTGGTTGGAGGAAGAAGGGATGTGAAGGTTAGTGAAGGTGGAACTTGTGAAAGCTTCAGCCATTGTTACTTCTTGATGGCGGTGGCAATGGAAGAGAGAGAGAGAGATGACACAGTGTCGTTACAATCTTTTTTTCTATTATTCAATTTCATTTTTTAAAGATTAGATTATTGGAGGCAGAAGATGTGTGTGGATAAGAGAATCGGTAACGTCCACACTAAAACTTAGTCTTGTGAGAAATAAACAAAGGAACAAAAACATCAAAAGCGCAGGTTAGCATTAGCAATCACATGACACTATTTTTAGTCTTTCTAACAAACGAAAGCTGGCGCGTATTACCCTTCCAGAAAGTGCTATTTACAATCTAAAAACTCTCCAACTAACTCAAGTCAACAAACTGTTTTTTTTTTCATTTGTACAAGTTAGCAATCACAAAACACGTTCAGTCTTCTATACGTGCAAGTTAGTAGTAATCACCATAGCCAAAGTTAGTAAGAAATCGTTGGTCGGTCAAGTCAATCTTTCCGCTTACGTTCCCAATACATTAATCCGTTTCAATAGCGCATGTTAGCAACTATTGTCAAAGTCTTATTGGGTAAAAAAAAAGCTAATCAAACCTGTTAGCGTAGGTTAGCAATTGGAAAGAAATCTCCCGGCCAAGTAAAGTCAACACACATCGCTTGATTGCGCAACTTAGCATTAGGAAGCGTATGTTAGCAACTTTGCTAAACTTAGAACTTTCCCACTTTCGTCTTCTTCCTCCCGTGTATCTTTTAATCTCCCCTGTTTTGTGTTTTCGGTGATTATATATTTTTTCAATTCAATTCCACCAAACCTACCTCCCCAAAAAAGCACATATCTCTCTAATCTGATTCCTCTTCCTCCTGAGAGAACAAAATCTCAATCAATACCAATGAGTCGCTTGATGGGACTGCTCGATCTCGAGAAACACTTTGCCTTCTACGGTGCTTACCACAGCAATCCCATAAACATTGTTATCCACATCATCTTCGTTTGGCCGATCGTTTTCACAGCTTTGCTTCTCCTCCACTCCACGACACCAATCTTCGATCCTTCTCAATTAGGGGTTTCTCAATCGTTGACCCTCGACGGCGTTCTCCGATTTAACCTTGGGTTCATCTTCACCTTGGTTTATGCTCTGTTCTACATCTGTTTGGATAAAAGATCTGGCTTTGTAGCTGCCCTCATGTGTTTCTCTTGCTGGGTTGGTTCCAGTTTACTCGCTGTTCAATTAGGACCTTCTCTTTCCTTTAAGGTTTGGTTTCTCTTATCTCAATTTAGGGTTTCTGATAAAAAAAAGAATCATCATCATCTTTTTTAGGGTGAGCTTATTTAATCAGAGTATGTGCATGCATCCATGTGTTGTGTATATATATGCAGTTGTGTGTGTGCTTCATGCATTTATTGTTCATTGTTTTCCAAGCTTTGACTTGGGAGCCCCTATATGGCTATATGTGTGTATATATATATATATATATATATTGAAATCGATTTATTTAGATTTGTTATATTACCTTCAACGATTAACTTAGTCCTCTGTCTCTGGGGTCCCTGCATTAGCTGTTAACGTTTAGACAGCAGTACTAAACACAGTAACACCCTGTCTGTGGCTTTAAACATTCAATGATTTGTTGCAAGACTTATATTGTGTGCTTGGACAAAAGTGTTGTTTCTTGACCACCAACATATGTGATGGTCTGAGATGTTTAGAGTCTAACATCACTTGTTAAAATTAGGAGCTTTGTATGTATGTGTCTTGAGTGTTGTGAATCATTTGATAGTTTGATATATGTGTTTGAAAATCCCTCTGTTATATGTAGATACTGTAACAATTTAACTGTTCTTTTTCCGCAGGTTGGGTTGGCATCTCAGCTGTTATGTTGGACCGGGCAGTTCGTTGGCCATGGAATGTTTGAAGTAAGTTCTTTGGCTTTTTAGGAATTGTTGTTTTGTTTCTCCTGTAACTTGTTTCTCTTCATCGGTATTCATGGGGCCCTAAAACAGATCATTCTTGATTCTTGTCGACTCACAGAAACGAGCACCTGCGCTATTAGACAATCTAGTCCAAGCTTTTCTCATGGCTCCTTTCTTCGTATTGCTCGAGGTGAAAGTTGTGATTTGTTTGTTAATGTCTCTGCTACCTTCTTACTACAGCTCTGTGAAAACTGTAGCCAGAAAACTTGAAAAGCTAATGTGGAATTGTGTGAATGATATAATGCAGGTTCTTCAATCGGTTTTCGGGTATGAACCATATCCCGGTTTTCAAGCGCGTGTGAATGCCAAGGTAGAAAGTGACGTTAAGGAATGGAGAGCAAAGAAGCAACAGAAGAACAAGGTCACATAAGCTTGGATTATAATACGGAAGAACTTGAACCCATTGTTGTGTTTCTGTAACGTACCGAAATGATAATAAGACCATCATGGATTGATGGATTTGGTGTGTAACTACTATGCATGTCTCTAATATATGGAAAATTGCAGTAAGTTTCGGTCACTGACCAATATGATAGAAAAGAAAACAAAAAAAAAAGAAGATAAAGATCTGATATCTCTTAATCTTAAAACTGTGAATCAATATAAAATATTGAAACTCCAAATATCTATGAAACAAACCCATAAATGTAAACCCTAAATATAATATGAATCATATCCCAATATGTAAACCTTAAAGCTCTCCCCTAAACGTGGATAGGCTTTGTATGTTACATGAAGTAATCGAAGACCTAAGAAATCACTTGTCGCGGGAAAATAAAGAAATACTATAAACAAGAAAAACATTTGACAGACTTGGTTAAACATCTGAGTTAACCGATCTGCGTTTCTTAAAGTATCTTCTAGATGGAAAGCCGGAGGTGGGAGGGAATACAACTTTCTTTGGGTGTGAATGTGATTGGACAGTTCGTAGCGTAATTGGATGTAAATAAGTGAGAAGGAATATCTCCATGGATCCACCATATTTAGCGTAAATCTTCTTTCTGTTATCAAACTTTTTTTTTTTTTTTTTTTT
>NC_025701.1:8655287-8690972 GCF_000633955.1 Camelina sativa | reverse complement strand
TTTTTTTTTTTTTTTTTTTTGTGAGCAGAAACTATTATTCTAGGTACAAGTTGGCTCGAAAGTTAATTTACGCTAAAAGAGCGAGTCCTATTACTATACAATCTATACTATTACAGATTATTCTATCCAAACTCTAAACAAGTCACCAATCAGAGACTTTCTTGTTGATACTCTCTTATCAAATCAATTTATCAACAATAACTATCATGACTGAAAAAAATATCAGAATAATAATGAAGGGTTGAACGAAGAAGGAACAATAATGAAGTGGGGGCGCATAACTATAACGTGACTAAATTTATGTATAACCCAATCGATAACGAATCGCGTTTCCCATGTGTCCACACGACTACGTGTCTTAGAATGGGGTCTTATTAACGACGTCTTTGAACATCCCACTCGGCCCATGTTCCACACGTATAAGTCACAACTCTCAGAGCGATCGATGTCCCGACTTATACCGTCGTTTTTCTTACACCATATATTATATGCACTGTAGCTTCTTCTATAAAGTGGTCGTTTTTATTTTATTTTGAGAAAATTTAGACCATTTCTCTCGTTTACGTGTTATCTTTACGCAGAGATCTTGTTAAACTTTAATTTCCGTATCCCGAAAGAACATGTTAGTATTTAGTAGGGCTGCATGTAGCAGTTTTACTGTATTATATATAGGCGTTCAATAGAATCATCATGTATTTTCAGTTTCTGCCCAATTCATCATATACTAGTTATAAACTTGTTAAACTAGTTGACAAAAAAAAAAAAAAACTTGTTAATTCCACCTAAATTATAAAAAAAAATTCATAATTAACCAAATTTAATAGTTGCGTTTAAAAATCGTAAAATCACGTTTACTATTTCGCGGTTAAAATGATTTTTTCTAAATTGATTTTGGTTTTGAGGAATTTGCAACCTTTATGCCAAAGACGCGGTTTGAATTTTGGTTCAAAATTAGATTTATTATAACTTTTCAAATTTGGGTTTACTCTAATCGCAAAAAAGTAAATATTTTATGATTTTAAAACTCGATTAACTGAATTTGGTTAATTGAAAAGAATTTTATAATTTAAGTGGAATTAAAGAATCTATAGATAGTATATGGTGAATTGGGCAGAGACTGAAAGTACATGTGATTATAGTCGAATGCTTATATATATAATACAAAAAAAAAATAGTATGTGTTTCACCCAAAAAAAAGAGAGAAGTTTTTATGTAAAATATGTTAACACGCAATCCATCATCATGATCGATATGATATGCATGTTCTTTTTTTTACTTCGTCAAATACAATAGTATATAAGAACAGTGCAAGTTGAATCATTGGAGTTTAATGCTTATCGATTTCGTCTTTTGATTTTCAATACGATGCTTATACAAAAGCATAATACGTGGAATTTTTGTATTGATCTATCAGTAAATCCTACATAACTTATTTTAGTTTTATATATTCTCTTGATTTATTTCACAAATCTTAAGAAAAGAAAAAAAAAAGTCGTACAGTTCACAGTAATAATACAAAAAGATACTATCAAATTAATCTATATAATAATAATAAATCGAATAAATGCGACTAACAGTTGTGTTTTTTCAATCGTACTTTTTAGATATTTTTTGAAAAGTTGTGATGGATCATTAAAACGGTTATTTATGAAAAGTTACAACTGTTCACTGTAAAGTTGTGTTTATTGGAACATTCATATCTTTTGAAATCTATATATTTGTCTGTTTAAACTATTTTCATTTTTTTTTGCCATGAGACAAGATCAACTGAAATTTCAATCTCAAACGGTTTATTCATTTTTCTAAATTATATTCTAGCATTCATTCTTTTAAAAATCAAGAAATTCCTCCAATTATTGATTTAACAAAAAAATTTTGGAATGATGAATCTATCTCGAATAAATGCCACCAAAAGTTGTGTTTTTTCAATCGTATTTTTTGGATAATTTTCTAAAAAAATCTGTAGAAAATTTAAATTGTGTGTTTTACATAAAGTTGTGATTGTTCATTGTAAAGGTTTTTTGTAAAGTTGCAACTGTTCATTGTAGAGTTGTGTCTATTCGAATATTCGTATCTTTTGAAATCTATATATATTTGTTTGTTTGAACTGTTTTCATTTTTTTTTGCCATGACACCAAATAATATAACATTTCAATCTCAACGTTTTTACAGCTCTCTAAATTATTATCTAGCATTCATTTTTTAAAAGTAAAGAGATTCTTCTAATTCTTGATTTAACAAAAGATTTTTGGAATGATGAATCTAATTTACAATTTTTAGTTAATTTTATACCTAGAGCCTTTTTCCAAAAGTTAGATGAATTATATAATGAGCTTTTGGATTTGACTTTTGAATATGGTAATAAATATGCCTTCTATTTAAAAGCAGTTTATATGAGTTTGTAGGTATACTCAAGTGGAGACACAACAGTTACGATTTGTCGTAGTACCTTTTCTTAAAAAATGTTTTTATTTGTTTTTTTATAATTCAAACGGTTGTATCTGTTCATTGTAGAGTTGTGTCTTTTCACTATATTTTATTTATATTTTTTATCACAATTTTTCGTTCTAATGGGTGTATCTGTTTAAATAGTCATGCTTTTTGAACTCTCTTTATATTTGTCTCTTCATCACTAACTAACAAGTTAGTTGAAACAAATTTTCCATTTTATGTTGAGTCTAGATAATTGAATATATTCTATAATCTAACTAAAATTTTAGAAATGATTATAGCAATAGAGAAATTTTATACAACTTAATATCGAATTTACAGTTGTGTCTATTTGTCTTAACTTTCCGTTAAAAAAATATTTTAATATTTAAAAATAATAATAACAATCTGAATAAATGAGAACAACAGTTGCGATTTTTCGTAGTACTTTTTGTAAAAAAATTGGTTTTATTTGTTCTTTTTAAAAAACTCAAACTCAAAAAATTAGCTTTTCACTATATAATTTTTCATCATAACTTTTCGTTCTAATAGGTGTGTCTATTTAAATAGTCATATCTTTTGAACTCTCTATATATTTGTCTCTTCATTAATAACTAACAAATCATTGTTCGTTGAAACAAATTTTTTATTTTATGTTAAATCTAAATAATTTGAATATTTTTTTTTTTTTACTTTTTATACCTAATATTCAATGTTATTCTATTATCTAACTAAAATTTTAGAAATAATTATAGTAATATAGAAATTTAATAAAACTTAATATAGAATTTACAGTTGCGTCTATTTATCGTAATTTTTTGTTAAAAACTATTTTAATATTTAAAATTTATTTTATTTTGTTCTTAAAAGTTTATTAACAATTTATGTATTCAAACTATTCTATTACATTCAAATAATTTCATAATGTGTAATTTAAATTTTTAAATTTAAACTATTTTTTTCTAAAATACTTCCTCCGCGACATCACGGGGGTATGAGTCATAGTATTAATTAGAAAAAAACAAAAATATCACCTTCGTACACAGGGAGTCAGTCAGGGATACATAACGTTGCAAGATAAAATCCAAAAAGAGCATATGGACCAGGGCGAAAAAAAACACTGCAAAGAGAAAAAAAAAAAAATCCAAAGAGATCGAGCATAAATTGGACCAGGGAAGAAAAAAACACTGCAATTATCGCAATAGTTTTTCTTTTTCTCTTTTTTTCTTTTCTTTTATATGTATTAAAAATGTAAAAAGCGTGAGAAAGTATTGTCAACATATAGACACTGTTATTGTCAATATAGGATTTTCTTTACTATCAAATCCAAATTCATCATGAACTTTCCTATTTTATTCCACTGCTACTATTTATCTGTTATTAAATATATGTTAGTAAAAGACTTGGCTTTAAAGAAATTATTCTCTTCGTCCTAGGTAGTGGTGGCACTGGTACATTAATATTACTCTTTGCAAGTTGCAACAAGAACACGTGCATAAAGCCTAATATTTGGTAAACACAAACTACTGAATGATCGATCCATGATCTAAGACAATAACTATATTGATTACCAAAGGACACGATCATCAACTCAAGTAGGTCGTGTATGAAAAGTCCAAATTAATTACAATCGTACGACGTCGTGCCGAACTCCATTACACTAATCTCCTCCATGAAACGCCTCAATTCTTCCTCGTCCCACATTAAAAAGTCTTCTTCTTGAAAACCACTAGCTAATATCTTCTCATGGTCCTTGTTCAACTCTTCCCCTTCTTCTTCTTGACAGTGGATGTTTGTGGTTCCCAGATCCGACAAGATGTTCTTGATCCTGTCGACACAGTGTTGTCTAGATGAGATACCAGTGGCGATCTTATTAAGGAGATGGGCCGAGCGGGAGGAGGAGGAGTAAGAAGATGGACTCGCTATCGCGGAAGAAGAGGTACTGTATTCTGTGTTAAACCACCGCGTTTCGACGGCGAGGTTATTGGCGACTGGCTGGTGGGTCACTGGGTCGATTCCGTTTCTCTTTAGTCTTTTCTTGAGACAAGAGTTCCAATGGTTCTTGATGTCATTGTCTGATCGATTTGGCATCTGCTGCGCTATGAGTGCCCACCTACAATTTTTCCATAACAACAAAACAAAATCGTTTAGCATATATTATCTTTAACGTAAAAGTCGTGGAATAATCTACTTAAAATAAAATAAAAATGTATTTAGTCCTTAGTAATAAGATTTTATCACTAAAACATTAGTAATATTCCGTAAATATATTCTGACGTAAACAATCTATCAAAATAAGTTTTTAAGAATATATTTTTCAGTTTTAGTACCTTTTACGGTTAAAGTGGATTTTTACATATTAGTTAATATAATGGTCTGATTAAGAATATGGTATTGGATCATAATTTGTAGGAGTTAATCCTCTCGTAGTATCTCTCCTTTAGCAGGATGACAAAGGTATCCATACATAATAGTATTTTTTTTTATAAACTAGTTATGAATGAAATGTAAAATGTATTAAATCAAAAGCGAGTGTTTTAACATTATATTATTATATGCAACCCCAATCAAAGTTAAATAGTATTGTTTTTTTACAACATTCCATTTCTTACAAATGTTGCCTGCAGTGTACTATAAAATATGACTATTGAATATAAGCAGTTTCCTAAAAAAGACTATTAATATACCAGACCACTAATCCAATCGAGTGTACGGACATAGGTATCATAATAATGTTGGTTTTGACACACTTTCTTACTTAATAATTTTACAGTGATTATTGGTTGAGTACTTAACCTGTTACCGAATGCAGAATGTAAATTGATGATAATTTGTTCTTCTTGAGGAGTGAATTTGCCTTTCTTAATCCCAGGCCTTAGGAAATTAAGCCACCTTAATCTGCAGCTCTTCCCACATCTCCGCAAACCTTTATTTTCATCATAATTGTAAGATAAAAGTGTGAATCCAACAAATTAGCAGTAAATTTTGTGGTTTTGTTGGATATTGTATCATATATATAGTGGCAAACGAGAGTCTTATGAAAAGAAAAAAAAGGAAAATATGAATGAAAAAATGAAAACAAAATTTTTAAAAGAATTAAAATTTTCGAAATATATGTCTTATCAAAAGAGACCTACAAATCTTGAGGATTATTGGACTTTTCTATGCATAGTTGTACGTAGCTTGCAAAAAGGACATGAAAAACCTGCTCTATCGGCACAGCACAAACTACGGTGATGAAAAATTATAATGATAACTATATTTAAATTAGAAGCTTCAGTATCTATGATATCATTGTAATCAATATTACATTTAATCGTAACTAGAGGTAACGTTTTATTATAGTTGTTACTTGTTAGTGATTCAGTTAAAAACTTAAATCTATACATACCAGCTTTGTCAGGAAGAAAACGCCAGTCCCCGACGCCGTATTCGTCGATGTAAGCGACGAGTTTCTGGTCTTCCTCCTCCGTCCATTCTCCTCTCTTCGTCCCGTCGGCGTCGTACCACGTCGCTCTCCCCATAATCTCTCAGCGACTCAGTCCCTGCCAATCCGATATCACCACGTGATGACCTTACGAAAAGAGAAGAGACCGGAAAATATTTAACGAAAACAAAAAAAAAAAAGTTTATCTGAACGTACTGATCGGGATTTCTATATCACACAGCCTTTCACTTACTTTAATATATGGTCCTCTTGAATGAGTGATGAGAGTACGTAGTAGGTCTTGTCTCTAAATTATCCCACTTTTTTTTTTTTTTTTTTTTTTTTTTTTTTTTNAATTTTTTTTAAAAAATTGTCGGATTACTAGTGTGGCAATTAGTACACCCGCTTGAGCAGATTATTTATAGAACAAAGACATGTTGAGGAATAAAGAAAAATAAAACATTATTCGATGTGCCTACAAAGGCTCTTTATTTTCTAAGTAGTAATAGGCAGTGTTACTCAATCATGGAGTTAATTAGCTTTAATTCTTTAAGGTTTTACAATCTTTAATTTTAAGAATCCATTTGTGTGGGTTTCAAGATCTCTGCAGTGTATATTGGATTTAGATTATAATAAGTTTACTCACAAAACACGAGAGAATTTCATTTCAGATGATTCAAGATTTTCAAATTTTTTAGTTTTTAACACTGAATTTTAATGAAATATTTGAATTCTTAGTTAAGTAACATAAAAAAATTTTAACCTGATTTACAAAACCTGATATTTACGAATATAAGATCCAATAACACCAGATTTTAAAGGATGATTTATGATCATTAATTGGACTATGGTTGGATTTCAATTCTATTAAAATCCATTCAAGTATTTAATTGAACTGAAATTCGACATTGTTTCCGGAAGAAATTAAAAACAGTCCATTTTATCAATTAATGTGAGGTAAGTAAATTTTTTTCTGTTTTATATTTGAGATTAAAGATAAATGTAAATTTATATACAGTAGGTGGTTTTGTTGAATTGTAAGAAAATATATTAATTTCATTTTAAAATATTGGTATAAATTAATGAATAGTTACTAATATCTTCTAAGCAAAAATTTACGAAAATTGTTATTTATATATACACAAACATGTTTAATCTTTTCTTTTGGTCAACTATTATCAATGATATTTGTTTTTTTCTGGGCAACTGGATTTTGGATATAATAATATTTTGTATTTTAACTTTGTACGAACTTCCGACTGAATAAGGAGAAAGCTTTATGCTACATATGAATGCAATCAATGATATTTTTAAAGGAGAATAATTTTTATGATTTTCTATAGAAACCTATCCCTTGAAAGTCATGTCTTTAAAAAATTTACATATTCTATAGAATAATTTTTAAAATTTTCACATAAGAAAAACGTTATTGATTCACAAAATAAGTTATTTTCATATGATAATTTTTAGTACTTTTTTGACCCCAAAGGTCTTTTGGTACATGCTTTAGTTACGACAACAGTTTGAAAGATTTCACCATCTTTATTTACAGATAACTAGGAAAATATTGTTTTGTATCATAATTAGATAAATCGATGCACTAGAGAAATATTATTAAGTGCAATAATTCATATTCATAATAATCAATGTGCTGAATTTTTCTTTGACATCATTTTCAGCTTCACATGTCAAATACTTTTCTTTCGCCAAGCTTATTATTCTTTGGTTTATATACATTTAAAAAACTTTAGTTTTACGCGAAAATATATGTGTAGATTTATCGGTTTCGGAGTTCTCTATAAATGGTCCACCTGCATGTAGTAGTACAATTGACACGTGCTTAAATTTCATCTTCCAGAACAAGCCAAAACGCTTGAAAGAATATGATTTGCCACATTTGTAGGAAAATTCATTGTATGTCACTTTCTTTTGCTGATAATAATAAATCTACTGTGATGTTATCAATCTAATTATAATCTTATTTATTATCAGGTGGATATGGAGAGAGGCAATAATTAACATAGACGCGTAAAGATAACGCAACTAGAAATTAATTTTTCTCTAGTGGCGAGCTAACATATTGTACGTGTGTTTTTGTTGTGGTTGAGTCGTTGAGACTTGAGAGATAATGAGATCGTATACAAAACCACTGCAAATGTGCTTAAACATGTGTGCATCGTAGTCTCATTATTTGCATATGAACATTCATACTGATTTGATTTGTGTAGAACTTATGTCTTGCTAGACAGTGTGGTCGAGAATTAATTACAAAAATAAAAACGATGGTAAAGTTGATGTTGCTGTGAGCCTGTGAGCCTATAGAGAGACTCTTTAATGGCTTTAATTTAAACACCTTGACTTCATTTACCAATTGAGAAGAGATGTCCCATGTGGTGCACAGCGAGATGGGTCAGAAACGTAGACAGTTTTTCTTGAATCTATGAGTCAATTTCGTTCTTTACCAAATATCAGTTTTGTTTTATATCTATTTTTATTTTACCCTAAACATGACGAACATCATAGGGGTCATGTTTGTTTTCGTGGACCTTCAAGGCTTCAACTTTCCTCTTTTTTTTTTGATACATATTTTGTCATCTCGAGATGATCTCCTCTTTGTTTACTGAAAAGGAAACACAGAGATACCAATAAATAATAGGACAACAAGAAAACGATGAAGGTGAAAATACAAATAGAGATGAGCATATGATTTAATTTGGGTCAATACTCAATAGAAATGATAAATATAAAACAATATTTTGTGAAAAAAAAAAACACTGAAAGTCGAACTAAAATTGGTCTAGATTGATACCAGAAATTTTATGAATGCAATCAAACTTTGTTTTTTTTTTGGAATTTAATGTTAAATTATATTCAAAGAAAAATAAACGTGCTTTTGTTAAAACTTTTTTAAAACACTTAAAAACTTATGTAAATCTGTTTAGTAATATCTTGGAGCAAACCAAATTTGGATGCTGGTATCCTCTCCATTCCGAAGGGTGCTAAATCGATTTCAGATATTTTTATCAATGAGTTTTACTAGCCTCTCCTCTGTAGCAGGTCGCTCTCTATAACGCCGAGCATTTCTCTCCAGCCAAATTGAGTATATTGTGTTCTGAAATGCATACTCGATAAGATGCTTTGTGGTCTTGTCAAGCTCTCCGCCGCCAAGCAATGCCATAATCTCTTGCCAGACTGTGGTATACTTGTTTAGAAGCAGCTTCTTGGTTAGCGCCTCCCAGATCTGTTGTGAAAATGAACACTAAAAAAAGAGATGTGCAATAGTTTCCATCGGATAGTTGGAGAAGACACAACTAACGTTAACTCATGTATTCCATCTTTGCATTTTGTCTCCTGTTGTGAGTCTGTTTTTAACTACTAGTCGAGTAAGAAAAGCAAACTTGGGAGTAGCTAAGGAATGCAATCAAACTTAATATTTCTATTATTTAAAGTCAAATATCGGAGAGAATAAAAAGAATTAATATCACATAAGGTGAAGTTTTTTTTTGTAAAAGGGTTGTCAAAACATAAGTTGAACTTGACTTGACGATACATCGAAGAAGAATCAAACACCATCGGTGAGTCGGTGACACAATATCTCATAGATAATTGGCAATCAGAAATTTCATTTGGTTTGGTACTGCAAAATCTTCAGTTTGGTTTTGGATCAAATCAACTGTATAGTTAACTCTGGTGAATATCCAATATAAGTTTTTATGAAATATCGGTCTATTGAGTTCTCTTGGATCAACAATAGCTACAGTTTTGTTTATTCAGTATAGAACGAAAATGTACCAACTGATTCATAATTAACCTCAAATAGTCAAATCAATTCGGTTTGGATTCTTCAGTTTAAAATTTCTTTCGGGTTATGTACCCAAGTTTCGCGCCTTCAAGTTTTGGCTAAAGTGGGCTATCAGAGTCCAACTTAAACAGAAGCACACGCATGTCATATGAAAATCTCCAAGTTGTTTCATTATTTTAGGCCTAAACCCATTAACCATCGTATTCGTAGGCCGTACTAATATTGTCCATATATATATTTTGATAGTTTGATGTTTCCTTTTTTCTCCAAGGATATATCACGTTAACACTAATGAAAAATACACACAAAGTTGTTGTCTTTGTATAAAAGTACAAAAACAAATAATTTAGTCTTGTTTGCAATCATATCTTTGACCGTAAACTTTTACCCATTGTGGACAAAAACGACTGGTAAACTTATCGAAAACGGAGGTAATTTTTATTAATTAACCAAAAAATGGCACACAACGCTACAATTGAAAATCCATTTGATGATTAACTAAAAAATAACTATTTAAATACACAACCCTATATATGCGCGTCTTGGTAGATAGAATCAAAGAGTTTCTCAAAACTAGTAATGTGTTAAGTCGATGGTGTAAAACAAAAAAACAAAAATAATGACGAGAATTAAGAGCTTACTACAACACTGAGGCACAATGATTTTTTTGTGTGTATTTTACATACTAAAAATTGTAAGGAAATAGCTCAATAGATATGTGGTTGTCGATTAAAATATATATTAAAATGATTCTCTGTTAAAAACAAAAAGCATTGTTTAACTTTCTTTTAAAACAAAACTTAACTGATTAACAAACTTTTTTTTTAAATATGTAATATATTATCATATCCCTTACGTCTCTCACCTATTCTTAATTTAAAATTATTGGGAGGCATTATGTTACAGTGATTTTTGGTAATATTTTATTACTCAGCTTAAAACATGTTGAAACACAATATAGTGATATACTTGCAACAAGAGATGCAATCATTCAAGAAGCTTACACGTGCCGTCATCACTTTCTTCATGGACGGGGCCAATCACGTGTGGCATTAATGAGTCTTTGAGTCTTTGTAATGATAACGTTGACAAATCCAAAATCACACGTTACAATTTTTTTTTTTTTTTTTTTTTTTTTTTTTTTTTTTTTTAACAAACCTTCTTTTCATTCATATTGCCGAACAACCGTGGCATCGGATATAGCGGGGGATACAGCGTGCCTCCAAACGAGTAACACCTAGAAAAAAGATCAAAAGATACATCCACAACTGAATACACATATTTGAGGACATTAGTTCTGAAACCTATAAAACCATGTAATTAGTAACGAGTCTTCTTGAGTCCGAACCTGTCTAGCGTTTTGGATCCTGGAGAACGGTTCTAGTCGACTGCGAATGATGACTTTGATCTCTTGTATCAAGTTCACCGGCGGTCTCGAGGTTGAAGTATGCAATCGTGAGTTACGTTCCTTCCAAAGAAGATAGATTGAGGCTTGAAATGTCAGCTTGAGAATTGCTGCGACATTTCTATTCCTGCAAGGCCGTTTGAGCCACACCAAAGCATCAAGAAATAGGTTGGGAGGAGTAACTGCAGCCCTTGAGTAGAAATACTGCCATACTTGTTCCGCATACACACAATCAAAAAACAGATGTTGTCGTGACTCCTCATGATTTCCACACAGTAGACAGTGTGGAGGAACTGCTAGCCCCCAACTTATAAGTCTATCCTTTGTGGTTAACCTGTTGAGCGCTGCTAACCAAGCCACAAAAGCGTGCTTGGGAATCTTCTCCTTGAACCACACCGCTTCGTACCAATCCTTTGTATCCAGGGGTGGGTTGAGATGATCCCACGTGGTAGCAGTAGAGAAGATATCTGAAGGTTCCGCTTCACCAACCTTCCAAAGGAAACAATCATCCTCCCCATCATGCCTTGTATCTACCACTGATGGCAAAGGAAGACATTGTTTCACCAATTGAATTATCGGGTTCCTGCTTCTACTCTGAGAAATCCACCACTGACCTTCTCTCAGAGCCTCAGCGACCACTGCATTCTTGGGAAGACCTGTTGCAGCCGGTCCTCTTCCTTGAGTTATTTCCAATAAACTTCCCATACCCGTCCAATTGTCACTCCAGAAATTGCAAGTGATCCCAGTACCCAACTTATAGACAATAAAGGGTCTGGCCAGATGTCTCAACTTTCCTATGGATTTCCATATCCAACTCCCAGAGTTTCTGAACTCCATCTCCCAGAAATTTTTTGTACCACGTTACAATTTATAAGTGACAAAAAAAAAAATATAATTAAGAAGAAAAAAAAAACAGATTTTAAACTTCAATAATCAGTTTAATTTTTAACATAAAATGAGTTTATGAACTAATTAGTTTTTAAAATTATTAGGTATTTCTATTTTTCTTGAAGAAATATGAGAGTTATTTAGTACTACTACACTGAATTATACGAATGAACTTTAATTTTGGTTTTAAGATACAAGAATTATCACACTAATTATTGATTTTAAGATACAATATTTTTTGTTTTAAGTTTTAACTATACTAATTTTATATGTCGAGAACAAGTTTTCACACTAAGAAATATTATACATTTTTATGGAAGTTACGTTGTTGTGTATATGCACACTAATCCTGCTTTTTCAAGGCATGATCTAAAAATTAGATCCCTAACTTTTTTGATGGCGAAGCAGTTTATAAAAGGAGCTTTTATGTAGGATTCAAACTTATGTAAGATTCAAACTTATGTAGCTTCTGGGGTTCCCTCATGGTTGCATAGCGTTTTCGAAAATGAGAGAGTTTTATCCTCTGCATAGTTTTCTTTTGATAAGTTGTCTAAGTCTGGATTCGTAGACAATCATTTTTTGGTACGGCCGTGTTCACAAAAATAGCGTAGATGTTAGCTTAGACAGTAGTCTAACTCTTGGTTTCTTATAGCTTTTAGAAACCTGTAACAGCTTTTGTAACCCGCTTGTTACACCATCCATTAATATAATTCAGTTGACCAAAAATAAAGTTTTGTTGTTAAATACAAGTAACATTACACACACAGAAACAAAAGAAAAAAAAATCAGTCGACTCCTCCACTGGTTATCGAGTACAATTCAGATTAATTGTTTCTTCTAGATGAATGGGCATGCATGCTTTTCACAATCGAGTCTTAACCGCTATGGCGCTATTGCATGAAAATCGCAAAACACATGATCGTTTCCTTATATTTCATAATTTTCATTTAAACTCCTTTGTACAGTTTCCATAATTAAAAACCCATATATGTTAAATGACTTCGCCTCTAGGACATCAAAGTGGTCCACGTACATTAAATATTCTTCGTTGCAACGACAAACCCTATCTTAGCAAGCATATGCTAAGTTGCGAACAACACATACATACACCCATTATATCAAGTCAAAAAGAGATGATCAAGTACGTGAGTACTCTCGTACATGACAGAGTCGTATGACGTCATCTCGTAGTCCATTACATCAACCTCCATTAAACGTCTAACTTCCTCCTCGTCCCAAGTCTGAATATCATCTTCTTCTTCAACACCGTCAATCTTCTGATCCATATTTGACTCTCTTTCTTCTTCTTTCTCGTTTACTTGATCACTGCTTCTGACTATTGGGTTCGACAAGATGTACTTGATCCTATCCAGACTGTGTTGTCTAGATGAGATACCTGCTGCGAGCTTATTGAGGAGACGAGCTGATCCTGAGGAAGGAGAGCTTTCCGTCGACGGTGACGTTGTCGTGGAAGTGCTACAAGAGTCTTCGTTAGTGGTCTTGACGGTGAGGTGTTTGATGATGGGCTCGTGGGTCATCGGGTCAATTCCTTTTCTCGAAAGTCTTTTCTTGAGACAAGAGTTCCAGTGGTTCTTGATATCATTATCTGTTCGATTCTTCATCTGCCTCGCTATGGCTGCCCACCTTTAAATTTTCGAAAATAAGAACAAGAAGATTTAGAGTATGCTTTTTTTAGATTTTTCGGAAGATCCCAAATTAAAGTCAAATCAATCTCCAAACTTTGTGGAAAGGTCAATTTTTCTTAGCTCTAAATAATCGAATTGTATTGTATAATACTAATATCTTAAAAAAATACTCCATATATATGTATATTTTTTTTTGGTGAAGAAAATACTCCATATATAGTATTGTGCATATAAACGTCAAAGTGATTAATCATGACTTGAAAGCACAATATATTTTTATATTGTTATTAGTTATTATGACACTCTAGAAAGTCTATGGTGATTAGCGTCATAGTAATAAATAACAATTTTTTTATTCCAATCTATCGTGATTTAAATGAGAGTATAGATGCATATTTAATACTATTTGCAGTAAATAAGTAAAGGACGTTATATCCAAACTAGGCAATACGTGACATTAATTAACTATTAGTAGTATCACAGTATGTGATTAACGATGTTGATGTATAATATCCCTACAATTTAATGTTTATTATCTTCTGACATATGCAAATAACTCTATGTTGTAGTCCATATATGATCATGCACATGTCAAGGTTATTATATTACCAAAGTAATTAATATAATAACTCTCTGTTGTAATATGTGGACTTTCCAAAGTAATTATATGAAATATATATTATTTTGCATATAAATTGATCAAGAAATTAACCTGTTTCCGACAGCCGCATGAAGTCTGATGATATCTTCTTCTTCTTGAGGAGTGAACTTGCCTCTTCTAATCCCAGGCCTTAGATAATTAAGCCACCTTAATCTGCAGCTCTTTCCACATCTCTTCAAACCTGTTTTTAAATTATTAGAATGTCAATTTTTCTAGCAAAAAAAAAAAAGTTTTATTGTGAGCTTTTGTAGTGGCAAACAAAAGAACCTACCACGAATTAAACTTTTCAACAGTGGAGAATTTGAAAGCAAGGAAGTTGTAAAGATTTTAACTTTTGGAGATTGGATTTTTTTTAAGGATTTTTTTTTTGTCCTACCACTAAGTATGTATCTATATATGGACAAATTAAAGCTCGGGTAACACTTGTTGCTCTTGGGCACCGTTAATAGATTGCAATCAATTTTATACTATATCATATGGATAGAGTTGGTATAAGTTTCTAAGTAGATTCGGGAACGAATAAAATAAGCATTCACAAATTTTCTAATTCAATCATGCACTAAAAAGAAATATAAACTATAAAATAAGTTTTCGTTCTTCGGTTGGCTGTAAAGATAATTTTTAAAAAGATCATCAGTGATATTGAATCCAAAGAACATGGATTCGGCTATTCACTTCAGTATGTTGAAGAGAATCTCTGCATTCGTACGAAATTTCGGTGTACTTAACTCATAGTCTCCTAATAATCCAAATGAGAACTTTCAGCAACAAATTAAATAGGGAAAAAAGTACAAAAGAAAAAACTAAGAACAATTTAAAACAATTCAAAGACATACGACCAAGAATATTGTTCTTTTGATTAATACATGATCTTAATAGTATAAATTCTGAAATCTTTAAGTATTTTGCTACACGCAATGACTTATTTTAATTTGACAGTATATTATCTAGACTTTTAGAAACCCCTTGTTCCAAAAAAGGAGAAGTATAAAATATGTTGTAGCAAGCACAGTTTCACAAAAACACAACATGGAAATGTACTTCTCTATAATATATATATATGTATATGAAAATATTTATATATACCAGCTCTTATGGGGAGAGAACGCCAATCACAGATGCCATGCTCGTTGATGTAAGCGACGAGCTTCTGGTCTTCCTCCGCCGTCCACTCTCCTCTCTTCATCCCGTCGACGTCGAACCACGTTGTCCTTCCCATTTTTCTCCGGCCAACCAATCTGTATTAATCTGTATCCTTATCAGAAATATAAACCAGTCCTATACTGACACGTACGTTCGTTACCTCACGAGAAGACAATGTCGAAATAAAGTTAGACTATTTATTTGTAAGCGAGTCTTTCTCTCTCTCTCCAGACTTTTTTACTCGTAGTAGAAGAATACTACTAGAATGGTCTCGAAAGAATTGAGTTAGTGGGATGTGTTATTCTAAGGGCTAATATATATAGGCTAAGGTACGTAATTTATATAGCCCCCTCCGTTTTTGGCTTTATTCTACGTCCACTGTTTGATTTTATATCTGATAAACTCCTCGACGTTAGATTTTAGCCTTTTAGGGTACGACATTTTTTTTTCCTTTTCTTCGAATAGTTAATTCTCAAAGCACAAATGTTGGATTCATTCATTCGTACCATATACCAAAATGACCAGATTTTGCCAAAAATTTATGTGTAACGACGAAAAATAAAATAAAAAACAACCTAATTAACACCTTTCTAAAATCTTGCAACGGACAAGTTTATTTCCAACTTATAAAAATGGAAATCAAACTAACAAAATCAAATGCAAGTCAAAATATAAAGAGCTTTACTAAAACTATATGATAATTCTTCAGCACTTATATATCTAAGTCACACGTATTAATTCTTTAATTTAATATTAAATGAAGTCCATTCTAGAAACAAAAGTGGTTACTGGTTAGATCTAAAGTAAGAATTGGTAGGGTGTGATACTATTATCCCCCACACAGTCACACACACAGAGGTGTGAATAGTATTAGTACGCTGTAATTATACCAATAAATAATTGGAAAGTTTAGCAAAAGAGTATGTGCCAATTAAATTTTTGTGGGGCGACGTGGCTCTTGGCTTGTCACTGCAAACGTGGTTGGATTAGAAGGCATGGTCATACTGGGTGAGTAACAAATATAAAGTTAAAGATAATTGTTCCAGTCAGAAAAAGAAAAAAAAAAAAAACGAAAAACAGCTTTTTATTGTATTCCTCCGTTTTTACCTTAAAATAAAAAAAAAGAAAATTTCTTACGTTAAAATTGTTGAGTAATTATTTATTTTCAGTTTTATTTTTCTATTTCAATCATATTACTATATTTTACCTCCAACTAATTGTTTACTGTAAAACCATCAGTCACGCCCCAAATCATGTATCAAACGATCGATGTTCACATTCATCGTCTTTCTTGTATCAATTATTATTTCTTTAAATATTATATATTTTTGAATTTATACAATAATAAAAGGAATGGTCCATTGACTACGAAAAGACCGGTGTTTCTTGGTCGAATCCGTCTTGGAGAAATCTATTTGCCCTCGTATCCTTTTCATCAGTCCTCATTTTTTTTTCTTTTTTTTCAATCCTCATTCACACTTCTCGGTCTCGCATTTGCTACGTGACTATGTCTCATAATCATTGTTAGATTGTTCCACGTTTTGCAATATATTTTTCAGTTAAGAGTAATTTACTGATTAAGTTGGGAAAACAATATTTTTCTATAAAACGAATATAGCTGCAAGCCTGCAAAATATGTAAAATATTCCACATGTGTCTTTAGATGAGGAAAACTATACCATTATTTTTATTTTTCCCCTTTCCATTTTCATTTCTTCTCTAATTATATTAGGGTAATAAGCCCTTCAGTTTTTATTTTTGTATACCTTAGTCAACATAATTCTAAAGAAATTTCTTTAAGAGCATACAAATATATTAAATTTACTGTTTCACTTTTTCTAGGATATATTTTTTTTACGAGGATATCGTTATCTCTTTTTTCTTCATAAAATATTTAACAAAATACCCATTATGCAAAAGATGATAAATACCTAGTAAGATGGAAAATAAAAAGTCTTGGAGGTTGATTTTTTTTATTTATAGAAATATTTGCATTGATTTTGGAGTTTTATGATTTGTTTAAGAAAAGAAGCATAATTTTTTTTTTAAATAGAGAAATGGATATATACATCTTTAATAGTATGTTTTCTCCTTTTATTTCATTATATATATATATATATGTATATATATATATGTGTGTATATGTCTATATTTTCATTTGTATTTGTACTTTTCATTTGTATTTGGTATTGTTGTTCCTCGTTTTCAAAATCACTTTTCTATCCCTTCCGGACAAAGATAGACACTTCTGAAAGCAGTTCTAAATGTTGTTCGTTTTAAGCAGTTGTTTTCTTCTTCTACGTATACTAGCTACAAACAGATATAGAAAATAGCGATATGGGTCTCTTCTCTCTTCATAATTAAAAAAAAATATTTAGTTTTTGACCGTATAAAATATATTAAAAACTGGATTAATTAATATGCTAGTAACTACTAACTAGTTTGTGACCAACAAAACAAATAGACAATCAAATATGACTATACATTAAAACCTCTATAAATTAATAATATTGGGACCATAAAAATCTATTAATTTATAGAAGTTTTAATAATTATTCATTTATAGAGAGATTTTCCTAATTTGGTAGAAAATTTTTATAAAAAAATAGTCGCTATAACTAATATTTTTATAAAATCAATTACAAGAAAAATAATAATTATCATGTTTTAAGGATAACACTCAAAGATTTTTATATAGAAAAAATATTAGAAATAAACTCTAATAAAAATTAATGTATGTATATATATATATACATATATTTAGATAATTTTGTATAATTATTAATTTATATTATTGATGGGACCATATATTTACAAAGAAATTTCAAAAAAAATATTATCTTATTATATTATCGAATAATATCCAAAATTATACTGTGATTAAAAAAATTTATTGATTTATAGAGATTATTAATTTAACGAGTATTAATTTATAGAGGTTCTACTGTATATTGTTTGTGCGACGCATGTTCAACATTATGATTTATATTGTCGTCTGCCTAATTTCGGGTGCGTAATTTGTTTTATTAGCTTTATAGAATTACTATATGGACGAAAACGATGATCAAATAGTTCGGATAAAAATAAATCTGAACGAAAGTAATATATCAAACTTTAGACGAGCAATGTTTACAATGTCTGGATTCCTATAATAATATTCATTATATCTATCTGTCTCTTACATATTAAATTATTACGTCCCAACTCCCAACATGCATACTTAATTATGGCGATATATAGTGATTCTTCTAAATTACTTTACTTATTTTCACAGTAGTTGACTAACTTTCAGATTTTGGATGATCAGTTTTAGTTTCTTGTCAAATCGTTTTAGGGGAATACAAGCATGTGATCATCTATGTAAACATATAAGGAAAGAAGAGAGAGATATTTTTGAATACTAGCTATTCCTAAAACTGTACATACATGTCTCACTCTTTTACTTTATTTTATTTTTTAATAATTTTTTATATATAGTTGTGGTCCATATATGATAGTACACAAGTCAACGACTCCTCATTCATCTCAAATATATTTAAAAAAATTTTAAGCTACGACTGTTATATACATTTTTTCAGTTTTCCCCTCCTTCCATATTTACATGGCTATCCATTTAATTCGATAGCCAAAAAGGGAATATGGGATGTTTCGGTGAATAGCTCCACAGGGATTAAAGTAGATGAGATAGATGTGTCCTAAAACTACAATATATCATCATCACTAAGTGTGCGTAAGACTGTAAGAGTTTACTAACTTACTATGATACGTAAAACAACAAAGTCATCGTAGAAAACAAAAGTAAAGGATCGATTGTATGGATACTTGAATTGTTTATATTTTTGCTTTGATTTCACATTGACTTTATTATAGTTGACCCCGCGTTAATCATCGTTCTCACTGTTGTCTACACGCTACGTGTAATAAATCCATGCTTTTTTGTTTTTGTTTTTGTTTTTGGAGTTAAAAACACAATGCTTTTTTTGTTAAAAACACAATGTTTTTGTTTTTGCTTAAATGACTCGTTCGGTGAAAAGTCACGTGCTTGAAAAAAGATTACACAGTTTCAGAATAATTGAGATGAAGTTTCACACTTATGTTGATTGATTCATGTACGAACCTTCGCTGCTGGTAAGAAAACTGTCATGTCATCATTCATTTCCTGTTTGAATCAAGAGAACATAAATACTACGCGGTTAGAAGGCAATTATTTTATGACGCGTAAAATGCCCTGCATTTAATACCAATGTCTCTCTCTTGATCAATAGCGGGTAAGAATTTTAAACCAGGTCAAACACAAGTAGTGAAAAAATAATTTGATGAGAGTAACTGTGTTTTTTTTCTCAATAACTATTAGGGAAATTTTAAAATTTACCCAGATCATGTGACCTGCCTTAGTTGTACGTAGGTGCACCACTGCTTTTGATGCTATTTTATCAGCAAATTAACATGTTTGACGAATTTAGTTTTTAAGATTCCTATATACAAATTCAAAAATATAAATATTTTCTAAATATATTTTGTATAAAATATTAATAAATAAAATGAATTTAACTAAAATATGATAAAAATAGTAAAAACATCACTTAAAATCAAATACAAAAAAATCGCTAAAACATCACTTAAAATTAAACGGAAGAAATATGATTCAACTATCGTTAATTAGATTTTAAATATTAACAAAAAACTGCATAATAACATATATATATATATATGCATATATGTCACAAGACCAAAAAACAGGAAAAAAAAAAAACGGAAGTCACATGAAGGGTTGTAAAAGCCCCAAAACATTTGAGTCTTGAGATATGATCCAGAGTATCTGAATCTTTTGAATCTGTGGCTGAAATTGAAAAACAAAAACAAATTAAAACATGAAAAAGAAACAAGATAAGGTTGATGTTGTTGGTTGTGACTTGTGACTTGTGAGTCTCTCTTCTGATATCTCTTCTGCTAGTCCCATGTGGAGCAACATGATAGGCCTGAAATATATAGAGATATTTCATTTCAAAAGTCAATTATTACTTGTATAATAAATATCAATGTTTATCCGAATGTGTGCGAAATTATCCCGTACAAACGTATATGGGCGCAAACAAATTTGCCAAAACAGGTAAAAAAAAAGCTGAAAGTACAAGAATAACTGTTTTTTTGTGGAGATGCAGTGAACGAGATCTCCATCCATACGTGAAAACTGAAAAGGATGTACATCAACTTTGTTTACTTTATAAATGTATACATATTGATATTAGGATGTCCATGTTGTGTATACATTAATATTTATATCGGTTCAAGCTTCTTTAATATGTTAGTCACAGTTTCTTTTCCGTATGTGGACGTAAAGAAGTATGAAACTAATAATTATGAAGGTATTCAACTTTTGAAAACGCCATTTATGTATAAAACATACCATCATATTATTTTTAACAAAATAATAAGAAAACTTGAACGATTTAGTAATATATATATATATATATAGAAGTAAATTAAAAATACTATTACCCTGTAAGTATTTGATATCCAAAAATTTACTCTGTAAGCTTGTGATAACCAGGATTTTAGATGAAATCGAGAGTATAACGAATTAAAAAGGATAAGATTTCTTGAGAAGAAAAAAGATAAAATGATTCAAACATTCAGTTTTTTTAGATGAATCGGAGAGGAAAGGCATATATTTTTATATTTTTTTATTTATATTATCATTCAGTTTTTTTTTTTTAAACTAGAAATCGCAAACATAATTTTTTTTCCAACTCGTGATATGTCAGAGACGTTCTGAATCCCTAGTATTTAAGTCTTATATGCCCTACATGTTTTCAGTTGTATATCGCGAAACAAATTTTTTTTTTGTCAAAACATATTGCGTAATCATATACTTATGTAATATATTGCGTAATCATTCATATATGTAACTTCTCAATAATAATAATAAACTTATAGGTTCGTGCATTATTAAGATATTTGAATGTGTTTTTAAATCGTCGGCAAGTTCATAATCTAGTTATTAATTTAACTAAGTCATAAATGCCACAGTGAGTGAGCGCATGACGATCACGTGACTAACGTGGAGTGGGAGTGATATAAAGGAGAAGGCGCGTTTTACATGTGTCCAATGCTGTCGTTTCCCATCTCCGGACCTAACTCACGTACGTATACATATTTTTTTCCATACACAAATGTCCTTTAATTATGATCTTTTTTTTTTTGAATGACTAGCTATTAAATTATTGTAGTAAAGAAAATGAATATAAAATACTCACTTAGTATGATCTTGTAAATCAGAATGTATCGATCCAAATATAATTTGATTTTCATTTTTGATTATTATACGCGACAGATCTTAAATAAATTAATTGCAGATGTATTTTTTCTACTTTTCCTTCTTCTTGCCTGTCAACGTTTGCTTCACTCCTTTCTGACAAAAGATAATCACGTCTCAACAGAAGCTATTGTTTTTGATTTTATAAGATGGCTACAAAAATAATATGACAAAGGTGTTTATACGGTTCAGCCAGTGTGTTATCACTACAATAATTTCAGTAAAATAATTTAATACTTGGACCACGTTAAAAAGAATCCAAATTACATATACGTGGTTTGTGACAGCCGAAACAGATATTTTCTTTTGAAAAAGGAAATTTTTTGGGAAATTCCGAATAATGTCGGGGTTTTGAACCTGACGTGAATCCGAAAACAGATATGACAATTACCCTATGTTAAAGAATGTTTGGATTTTGAGAAATATCATAAACGTCGATCGACGACGACCAAGTAATCCTAATATATAGAAACAACCAAGTAGTTTAATCGCACTTCTATAGTTTCCAGTTTCCATTGTTAATTATTTAACTTAGGCAAAAAAAAAAAGGTCTCGACTTTAATTAAACATATGTTGAACTGTTGAAATGAGTTTGATATTTGCCTGATTACCAAAAAAACGGATGTTTATACAGTACTACGTTGTGTAAATGTTTCAATTTATATAGCAGAACTAATTGTAAGAGTTACTATGCAAATAGTATGAACAACAACAAAAGTCATCGTAGAACTAATAGTGATATATAGTATAAGACAGTTCACTTATTTCTTAGGAAGACTACAAAAAATATATATATTTTGTCTTTGGTTTCCCACTTGTTGTTAGTTGGAGATTAAGATTTGATGCCGCGTTCATATGATCATCGCTCTCACTGTTTTCTATATCTATCTATAAATCCACGATTTTGCTCTAACCGGACACGTGCTTAAATTGATTCTTCGTTAAATCTAACGTGATTAATTAACAATAAAATATGTTGGTAATCGGTATACAACTATTAAAATATGTTGGTCTAATTTTTAAAGATTTTAGATTCATTTATGCATGCCACTAAATTAAGAAGATATATAGAAGTCTCATGAATGTTTTTGGAGAAATCACAAAAACATCAATTCATGGTCTGAATCTTTTTCTTTTTTACTATGTGGTTGAAGTGATTCACAGAAGATAAGGTTGGTGCACGTTGTCGTGAGCCTCTGGAGCCTGGAGACCTTTCTTTTTTTGACAGCACCTCTTGAGACCTTTCATGGACCGCACTTGAAAGGTAATTGTCCGGAATGGAGCAGCATGATATGGGTCAGAAATGTAGACTTCAATATCTTGAATTAAAATTAAAAAGTAAATTTCCAAATGTTTTAAAGAAAAATTTCCAAATTTATTAAAAACAAACAGAGATGGGCAATAAATTTCTTTTAAAAAGTTAAAAAAATGAAGGCCCACCCAAAAAGATATTATCGTCTTTAAAGAAAATAGAGTAGTACATCTTAAAATTGGTTCTGATGTACTCCCATGATATTTCTTAGGTAAATTACGTAGTTTTTGGTATTGCAATACTTTTGGTATCAATCAGTTTGGTTAATTTCTGAAAACAAAATGCTGATTGATTTTATATGTTTTTACAAACCTTTCATGTTTTTTTTCCTTATTAACATCTAACAGGTTTAAAACTGATTAAAACTTATAATTAAGACACCAAGATGATTAAGACATACACATACCTAAATCAATCGTTAAGGTCACCAAAATGAATGAAAACCGAATAAAGGCAATTCCCATATTATAAATATATAATTAGCCTGACCAACACAAAATTAACAGACTGAGCCATGCCAAACAAGACATGGAGAAAATTTGGGGCTTATCTACCTATTCTTAATGGAAACTTGGTTCTTGGAAGAAGAAACACTTTTGACTTTAAAACAGCACATGGGAGAAAGTCAGGATGAGGAATATTTGAATATGAAAGCAATGGAGCTTGCACTCAAAGGCTTATTGTTATCTATTATACAAAGTTTAAATTGATCATTCTAAAGAGAGAGTTTCGGCAGCATCATTTTTTAAAAAAGCGAATTTAGGAAATATACAGTATAATTTCCTTTCTCATGTAATAGATATATTATTATTATTATTATTATTATTTTTTTTTTGTCGTCTATAAATCCAAAAATAAATAGTCTAATCTAAACAAAAGTAAGTAACGAGGGAAAAAAAAAACAAAACCCAATACTTGATAATGAGGCTGCAAGAGCCCTCCAAGTATTAAGCCTGCAAACAAAAGGAGCAATACATCAACCAAGGTTAACGCTCGTCATTCATAAGGATGTCCTGTAGCCACGACGGTGCACCTAGAGCCATATACAATTGCAAACGCTCATCCCTTGTCACGCTCCTTGCTATAGAACGGGCCACCTTATTTGCTGTTATTGAAACTTGTTTACACTCCCAAAAGCTCATACTGTCTAGGCACCCATGTATTTCCCGCAGAAGAAAGCAGTGTTTTGGCCAATCTTGTGGTTGATTAATGGCCTGTACCACCATCGCGCAATCAATCTCAAGAATCACCTGTTCCACATGCATAATCTGTATTGCTTCTATTACCCACTTGAGGACCTGCAGTCCCGCATGTACTAGCGTCGTAGCCCCATTAAGTGCATCACGAGCATGATACCTCACCCGACCATATTCATCTCTAAGAATCCAACTTCCTCCTACCCGCAAGAAACCTTGACTCCATGAGACACCCACATTACATTTTAGGAGTCCGGGGGGAGGCTAAGTCCACTGTGTTTCCAACCCTGAACTCTTTCTGTTCCACACATCTTCTATCCTCGTCCCAACTGTTTGTGCTTCCCTCCATAAGTTTGCTTCCTGGTAAACTTTCATGACCAATTATTGAACATTACCTTGCTTTCCTTGAAATGTCAGATTGTCTCGATATTTCCAGATTTCCCATTGCACCCAGGGAATAGCAAGCCTTGTTTCTTCAGGAATAGCCTCATTGCTCATCACCCCTACTAGAAAATCCTAGTTTTGTTCAACCTCTGTTTCAGAAAAACCTGCCTGAGGGACAGGGATATTAGCTAGCGCAAAAGCTTGCCTAGCAATTTGACACCCAAAAATTGTGTGAGCAATAGTTTCCGGAGAAGCGCCACAAACCATACACCGCAGGTCAACAGTTAACCCTTGCGAGGCTAATCTCCCTGCTATTGCGAGAGCTCCAGAAAGCATTCTCCAAAGGAAGGTTTTGATTTTCGGTACCGTACGCAGTTTCCATAGACTCTCCTTACGCAAGTTTGACTGCTTAAGCTCTTCAGAAGGGGTCTCGTAACGTGATAGGAGAGACTGTGCCAGCCAATATCCACTTTTCACTGAGTATGCACCCGACTTGGTATAAGACCAGATGGAGCAATCAGAATGGGATGCGGTACACTTCATCTTCAGTATCATCTTAGCGTCCAAAGGAGGGAAAATATCTTTAACCATATCCACGTGCCAGACACCAGTATGTTGATCCTTCAGCTGAGCTACTTTCATACCCACATCAAAAAATATTTGCGCACGATACGGAGCTCTAGGGTGCTGATCCTGTATCCATTTATCCAACCACACGAAAGTGTCTTTCCCATCTCCTATAATCTTGACAAGCCCTTGCTTTAACAGTTCCCTTCCATATAAGATGCTCCTCCAGGCATAAGAAGGTCTTGAACCAGAGCCACATTCCAGGATGGTCGTGGTACGAAAGTATCTGCTTTTAAAGAACCTCGCAATAAGAGAGTTTGGGTTATTGAGCATGCGCCATGATTGCTTCGCCAATAAAGCCTGGTTAAAGCTCGACCATATCTTTAAAACCCAAGCCCCCCTCAGATTTCGCTTTGCACATCTTTTTCCACGCCACCCAAGCGATCTTTCTTTGACCTTCACAATTGCTCCACCAAAACTCAGTCATGGCACTTGTAAGTTTCCTGCAGAGGTTTTTGCTCAGCCGAAAGCATGACATAACGTACACTGGCAGAGCTATGGCCACTGATTTAAGAAGAATCTCCCTCCTTCCCATAGAGAGGGACTTAGCATACCAACCATGTAGGCGTTTCTTTAACTTGTCACCAATGAAGGCCAGCAGAGCTTGTTTGAAACCACTAAAACACTCTGGCAAGCCCAAATAAGAGCCTGTTCCACCCTCTGTCAAGATTCCCAACTTAGTCTTAACCATGATCTTCCTCTGCTTAGTGGCCTTGGATCCGAAAGTGATAGCAGATTTTGAGAAGTTTATTCGCTGCCCTGATGCTCGACCATAGTGCAGGAGTACTTCACATTCATTCTGATCTGCTTTGCTGATAAACAAGCTGTCGTCCGCAAACAAAAGGTGTTATATGTTTGGACAAGAGTCGTTGAAGCTAAACCCTGTAAGCCAGCCTTGCATCTGCTTTTGTTCTAGCACGTGTATTAGAGCCTCTGCACATAGGATGAAGAGAAAAGGTGATAGGGGATCACCTTGTCTGATCCCTCGGTTCGGAACAATGAAACCGTGGGCACTTCCATTAATGAGAACTGAGTAAGATACCAAACGGACACATGTCATCACCCACTGTATCCATTTAGCATCAAAACCCATTCTTGTAAACAGAGTCTCCAAGAAGTCCCATTCAACCCGATCATATGCTTTAGACATGTCTGTCTTGACCGCTATAAACTCTTCATTAAACTTCCCATTTGTTCTTAGTGCATGTACTATCTCATGGGCTATCAGGATGTTATCGGAGATCAGTCTCCCTGACACGAAGGCTCCTTGAGTCTCTGACACTAGCTTTGGTAGACAGCATTTCAGTCTTGAACAAAGAATGTTTGAAACAATCTTGTAAAGGACTGAGCACAGACTGATTGGACGCATGTTCATCATGGTATTGACATTCGTCGTTTTTGGTATCAAGCAGATCTGGGTATGGTTCCAATCCGCCGGCATCGTTCCAGAGTTAAAGAACCCTTGAACTTCAGATATAATATCTTTCCCAATGATTTTCCAATATCGTTTGAAGAAAATGCCAGTCCAACCATCTGCACCAGGTGCACTATCCCCTTGAACCTTAAACGCAGCTCGTTTAATTTCCGCTGCAGAAATAGGGGCTGTCAGAGCTCTATTCATCCCCTCTGTTACCCGTGTAGACATCCCATCTAGTAGCTCCTCAAAACCCTCTGGATTCGAAGAGGAGAACATGTCCATAAAATACTCAACCGCCACATTCCCTTTGGAACCTTCCTCAAAAACTTCGTTTCCATGCTTGTCAATTAATGACACTATCCTGTTCTTCATCCGCTTGAAATTCGTACAACCATGGAAGTACGCAATTCTTATCACCTGCACTTAGCCATTTTTGCCTGCTTTTTTTGTTTCCAGTATAGTTCCTCTTCTCTAAAAGCATTCGCTAAGTCCCATTTAACTTGTTGCAGTTTTTGAAAGCTCGGATACCTCTTTGTGGATTCCTTTTCTAACTCCCACTTCAGGCGTTGAATTAGACTATAAGAGTTAGTATTAGCAGTGCGTTTCCACTTAGAAAGAGCTCTCCTACACTGAAATAATCTATCCGTAACTGAGCAGTCTG
This sequence comes from Camelina sativa, assembly GCF_000633955.1. Taxonomy (NCBI): domain Eukaryota; kingdom Viridiplantae; phylum Streptophyta; class Magnoliopsida; order Brassicales; family Brassicaceae; genus Camelina; species Camelina sativa. The sequence goes on along the minus strand of NC_025701.1, from coordinate 8,663,657 downwards.
CTCCTACTCCCTCCATGTTCCAATGCTTTTTGATGATCTCATCAGTCTCCGGCTTGCAAGTCCAGCGCTTATCATAGCAGAATCTACCTCTAAAGGTGCCTGTCGCCCCCACAAACCTTGTGATAATAGGCATGTGATCTAAACCCATATACTCAAAATACTCTGTTTTAGCACGTGGAAACATATCGAACCAAGAACTGTTGCCAAAGCTCCTATCCAGTTGACACTGCACCCAGACATTCTCTCTCCTCCCTCCCCATGAGAGTGTGTTACCTGAACTCGGGAGCTCCTTGATTCTACAACCCCTTGTCATATTACGGAAGGGATAAAAAGACCACTCTGGCCTAGCCGGGCCTCCTAGCTTTTCATTATTGTTCATGATCTCGTTAAAGTCGCCAACTAAAAACCAAGCTTCGTCTCTTTGAAGACCAAGTCTCGTTAGCCTCTCCCATACTTCTTCTCTCTTGCTTCTGACCGGATCTCCGTAGACAAAGGTGGCAAAGAAGGATAAAGTTCCTTTAGATATCTTAGTGTCGATCAGTCTGGAGTTTGATTGCAACACTTCCACCGTATACATATCCTTCCAATACAGAGCCAAACCACCACTCAAACCTACTGGGTCGACTACATGCACCTTGTCATAACCAAGCCAATCCATTACACTAACAACGTGATCTCTGGAGTTTTTAGTCTCCATGAGGAACAAGAAGTCTGAGAAATGTTCACGACGCATTTCCTTTAGACGCCGAACTGCCGAGGGGCTCCCCATTCCCTGGCAGTTCCAACTTGTTACACTCATTGGGAACTGGGTGGTTTCTGGTAAACCACCAAACCAGGTTGCACATTACTGTCCTTCAAAACACTTGAGATAACTGCATCTTCAGTACCAGAGAACCGTTGTCCAGAAGTGACTGTCGCACGCTTGAGGCACTTAGACGAGACTTCACCCTCCTCTTCTGACTTACATTTAGGGTTGATACCTCCTGAGGATGATTCACACCCCTCTCTTGGGTTCTCCATAGAAGCAGACTGTGAGGTCCGAGGACCAACTGCTTTCTTGTGTTTCCAAGAGGAAGTAGAATTAGAAGTGGACTGTTTTCTGGTCATCTTCCCCCCTCCTGTCAAGTGGGATGTTCCCATATGGAAACCTCCAGTGGACATAAGTGGCAGGAGAGACAGTAGATTTAGCTCCTGACCGCCTGTTACCAGTTTCCCATTATCCACAGTAGCACCAGAAACCCGATGGAGATCCTGCATTCCTTTCTTTTGTACCTCCAAAGATCTGTTGTCAGTACTTCCCGTAGCTCCAGAATCAAGGTTTATTGCCAGTGATTGATATCCATGGATCGCACTCTTATCATTCCCAGGAACACCTAGCAGTTCTTTTTCTAGCAACCCGGCTTGGTGTATCACAAGAGTCCTGGTATTGACAGTAGGAGGAGCTCCAGGAGCGAGGAACGTTGGGACTGGTTGATAGCCCTGAGTCAAACCTTTTCCAATACCAGCACCACCAAGGTGTGTTGTGTCCTGCATACCTCTGACTGTAGCTCCTGGAAGACTGTTGGCAGAGTTTACAGTATTCCCAGTAGATTTTATACACAGAAATCAAATTTTGTACAAATCAATATATAATTATTATATATTGATTTTGTAAATATATAATTATTATATATTGATTTTGTAAATATATATATTTTTTTTATAGAAAGTAGATTTTGTAAATTTTTGAAATAACATAAATCTAGTAGCATTAGATTTAATAACTCGGCGTATTAATGCTACTAGTGACTATTTGGAACTCTCGCAATAGTAAAACTCTTGGATTTGACGAAAGTTCACCCAAAATAAAATTAAACTAGATTTGGACCCGTGCTATAGCACGGGTTAAAATACATTTTATTATTTTTAAAATATTATATATGTAATTGTATATAATATTATTTGGATGCAACTCATGCAAATAATTTTATTGTAAATATTATTCATGAAATGTAAATGTATTATGTAAGTCTTATATTGTTAATTTTAACCCGTGTTAGAGTATATAAAATTATTAATCCGTGCTAGAGTGTGTCCAGCAGCTTCCGTGCTAGAGTATATAAAAATTTAACTCGTGCTTGAGTTTGTAAGTCTTAAAATTATAATATAAAAACAAAATTCAATCTGTGCTCTAGCATGGTCCTAATTTTTATTGAACGTTATGGTTTATCAATAAAATCTGTGGAAAGTAAATTTCTAATATTGTGTTTAAAGATCTTTGGAAACAACTTGATATATGACTAAAATCTTCTGAAAATACAGTTTGAAAGATCCATGATTTTATTTATTACCATTAATATATCAATTATCAATTTGGAATATCTCCAATTAAGGTTGCACCCAATATTTAGGTGTAACCATTAATATATGAATTAATCTATAACCTATCTATAACCTATTTGTAATCATTTATAATTAATTAAAAATATAAAGTCTACAAAAACTATATTGTGTACTTCTTTTTATTAAAAAGGAGATCATTTGAAATAACTCCGCGATTATAATTTTAAATTAAATAATATAATTTAATCACTATAATATAAACTATATTGTGTACTTCTCTTTATTTTATATTATAATATAAATAATATAAACTATGTTATGTACTTTTCTTTTATTAAAAAAAAGATCATTTGAAATAACTATGTTGTGATCTTCATGATATATTTGCTCCACGATTTATGGATTTATTATTTATTATCTATATACTCCACGATTTATGGATTTATTATTTATTATCTATATATAAAGAGTTATCTTATGAAGAGTATATGGTTAATGTATATCTTATATATAACCTATTAGTATGCATTTGTAACCATTTATATTTTTTATAAAGTCTACAAAACTTAAGTTGTGTACTTCCATTTTATTAAAAGGGGGATAACTAGCTTAATCTGCCATAAAATTTTGTTGATTTTTCATATAAGATAAACTGCACTCTTTTGTTCATCTTTATTTGAATATTTATTTTTATCTACAGTGTCACTCATGGCTGTGATATATATGATATATATAGAGAGTGATTTTAGTATCAAAAATCTCAGTAAAAAATGGTTTGAAGCCTTTTTTTTAACACATAACATTTTGTGTTGAGTTTTTCCAAAGTTGGAAGAGGTTAATATAGTAGCCGATTTTTTTGGAACTTACATTTAAAATTCTCAACCAAAAATGCTTAGTTCCCTATCAAATCTGACATTGGAATATATCACAAACATATATTATATTGGGGCCGATGAGAAAATAGTTAGGGAGTTATTGGTTTAGGATTTAGAAAGAATTTTAATGACTTTAAAAGTTATGTAAAATATGTTGTTATTCAATCAAAACTCTTTAAAAATTTGGTGTTATTGGTTGTGGATTTGTAAAAAGTTATCTAAAATCTTGATAAATCTAGTGTTATTGGATTAAGAGTATTATAAAGTCATTAAAAGTTTTATGTTATTTAATTAAAACTAAAGAATCTTGGATTGTTAATGAATTCAAATTTTGTGTTATTGGTTTATGATTTTATATCATTTCCTTCATAACAAAAGTCATGAAAACTCTTTCATCAAATTGAAAGATTTTGAAAGATTTTATGAAAGATTTTACAAGATTAGGAAACACAAATCAGCAAGATTTAAAATAACTTCCTAAACAATCTCTTAGGGGGGTGTATTGAAACAATGATTTTGGAGGATTTGATGAGATTTAGGAAATTTGGAATTTTTGTTGATTTTAGGGAAGTTGATATGATTTATAGGAAATTTTTTTCAAATCCCACTTAAACCCATAAGATTTGGATTTCTGTATTTTTAACTAAACAAATCCTCTCAAATCCTCCAGAATCCTTAAAACTTATTAAAATCCAAATCCACAAACTGTTTTGAATAACAGTGGATTTTAAAGTAGATTTTTAAATCATCAGTTCAATAACAGTGGATTTCATGAGACTTTTTAAAATCCATGATTGAATAACATAGGATTTGTAACTTTTACACAAACACTCATCAGTGGACATGCTAACAAAGACTTCTTTCATTCCTAATTGGTGAATCACTTTGACTGCATCGTAACGAACGTTTTCTTCCAAATTAGGAACTTCTTTGATAGCTTCCCATACATTATTTCTTTTCTTCTCGACCTCTCTTTGTTCAGCTTCTCTTTGTTGTCTTGTTTCTCTTTCTTGTATTAGATCGAAGAGTTTATGAGTTACTGTTGTCAATGAATTCATCTCAGCATGGACATCTGTTGAACCTTCAGATTGACTTGATGGTTCACTTACATTGTTAGTATTGCTTCTATGCTTCCTTCTTAAAGGTAGTTTGTCTAGAGTGCCCCTTGCATTGCTGCATACAAAAGACAAAGATGTTTCATAATTTTCTGCGAAAGTTTACATAATTTTCTGCGAAAGTTTACATAATTTTCTGCGAAAGTTTTTGTCGAACGGATATTTTTCCAGAAGAAATCGAGAGTGCAGAAGAAGTTGTCGAAGAAATTAATGACGATGATAATGCTGAAGTACTTACAACCCAAGAACAACAAAGAGAATATGCCAATGAGTGGAGAGAGACAATAGCATCAAACATGTGGACTGATTCACTTGAGAATACTACATAAGAGATTATTTTTATAAGTTCTATTTCTTTTATAATTTTTGAATTCTATTCTCTAGGATTTTCAAATCCACTTTCTTTGACTTTCAAATCCACATTATTTGATTTTCAAATCCATATTATTTGATTTTAAAATCCATGGATTCCATATGGATTTCCAAATCTTATAAGGATTTCAAATCCATTAAAATCAAGGATCCAATAACCCCCCCCCCCCTTAAAATGTCAAGTTGAATACACCCCGCTTATAGAATCCTTCATTTTTACTTTCTAAATTTCTATGGTTTTAAAAATCAGCAAAATTTTTAAAAACACAAAGTCATTAAAACTCTTTCTAAATCCTAAACCAATACCTCCCCTAAATAAATGTAGTTGGAAAATCCGACACGTGGATCACCGTTTTCATTTTTGCATGCTTATCTCCTTAATTAAGAACTAGCACTATGGTCCAATATCAAATCTCACCGCATTTTGTATAAACTCCTAATCAAAATTTCGAATATTTTACAATATATGTGATCTATACATCTAGAATTTGTATAATAAGAATTTTATAAATACATATATCAAGTGAAATTTTACGAAAATGAGAGTTATTATTGATTAAGATGCCAGTTATTATTATTTTGGTACAACTCCTTTCTCATCTAATATTTTATCATCATCTTTTTTTTTTTTTACTTTTTTTTTACACAGTATTTTACACAATTCAAGCAGAATCAAGGTGCAAAGATTTAGAGGTGTTTTGCTTTAGAAGGCTTGAGCTATTATTGACAGAGCACGAATAAGAAGGCTAGACCCAACAGCAACAGCAGCAAAATCATTGACCTTTGTCCTAACAACATTAATGCCTCTGTCATAGGCTCATAGCTTGCATTTAGCCCCAACACCCTAGACTTGTATAGTTCACATCCCATTGTAAATCCACACATATTACAGCCAAATGAAATAACAAAACAAGGAAAGTTTCATCAGTGATTATATACTCCCAAAACAAGCTGAAACTAACTCATATGAGAGACAACAAGAAAATTAGCTTCAATTTGCTCGAAAGAGGAGTCAATCTGAACCCAAAAACCTAATAAACACTTACATAGCAAAACCATAATGACTAATGTTATTATATATCCACATATACCGTACGTCTAGCTTACCTAGTGAGACAACTTGGTATATCATTATGCAACCACAAAGCCTGAGAGTGCAAATTATCGCAGCATCACATTTTCAGAGTAATCTCAGTGACAAAGTTGGAATGTATCATATTAAAGATCACAAACAAGTTAAGCACACGCTGATGAATCAATCAAAGACCCATACATAACTATTGCATAAAATAAAAGAAAAAGCACCCTAAATTCAGAACTTTGCATCAGATGATTGAGTACCCAGATAGCAGGCATATTTATACCACAATCACTTGCCTCTTCCAGATTCTAGGAAAAGAAAATGATATCGGGAGTCCCTCAAAGTGGTAGGACTGATCAAATGTATATCGAGAGACTAACTTATCAGAGGAAATGATTCTTAGAATTCGCCAAGTTCACCTACAAAATTATATAAACAGGAGAAGAAAGAATAGAACGGAAAAAAAAACAAAAAAAAAGAACCCAATTATGTTGTTCTTTTTGGTTTTGTAACCTATAATTTCCCCTAACTCAATAAGGCAAACATCAAGCCTAGTTTTTTTAAGATCAAGATCCACCACCTCTTTCCAAATCCACATCACAAAGCAAACGCAAATCATTCAACGACATCCGCAATGACTTAATCTACGTTTATGTAGAGAAACGACACCCACAATTATTACCTGCCTGCATGCATCATGTGGTTCAATGCAATCTTGTGCATATATTACCTTCTGAGCAACAAAAACAAAAGATTTAGAAAAACAAACAAAATATGAACAACAAGAAAATCATCAGTGGTAAGATAACACAAACTAGTTTGCTTGGTGTTGAAAAGCCAACGCTTAAAAATAAAAAATAAAAAACTCTAAGTTGAATTTACCATAAGTTATTATATTATTTATTATAACTAAAAAATAGTTTATTTCTGGATATACCATAAGTTGAATTTTTAAAAACAAATATAAATGATTCAATCTATAAAATATTCAAGTTTTAGTAAAATTATTCTTTAAAAATAATATCTATTGAATTAAAAATTTTACTGAGTAACGGGTCAAAATTTGAATATTTAAATTCAATTTCATACTTTTTTGTTGAATTTTTTTATTTAATATAATATAATATACTTTAAATAATTTATTTTGAAATATTTTAAAAATATTGAAACTTAATATTAAAGTTAGAATATAAACTATAAACACTTTAAATTGGTTTGTTATAGCAATGTCAATAATATGAAAGAATTTAAAAAACCAAGTATATTAATACAAAAAGTATAACAATATATTAAATTACTCATAATATAATAACTCACTTTATAAAAATCAAATTTACAAAATTATGTCTTATAATGACATTCAAGTCATGAGGTAGAATATACATTGTTGAAATAACTTCACGTACATAAACTAATACAACATATTAAAATTTTATTTTAAAATAGAAAATATACAAAATTTTGTATAAAATAAAATTTAATCAGTGTTATAGCACGGTTACTTATCTAGAATCATTAACAATATAAAACTTACAAAATAAAAGTCTTTTTCAAGTCATCATATTTAGCATATGATTTTATTGTATAATATTATATCAAAAAAAACTTTTAAAAACAATCACATAAATTATATTTTATACAAAAATTACAATATAAATAAAATGAGTTTCAACCCGTGCTCTAGCACGAGTCTTAGTAATATATCAAAGTAGATAGGAGATGTAATTGATCGAAGGAACAACATTGAATTGAATCGAAACCAATATTAAACCCGGTTTTTATTTATTTATGTAAACTGAAAACCAAAACCATTTCAAATACATGGGCACCAAACCATGAAGCTCTCCCATATCTTGTGCCAATAGTTTACCTAAGGTTACCGAAACGGTTTTGATTAACAAGCACACGATGCTGGTATGGCCTCATTATAAAAAAGCACAAGTTCTAAATATGAGTCTCTATTTTTATCTTTTCCTTCAATGTATTATTGTGATGGGTTTGAACCCCGGTTGGGAAAACGATAATGATACTAACAACAACTATACACACTCCATACAAAAAAAAAAAAAAAAAAAAAAAAAANTTCCACGGTTTTCACTAGTATCAATTAGAATCACTTCGTTCATTTATAGATTAAAAGCCAATTTTTTAAGATTAAAACACAAATGATACATGCACTTTGAGAAAAGCTTAAAATTAAAGAAATGAGAGTATGATAACAAAAAAACACAAATGTCCCACTCCCACATCACAGTATTCATTTTTTTTTTCTTATCAATTTCTTAAGCAGATTCTTTTTCTTTCTTCTCTTCCTCTGGCTTGGCGTGGTAACCTGGAAGCTTCTCTTTGATCTTTTCCATAAATCCCTTCTTCTCCTGCGGATGCTCAGCAATCGGCCGGTGTTGCTGTTTCAACCAGGGGTGTGGTGTTGACGACCTGTGAATCCTCTGGTTTCTTGCTGTAGCCTGGAAGCTTCACCTTGATCTTATCCATTATGAAAACGTAAGAGCTAAACGGTTTGGATCTTTAACAAAGAATATCGAACAAGAATTCAAATAACTCTCTCTTTTATTAGAAAACAAGTTCTTACAAGGTTTCTCCTTTA
>NC_025701.1:8648777-8654028 GCF_000633955.1 Camelina sativa | reverse complement strand
CCCGCAAACGTGACACTCCCCCATAAACTGATCCTTCTCCCCCTGCTTGAAGAGTATACAGGTTAAAAACCAATCAAAGCATCCTTGACATAGGATGATTCTGAGTTAAACGCAACACAACTCCAAAAAGATTTTGTAACACTCGAGCTGTATCAATCAATGCTCCATAGACCAACTCCGGTTCATTATGCCCTACTAACGGCATACGAATGCTCCCAAGCTCAACCTCAATATAATTCTGTCCAGGAGCCGCAGTAGGTGATTCAGACGAGATAGGTTGCGGTTCAGGAGGTGGTGGAACATAAAAGCTAGGACATTCAGGAAACTTTTCTGCATAAGCCTTACCAGTGCGAACATCCTTGCGGTAGGCAATAGGCTTGACAAACATTTCAGACTCAGCAATCTGAAGCTTCTTCTGATGCATAAGAATCGAAAAGATGGTTCTAGGAAAAACCAACCAACGAGAATCCTGATTCTGAATTGCAGACAAATCAACAACCTGATCATACACCAACTGACCAAAATCAAATCTGGTCTTGTTGAAAATCTTGTACACAAGACGAGCTCGGTCCTCAGACACATGATTCCTATGAGTCGTTGGTAACCAGTTGTAACTAGAGATAGTGAGCAAAGCTCCAAACACAGCTGGCAAGTTCTTGGGGTTCAAATCGTCCCACTTGATATTATCTTCTCCACTCAAAGTCTCAGCAAGCTTCTCATGACTTAGTGAATCAATTGCGGCATCAGATTGTTTTTCTTCTTCAGACAAAGGAGACTGACCAAACACTTGATTAATTATATCTGGAGAAAAATCATACATATGACCACGCACAAATACTCTCACTCCATTAGTGGAAGGTTTTTCTGGAAAGTTAGCATAGAATTCAGCTATAACCTCCGTCACATAAGAAACCAAACCTTCAACACTAGCAGGAATACCCATTTTCTTCACCAAATCAAGATATCCCCAATCATCCTTAGCTTCAAGATCTACTAGCCGTTCCTTGATAATTTTTCTAGAAATAAAAAACTTGTACCTTTCCTGAGCTGCAATCGAAACAAATACTTGAGGATCAAACGTTTTTGCTGATTTCATGCGAGTCGAACTTGATTCCCCTGTTTTCCTTGTTTTCTTCGGTGGTGCGAGACCAAGCTTTTTGTGCACTCGCTTCTTCCTAGCCATTCGCTCCACTTGTTCTTGAACCGAGACTTCAATAGGATCAATTTCATCATCCGAAATCTCCGGTTCCTTCCCCTTCCGAGACTTATGAACTTGATCAATCGCCGGTTCATCGACCTCCACACCCTCCGATTCATTCAAATTGTCTTCACAAGCAGTCCCAAATGATTCTTCATCTTCGGCTGGAGTCTTCTCTACTGAAGATGAAACCTCCGAAGACTGAACCAAACCCGGTGCATGCTCAACTTCCTCGATTTCTTCGTCAATTAGATGTGGCCGATTTTTGTCACCATCGGACCGACTCTCAGATCTTCTTCTTCCGGAAATCAACCCTCTTCGTGTTGCTCGAACCATTGTTGTGATTCAAAAAAAAAACCTCTTCCTCCTCAATCGCGTTTCTCTTCTTCGACAACCCAAAAAAAAAACTTTGTTTTTGTTGTTGTTTTTTTTTTTTTCGCCTCTTCCTCTTCCTCGACAATCACCAAGTCTTTTTATTATAAATCAAAACCTTCTTTTTATTAAAAACCACACAACAGCCCAGGCGCATAACTTATACGATCCAAGCACAAAAACACCCAACTGATTCATTTAGGATAATCACTTCAACAACGACTGAACCAGTTCCTGTACCGCAATGATACGCTCAGATTTTACAAACTCCAATAAGATTTCTCAACATCACAAACCTCTGAAAATCTAATGCTTTAGTAAACAGATCAGCTAACTGTATCTCAGTGGGTAGATGATCAATCTGAACTTGCTTGTTCTCCACAAGTTCTCTAATAAAATGATGCCTTACATCAATATGCTTTGTTCTAGAGTGCTGCACAGGATTTTTTGAGAGATCTATGGCACTCTTATTATCACACAAGACTTGAAGAATCCCTGAATCCACACCATAGTCTGCAGACATCTGCTTCATCCAAAGTAATTGAGTACAGCAGCTTCCCATAGCAATATATTCAGACTCAGCTGTTGATAATGATGCAGAATTCTGTTTCTTACTCAACCAAGAGATTAAGTTATTTCCCAAAAAGAAACAACCTTCACTTGTACTTTTTCTATCATCCATACTCCCAGCATAATCTGCATCACAATAACCTACTAAACTTGAATTTGATCCTTTCGACATCCAAATACCAAGATCAAGTGTTCCCTTGACATACTTGATAATTCTTTTCACAGCTTCTAGATGAGATTGCTTTGGTTTTGCTTGATATCTTGCACAAACTCCTACACTGTAACACAAATCAGGCCTGCTTGCTGTTAAATATAACAAACTTCCGATCATTCCTCTATATAGAGTTACATCAACATCTTGTCCTTTCTCATCCTTCGTTAACTTCTTTGTCGTGCTCATTGGAACAACCCCTTCTTTGCACTTTTCTAACTTGAACTTTGTGAGCAGCTTCCTTGCATAAGTACTTTGTGATATAAAGATTCCTTTATCTGTTTGAGTAATCTGCAAACCCAGAAAGTACTTCAATTCTCCAACTAGACTCATCTCAAACTCTTGAGTCATCTTATCCACAAACGTATTAACCAAATCCTGCGATGTGCTACCAAAAATTATGTCATCCACATAAATTTGCACAACCATGATATGTTGCTCATTGGTTAATACAAACAAAGTCTTGTCAACATTTCCTCGTTCATAACCTTGCTGTAGTAGAAAGTTAGTCAACCTTTCATACCATGCCCTTGGAGCTTGCTTCAAACCATATAATGCTTTCTTTAGACTATACACGTAATCTGGGTGTCTTGGATCTTCAAATCCTTTAGGCTGTTCCACATAAACTTCCTCTTTAAGAATTCCATTCAAGAAAGCACTTTTAACATCCATTTGAAATACCTTGAAATTCATGATACATGCCATTCCCAAGAAAAACCTTATTGATTCAAGTCTTGCTACTGGAGCAAAGGTTTCTTCAAAATCAATTCCTTCAATCTGTGTATATCCTTGAGCCACCAATCTTGCCTTGTTTCGAACAACAGTTCCATTTTCATCAGTCTTATTCTTGAAAATCCATTTTGTCCCTATCACATTTACATTGTTTGGTCGAGGAACTAGCTCCCATACCTCATTTCGCTCAAACTGCTCCAATTCTTCTTCCATGGCTATAATCCATGAGTTATCATCAAGAGCCTCGTTATGATTCCTAGGCTCAACGAATGAGACAAAACACTCAAACTGAACTTTTTCCCAGTTTGCAAAGTTGCTCTCCATTTTCTTGAAATCAATCTTAACACCTCTGGTCTTCATACCTTCTTTGAGATCCCCTATAACATCTGATGCAGAATGATTTTTATGAACTTGCAGCAAAGGTTCTTGGACTTTTACCAATTTTTCTTCAGATTTATCGCCAACTTCCACTTCTTCTGGTTCACTTGTACCGAATTCTTCTTTTTCTGAATCATTATCAGACTCACATTCTGTCCATTGATTAAATGAGTAATCATCAAACACAACATTCACAGATTCTACTATTGTGCCCAACCTTTTGTTGTAGATTCTGAAAGCTGTACTACTCTCTGAATAACCCAGGAATATTCCTTCATCACTTTTTGAATCAAATTTTCCAAGATAATCTTTGTCATTCAAGATGTAACATTTGCACCCAAACACATGAAAATAGCTAAGATTTGGACTTTTTCCTTTCCACAGCTCATAAGGTGTCTTGGTCGAGTTCTTCCTCACATATACTCGATTTATGATGTAACAGGCTGTGTTTAATGCTTCTGCCCAGAATCTTTGTGACACATGATTTCCATGGATCATAGCTCTAGCCATTTCTTGCAAAGTTCGATTCTTTCTCTCAACTACTCCATTTTGTTGAGGTGTCCTAGGAGCAGAAAACTGATGTGAAATACCATGATTCTCACAAAACACTTTCATTACTTCATTTTGGAACTCCCCACCATGATCACTTCGTATCTTTTTGATTCCTCCCTTTTCGTTTATGAGTTGCAAAGCCCAAATCCTGAAGCTCTCCATGGTATCTGACTTTTCTCGGATAAAAGGAACCCATGTGTATCTTGAGTAATCATCTACTAACACAAAAGCATATCTTTTTCCAGCCAAACTCTCTGTTTGCATAGGGCCCATTAAATCCATGTGAACTAAATCCAAAACGTCCTTCGATTGTATATCAGGAACTTTCTTGTGCTGAATCTTTACTTGCTTTCCTTGATTACATGGTCCACATACCATACGATCAACACCTTTGATACGAGGAACTCCTCGTACTATCTCATTATTGACTAGCGTAGACAGGTTTCTGACATTCATATGCCCAAGTCTTTGATGCCACAAATTAAGATCATCTTTTGCTGAATAACACACATCTGAGTTGCCATTCCACATATAACAATTGTTTCCAGATCGGATTCCTTTTAGAACTACCTTCTTCTCCTCATCAGTAGCTTTGCAGTCAACTTTGGTAAATGATACTGTTAACCCTTCATCACATAGTTGGCTCACACTTATTAAATTTGCTTTCAAACCTTGTACTAGGTAGACATTCATTAGCTTAGGTAGAGTGGAGTCATCAGTTTTCCCTTTTCCTTGAATATCTCCATGGCCTCCATCTCCAAACGTAACTTTACCACCTCTGATTCTTCGGAAATCTTGTAGATAATTTTGTGTGCCTGTCATATGACGAGAACAACCACTATCAAAGTACCAAGGACTATCGTTATCTGGTTCTTCTGTAATCAACGCCATATTGCATCTAAAGTTTACACCTGAGGTGAACCTTGTAACTCCCATTGATACAGTTTGATATAGATCAGACTTCTTTATCCAAATTTGTTTTCGAAATCCATTCCAGAAAAATCTGCCTTGATGCTTGAGTTTCTGAACCTTTTCCCAGTACTTATAGCAGAAAACTTTTATGTGCCCATACTTTCCACAATAATAACAACCACTAGACCTAACTTGTTGAACTTTTCCTGTATCCGATGGTGGAGTGTTCAGTCCTCCTGACACAAATTTGGTTTCCCTTATAATACCAGAAGTTCGACTATCATATCCTAAGCCTCTATGAGTCTTCTCTGTCCTTCCATAGCTAA
>NC_025701.1:8621010-8648717 GCF_000633955.1 Camelina sativa | reverse complement strand
ACTACTTTTGTTTTAGTACAACACATTTGTCAATAGATGCATCTTCACATTAGTCCTTTCTTCTCTTCTTCCTCTGGTTTTTGAAGCTCTACTGTATGTGGTGCTGGCATGTTTGTGACGACTAGTACTACATCATGACCCTCTGTTTTCACGCCGTGTGGAAACTTCTCCTTGATCTTATCCATCACTCCTTGCTTCTCTTTTTCTTGTCCTTCTGCTTCTTCCTCTTCTCACCGTCTTCACCTTCTTCATCGCTCGACTGTTCACGATGAGTTTGTTTGTCTACTTAGTAACCAAAAAACTACAAGCTAATAATCTAAACTTTTGTACTTACAGAAGAAGAAGAGCTGTTGTTGGATCGGTGGAATTTTTCGATAAGATTTGGCTTGTTCTCTTCTTCCTCCTCTCGTGCTTCTGGTGAAGCTGCTCGAGGAGAGTAGGCTTATGCTCCTAATTCTCTTCCTCTTTTTGGTGTTACGCCACGAACGGCTCAGGTTCAGAGATTTGAGTCTTGTGCTCGAACTCAGACGCGAGAGTAGTCGTCTCTTGAGGTTTCACTTCCTCCTTTTTCTTCAAGAAATCGAACATTCCTCGTTCCTTAATCTCAGGCGTCGTCGTCGTTGATGATTCCTCGTGCTCGGGAACGTTGTTCTTGTATTCTTCCGCTGTAGTGTTAATCTTGAATCGATTGAGAGGTTAACGAAAATAATAAACCGAAGCTTCGAAATTCGATTTGTGCTTTAAGTTGCTTTCCGATGGTTTTCAAGAGCTGTGTGTGTGATGACTGATGACTGATGACTGAGTGGGGTTTAATTATTTCGTTTAAAGATAATACTCCCTCCGTTTCATAAAGAGTGTCACTCTGACACTTTTCACACAAATTAAGAAAACACTGAAATATACATATATGCCCTTATTTAATAAGTTTTTAATAGACTATTTTAGTTATAATTAAAGGTAAAACAAGAAAATTTAAGATAAAAAATGCATTGGAACTATAAAATAATGCATTGGAATTGTAAAGTGACAGTCTTTGTGAAACAAAGAAAAATCTCCAGAATGACACTCTTTGTGAAACGGAGGGAGTAATAAAAAGGACGGATACTATTTCTTAAATTGCAGAATGGACCCCTTTTTTCTTTGACGTCGGTGGATGAGAGAGTTAAACTAATAGTATTATTTAGTTCACGGGAGATGTATGGGAAGGTTTGGTGGTTACACTTGGTCGACACAACACCGTTAAATTTATAATAATTTGATTGTATATTATAAAAATTAGATAGATAAGACGATATATAATGTATTATTGACGAATAAGAATGGATTAGGATATAGTACATAATATAGTGGTTTGAACTAGTTGTTGTTATCACGAATCATACATTAGGATATAATTAAATTCTTTAATATCTTTGTTTTCATTGTGTATTATTATATGAATTGAAATCGGTGACATAATATATAATGAAAATTTAAATAAATAAATAAAAAGAATTTTAATGGAAGCTTAAACTCTTACAATAATTTTTTTAATACTAATTTTCATTTTAATGTTTTTACTTAACTTCGGCTAATTTTTTTGTTGCCTTTTTTAGTATTTCTAAAAAGATTTTAAGACTTTAAGGTTTTTTTTATAAGAAAATCAATTTAACGGGTTAAATTGCAGTACCTTGTAAACAAACAATATGAATCGTCAAAATAAAATACTAGAGAGCAGTAGATATTAATACGACATGACAGAGAAAATTTACAGGTTTAACCAGCCATAGCCATCATACCATGCGGCAATATACAAAATTGATAAGAAAAAAAAATCACTAACATATATGGAAACATTAGTAGTGTGAAAGAAAATTCAAATTATCTGAAGTTATGCATGGATTAAGCCAATGTTTAACCGTCACGTGTCTGATGAACGTTACAAGAGCCCACAAATGTCAAATGGAACCCAATAGTTGGCTCTTAGCAAAAGTGTAAACAGCGACTAATGTTTTGAGAGACTCAAAGAGTTTTGAGTTTTGTGCTTTTACTTGATTAAAAACAAAAACAGAGAATTAAGAGAACCTAAAGATCACCTAGGTGATTAAACACAGAATATAGACAATTGCCGTAAATGTAATTGGCTTGACCAGCAAGATTGAGAGGAGGATTGTTTTGATATACAAAGTAATAACCATTTAAATTACCCAAATCAAGCAAAACCTCTGTTAAATTACCCATATTAGCTAAATCAAGCAGCAGAAGCTTTGTTAAAAAAAAAAAAATTAACTCAAGAGTTTGATCAATAATTTGATCAATTGAAGCTTCCTAAAATAAGTAGACCACCACTAGCCTCAGCTCCATTGTTCTCATTACTCGAACATGCTCCATCATGACTTTTGTTGATTAATATGCTAATTATTAATTTGATACATAATTTCCTTTCTCATGTGATGGATATATTATTTTTTACATGGAAATCAAGTTTTGTACAATTTTGAAATAACATCATAAATCTACTAGCATTAAATCTAAAACATATATACAATATATAATTTCCTTTTTCATGTGATAGATATATCATCAGATATAATCTAGTAGCATTAAATCTAAAACATATATTGATAGTAAAGAGACGATCGATTGACCGGTTTTGTTTGGTTCGGTTGATACCAAATTTAATTTCCAATTATTGTCTTTGCTTTATTTCCATGATTTGATGATATGATGATAGCTTTCTGAACGCCCAAACATCAATATCTCTTTGTACAATGGTATACATTTACAAACGGGGTTCGAATATTTTTGAAGTGTTAAAAATGATAAAAAGTAAATTACTTTAATTTAGTAACTTAAAATTCAACCTATGAGTCTATGACTCTCACCAAGAAAAGACGAAAAAATAAAAATACAAAGCAACAAAATGTAAATGTCTATAAAAAAAAAAGTCAGACGGATCCTAAGGGGTTAATATATTAGTCAGAATCGGAACCTGAAGATAGAATTTGGACAGCATCTTTAGGTTCGTAATCAGTGATCGAAGCAGGAACTTCTACCTTTGCATTCCTCCTTCGTTGTTCTCTCTTTCTCTCTTTCTTCTTCTTCTCCTCCTCCAACTGTAAACAATCATCAACCTTTCTTAACTATGGGGTTTGAATAGAAAACGAGATACAATGATGTATAAAAACGGCTGGAGAATAACTAGAATTTATTACGTTATCGTCTGATTGATTTGGTGATGGCTGACTTGTCTGAACAGGTTGTTGTGTTGATCGGCTTCTCATCCACCAAACATTGCCTGCAGATAACAAGGCTCCTAGAAGCAATGTTGGTCCCATTCTTGGATCCGCTAGGTAGTCTTTGACTCTGTTCCATATGCTCAACAATTTCTGTGTTGCTTTTACGGTTTTCGGGACTCCTGATCTCATCGGTTCTGCGCTTTCTGGAACAAGTTCTGGAGTTTTTGCTCTCTGCAAGTTAGAGAGAAAGATAACAGTGAGCGAGATGTGATAAGAAACATGTATATAATGAATAAAACGGAGGTTTACTTACATAGAAAGGTAGGTTTCTGTTGTCACCATCATCAACCATTTTTGATAGCCACTTGATGATCTAGAAAAGAGTAGACAACAAATGTAACAAAGTCAACACCAAAAACTAGTGCAGATTTGTGAATCACAGGAGTTTGTTTAATACTGTGTACCTCGGGAGTTTCAGCCGGTCCGTCATAACTGACAACAAGTTGTGCTGCGGGATCAACATCGTCAGCTTCAGATTGCCATACAGTTTTGGGCCATTTACTTGATTTCTGCTCTACATTAGCACTTTCTGTAGCATTTTTATGATACCGAACGATCAATATCCTTGGGACATCAATTGGTGCCCTCCTAGTTCCACACGTGTCATAGCTGGTTTCCGATTGAACATAGAAGAAACAGTATTTCTGGTCGACAAATCCAGAGGGAGTCGGATGGTAGTAAGTAACAGATTTTAAATTCTAAACATGAGATATTAAAACATTCTGATGGATTCAGATTCAAATGCGATAAGGTAAGTGTAGATAATAGGGTTCTGGCCAGAATACTTACACTCTGGACTTCTCCGTCGAGCCACACAAATGAAAGTCGCTTAGTTTTGTGTGCAGAAACTGCTGGACCTATTGATGGATCATTGGAAGCCTCATCTGATCCGTCATACTTAGACAAAGCATCTTGCACCCTGCACATGGTCTACAAACTTGTCGATTAGACGGAGACAACTCAGACAAGAACATCAGATAAAAATGGACGACGTTAAAAAATATTAGACTCACTTCTCTCATCTTATTGAGTTCCACGCTTTGTCTTCCAACAAGGATGGCACAGTACCACGTTTCTTTATCATAACCAGCTCGAGAGTATCCTCGTGCATCACAACCAAGTTCCATTGACGTAGTGCTTCTTAGTTGTGGAAGTTCTTTAAGAAAAATAACCATAAACCAACAAAAATCATTCAACTACATGACCAAAAACTGAGTAGAAAGAGAAAAGCACATGCAAAAACCAAATATATATTGAACATATAACGAGTGGAGGAATAGGAATTACGTAATTGCTTGTTCTGCTCCAAAATATCCAGGAACCATGTACGATTGCCAGATCCTGCAAGATGGAATATCTTATACAATTAGTTTTCTAATCATGTTTCATTATTAATTCAAAACACTCAGTTCAAGATGGCGAAGGACCGTGATAAACAACAGGTTTTAAACCCGGATCCTTCATAATCACAATGGCAGGTGCAGATTCCACCTCCAACCTGTTACAAGGGAAGAATATGAGATGAGCCAATGTCTAATCATGCGGTGGAAGAATCAAAGGGATACCTATTTCCTACCACCAAACTACGCATATCAATAAGAAATCTTTACCAGAAGCAATAGACACTAACGCAGATAAACAGACTAAGAAGTGCAATGACATACCCATTCCACCAGAAAGATGCATCCTCTTCTCTCCAAAGCACGTAAGATATAGAGGCAAAATTCCAATAATCTTTTGCAGCTTGGCGAATAACAGGAGAAGCTCGCTCCCCCGTTTGTGAGAATAAAATGACTTTCACCTATTTGAGCATGGGAAAGATCAGAAACAGGACAAAAAGGGTTTAGGTAGTAGATGCGATAAAGGGAACTGTTATGTCTGGTTAATATGTTATTCCTAAGTTACAAGGATGAAAAAAAACTTGATTAGGCTAAATCTAACGAGAAGAAAAAAGAAGTTCAACAAACCTTATTAGGTGGAACTTTGGAAAGGAACTTGGGTACCTGTATGAAGAAATATGTCTCTAATTATTTACAAAAAAAAAGAGAAAGAAAACGTATTTCTAATTACATAAAAAAATAGGGAAAGAGACTGGAATATCCAACACAAGCCAAATATAACCGGAACTAGACTCCAGAAATTTTTGCAACACACAGCGGTTAAACGGATGGAGTTGAAGTAAACATGTAAGCAAACAGTATCATTCTTACAGACCATGACATAACAGAATTAGAAACATTTCAGGTACTGTGAGGTCTGCAGATAAAATCAGATCAAAGTTTCCAATAAAGTTCTTCACATGGTTAGACCTAGTTTCCGTCTTTGCTGTTTCTAGACGGCTATGATATTCAGGTTTGATAGACTACCATTTATCTAGGCATATAGACTACCAACTAGGTCACTAGGCCGGACAATTCAGTCAGATATGGTTCCTATAAAACTTAAGTTATCTGCAGAAAAATTCACATTACGATGGCTTTAAAGAATGCTATATATACCAGTGTTTCTTTTATGTGATAGAAAACTCTAGGTAAACCCAATACAGTGGTTGCAAACCAGTCAGTAATTGCATCTGTTGACAGCTCCCCTTCAAACCTAACAAGTAAGTAGATTAAAATTATTATCCTGGTAAATAAGGAGAATGAAGCAAACAAAATTCATTTAAATGACTACTCCCAAGGGTTCAGTCAGTAAGCTACCTGATGAGGCAGTCTGCAGTTTTGCAATGTGGGGGGAAAGAGACGATTGAAGGAAGGCCTGCATGCATAATATGAGGTTATAACAGGCGAAAAAAATGCATGCATTTCACCCAAGGAATAGATTTACAGGTTTCTAAAATATCAACCATAGTGATAACAGAATGAGTCTGAATGTATACATGGAACTGTATATTAATGTTCAACAGAGCTTAAACCTACTGGATGTACTTAACTCCCCAAGTACATTTATTCAATTCAAGATCCAGTTTCAACAGATGCTCACTGCTCTTCTCGCCCAATGGATCTTCTATACTAACTTCAGTTTAGTCTTTAGTTTTACTAACTTTTGAATATTCTCAGTTTTCGTTTAGGTTCTTGGCAGGGTGAGGAAAGTGATTACTTGCCTTTTCTGAAAAATACTTGTCCTGTTGGTTTCTTCTCAGCAAGGTAGGTCACCAGTTGAACATCACCAAGCTCTAACATCGCATGGTTAGCAACCCCATCCAACAAAGATACTGCAATTATAGAAGAAGCTGAGCGTAAATGGTTCCCAACCACGGCAAAGCATGTCTAAAGCAATTGTTAGCTATTAATTTGTTCCTCCTACTTGTTAAAACATATCTTTTGAGATCAGCTTGCAGGCTTGCAGTCATATGGTTACACTTTCTGTTAACAGACACATATTTTTTTCCTGAAAACTAACACTGTCTAATCTAGATACTTCAGTTTCCCCTTGCTAATTGCACTGTTCTAGCTCTTCAATCTATATTTATACTGTCTCATATTTTTAACAAAGGCTGGCAAGTGGTTTTCGCTTTGAACATACTACAGAAAAAGAGAAATCATACCAATCCTTCTCCAAGCCGTAGAGAACTGAGCAGAGCTGTTGCTACCAGAAGAATACACCTACATGTACTAAGAAGTTAGATAAGATGTAGCATTACATTATACCAAGGGTACAACTGTTTTAGAGACTATACCTGAATGAGCCATGGCTTGGAATCTTGGAACTTTAATGCAAAGTCTTGAGACATAATCGACATAAATCCTTCACGTTCAGGCTCTAAAACAGCGTTTTTACACATTAAACCAGTTGTCATCGGAAAGGAAGTAGATAAAACGAATTCAAGAACTAGAAATGGAAATGTCAAAGAGGTGTGTTAGTTAACAGACCATAAGAAACAGGTTCCAGCAGGGGAAGATTTATTTTTGCAAAATCTTCCACAGCATATTGTGTTTCAAGTTGCTCTATAATATGCTGCAACCATTAAAAACAAGTAACTGATTTGAATTAAAAAAAGAAGAAGAAGAAAGGACAGAAGAAATCAAAATGAGGGAAAGATACAGAACTAACAACTTACAACTGATTCATCAATGCCGTATATGTCATAATCCCTTTTCCAAACTGGATTTGTTAATAGCTCATAGGCGTATTGTATCTGCATAATACAAAGTAGCGATGATATAATTAGAAGAAATATTACACACATCAAAAGACTGACTCGATTAGCACTAGACAGAAAAAATCGACTAACCTTGATAAAATCAGCAGGAAGAGAATCCCCTGAACCTGAATCCCTGTCACAATCAAGTTGTCAAAGAGGTTGTTACAGTGTGTCTGCAACATATTTTTCTACTTAAAACACCTAAAGTCTAGTTATCTAATTCAATTGGAAATACATTCCAGTTGTAAAAACCAATTGCATACTTCGCAGAAGAATGAGACTAAATCCAAATTCTAGGTTGAGACAAGACACACAAAAAAAAACCCAAAACAATTCGCCAGATCGAGAAAGGTACCACTTAGAAGCAATATTATCGTACGCCTCTTTAACGTCATCCACTGAAGTGTACATCTTCACACCCAGAACTAAGAGAAACCACAAGGGATTCCAAATCAAACGATCAAAACGGAAGGTAATTGTAGTAGTACAGTACGATTATGATGATGTAGGGAGAGAGAGAGGGTACCGTCGTAGTGAGAAGGAGGAAAGGAGAGAGGAAGAAGGTAAAGCTGGAAGAGCATAGCGAGGAAGAAGAGTAAGATAGGAACCGCATAGGCTCTGAGAGTGGAGGGCATCGACGCCGACGACGACGGAGTTTCCTTCGCCATCGGGATTTTACGATACTCCGATCAAAGAGTCTCCGATTTCTTCTTTTAAGTGTAATCTTTATTTTCCGCGTTTTCTTAAACAACAATAAATAGGGGGATCAGGATCACAATCCCGTATCATTTAAGCAGGTTAATTACTTCTTAACAAAAAAAAAGATTCTATAATTACATACAGTATAGGGTTTTAGCCTTTAGTGTAAAAATATGTTAGGACTGCCAAATATTTCAATATTAGAAAGTGTATAATATATACGAGTTTTTAGATAAAATTTGCCAAAACCATTACCAAAAAAAAATCAATGAAATTAATTTATCAACTACCATCTTTTTCCATGGTTCAAAATACAAGTACAAGAGATAGTACTATTTCTTATCGCTATGTAAAACAGAGCTTGGGGATTTTACAAGTGTTTCTTAACTTTCACAAGCCTCTCTTCATTGATTTGGGACAAGACCCCGTGATCAGTCGAAACATTTATCTGACACAAAACCAATATCCTCGCGCGAGTTGCCCAGTTTTAGTGTACCAGTGATTCTACACTTTGAAGACTGATACAAATATTTTAGATTCTACTTCATCATACTCATAGCTGTCTTACTTCCGATATCCTTAAACTACAGATACTAGGCAAAAATATAGGTCATAGGATGGCAAAACAATTTTCTTCTTCTTCTTTTTCTTCATCATTAATGTGTGAAACATAAGATGACAAAAGAGAGTCAGCTTAGCTAGAATGTAAAGCTGCTTTACTACCGAAATCCTGAAAGTGAATTAATATTGCTTTCATCATAGCTGACTCATCATTCTCCTTTAACTCTCTTTATATACTTTACATACAAGTGGTAATGACAATGCTTAGAAACTGGGCGAATTATGTTCCTGGAACGAATTACCAAAGACATATGCAACCTTTCCTCCAAAGCCAATGAAAGAGTAACTAAACAAAATTGCAGTATCAAATTTCTCCATATATTGACTAAAAATTGACAGGACACACATCTATGGAAAAAGAATTTGACAACTAAAACTATTGCCAATCAACAACAGATATAATGAAGCAAAGAAGGAAAAAGTGCAGCACATGCCAACAAATTGCATTGTGTTTGTGAGAGCATCCGTATATTACCTATATGTTTCGTGTAATCTTTCCAAGCTATGATTTCCGTTCACTCATTGATTTTCCTAGCTCTATGGTTTGGTTTCCACGTGCATTCTTCGAATATCAAATTTATCTACTGCCTCCAAAGGAGAAACTGTTTCGTTTCTGATCCTCTTAACCTTGGGGCTCAACAATCCCCTGTGGCTAAACCCATACAACTTAAGCACTTGATTATCTGCAAAATTAAAAGCCCTCTCCATGCTCTTGAAGCATCTATCGACTGCGTAATCAGCATAGCTGCCACACGGTTTGCACCCCACAAAATGTGTCACAAAAGGCCATCTCTCATCCCCCAATCCTGGATGATACTTCTCTACCATCTCTTCATACTTATCAACCAAACCTTCCCAAAACCCGTGCAAATAGTATTGATTCTCAACATAAACCTTGTCTATCCACTTATCCTTCTGCGAAAGCAGGAGATATATCAACGCAGACTGATCATCAGCCTCAAATGCTGGCCTGCCTTTCAGATAAGCTGTCAGTACCTTCCCAGCTTCGTCACGGATAGGCCCTTTTGGTCCCATTGGAGCCCAAGCATCTAATAAATCCAACGACCACTGACAATTTCTCAACAGAAAGACACCAGTGTTCAATGCAATCCATGACTTTTGGTTGAACAACAAGTCCGGATAACCGTGTATCACCAGATTATGCTTCTCGTACCGAGACAAGGGGATCTCAAACAGTATATCAGTGAACAAAGCATCACTATCCATCCACCAAATCCATTCAACTTCTGGATGAGACAGCATTAATATCCTAATCATAGGCAGTTTCGTCCAATACCCTGAGAGCTCCTCATCCAAATTAGCCATGTTATACACAATCTCTATCCCGTGAAGCCTACAGTAATCAATCTTGTTCTTCACGGATTTCAAAAGATAATAGTCTCCAATTGGTTTGTCGCAGGGGCTTGGGGAAGAGCCTGTGAGAAGCAAGATTCGAGCTTTGCCATTGACAGTACTAGGAAACTCAGGGTTCTGATTCAGCCATACCTTGCGTTGACTATCCCAGTTGGTGACTTTAGGACCTAGAGTGTACGTCGCATTGGGAGTAGTAAAAATCTCAGCTTTAGGCGGCTCAGCAGCAACCAAGTCCGTCGAATTCGAATCAGATGGGATCTCCGGGAGGATAGTCATCGGAATGGTTTCTTCCTCGATGAAACTCTGCTTAACAGAGTCAGCGTTGGAAGAGCTTCCAAGGTTACCAATACTGATTGTTGCAAGTAGGACGAGGATGGTCACGAAGCCGCAGAGAATCATGATCTTGATGTTAAAAAAGGTATTATGGATCTGCCAACCGCGCAAAAAACCACGACTTCTCCCTCCGCCAGTTGATACAGCCGTAGTTGACAGCCCTCCGCCACTTGCTGAGGATCTCGACTCATCATGACACATTGCACCTCTCTAGATTTCACCCTCCAGATGGCACTTGAATCCTGACACTTTCTTACTTAATCAATGAAGACAGTCTTTTTAGATTCCAACTCTCTCCCTCTCTGAACTTCACCGCTCTGAAATTTCAGATCTTTTTTGGCAGGATCCTGATGGAAGAAGACTAGTAGAGATGAGATGATAGACATTGACAATCTCAAGAGTCTCCTTTTCAAATATTAAATTAGATAATGGAGAAACATGGTCTTAATTAAATATATTTTGGAGACAATAAGGGGAGATACAGGACTAACAACAACTTTCATCATTGCCGCCATAGGCCCTTGCTCTATACTAAATTTGTTAACAGCTTAAAGGTGTAGTGTATCTGCAAAACATGAAGTAGTAGTACTGATGATATTAGCAGAAGGCTAACACACAACATAAAGCAAACAAATTTCTCACAAAAATAATCAAACAAAAACCTCTATATAAATTCTGATGTACAAGTAGCTCTTGAACCTGAATCCATGACATGGTCGATTTTTCAAAAATATTGTTCTAGTTTGTACCTTCTACCTAGAACTATTACAGTCTGGTCCTCAAATTTAACACTCATTACGGAAAAAACTAACAGCAACTCATAGTTGTACATCAGAATCATGGGATTAAAACTAGAACCAAAATTAAGGAAATCGAAGGAATTCAAACCCGTAAGCCAAGCCTACAAAGGTACCATACCAACCTCGTCCAATGATTTGATCGATCTGTTGCCAAAGAAATGTTCAGAAATGCTCAAAAGATAGAAGTAACAAAAAAAGCTAATTGGAGTACAACAACAAGTTCCGGTTCGGTTTACCTTTACTTAAACCGAATTTAATTGACCTTCCCGGTTCAAAAAACCCCAAATTCGACAGAGAAGGGACGCGAGCGAGCGAGCGAGATCGATGGGGTCATCATACTCCGCCTCATTTTCTAACTCCACCACCACGACAGCAGCTCCTCCTCCGTCTCCGCCTTCATCGCTTCCGTCGCGCTCCAATACAAAACCTAACGGAGAAGAGAGACCACGTTTCTTCGATGGAAAAGCGAAGAACAAATGCTGGGCTAATGCTGACATCGTACCTGGCCGACATCCCGAGAGGTGGCGTAAAGACGCCGCCGGGAACATAGTCTGCAAACGTTTCGGAAACTGCAGTGGTTGTCTCTGTTTCGAGTATGATCACATTATTCCTTACTCCAAAGGTTTGATGATTCTTCTCTCAACTCTTCTTCTTCCCCCTCCCAAATGTGACATTTTTGAAATTAGGGTTTTGAGTGATAAAAGTAATTGTGGATTTGTAATCTGAAAGTTTGAATCTTTGAAGCTTGATGGTTGGATCTCTGTGAATAGGTGGAGAGTCGGTAGCAGAGAATTGTCAGATACTTCAAACAAGAGTTAACAGATTAAAATCAGCTCAAGAAAATGTGGATCCGATCACACTTAAGAGCTACTCTTGTGGTCTACAATTTACGGGTATGTACTAACAATAACATGGTGATGAAAAAAATCATAACTTTGTTCCTTTGGGTTTACTTATCTCATAAGATTTAATCATTACATTGTTGAGGTTTCTGTTTCAGTGTTCATTATGTCAAATATCATGTAGAGAGACTACGATCTGCTTTTGTGTTGAATTGTGCAATGGCATTTCACTCGTTCTGTTTTATTAAGTGTTGTGCTTGAATAGCTTAGCTTGTTCGTTGGAAGTTATGCTAAACTCATACATGTGGGAGCTGCTTTTGCTTTTAGATCTTCTTTCTCTTTTTGTTGCTGTTGGTTTTTTTTTGTTTCTTTACTTGAGGAATTGCACTTGACTAGCCATTAGGAATCTTCTTTAAATGCAAAAAGCAATGCCTTGAATTGTTTTTAGGTGTGTTGCTAAGTTTACATTTTTATAGGAGTGAAGCAAAGTGTTAAATGCTCTTGGGAATTGCATTTTCTTTCCAAAAAGACTCAACAGATTGGTTAGATCTGTTTGATCTTCTGACACATTGCAATGATTATACACAAGTGGACTTTAAGTGTGTGTGTGTCTATTGTTCTATGCATATTAGTTTAATCACTTTCTCAAGATTTTTCCTACTAATGTAAACAGACAAGGAGCTAGATGTAATCGAAATGGCGGTTTATGGAGACGTGTTACGACCTGGAAAAGAATGTCGCTGCAAAACCGTAGCCGAGCTGCTAGGTCAGTCCAAGTCCAAAGATGGTAAAGCCGCATGCGAGTTACCATCATAGAGAAAATAATCAAACCATGTCTTTGTAAAGCTCTGATTCAAACTCTTATGCTCATAATTATTTGTTGGTTGATCCATCGTCAGATTATTTTACGTATTGAAAACCATTGTTTGTGAGTGAGAGTTCTGATGATATACAATTGGAAATAAAAATATCTGCTTGCACATTGTAACCTAACTTCAAGTCAACAAATTGATTGTTTATACATCAACCACCTAATTCACTACTACTAAATAGATAGACGAGAAACAATAATGACTGTTTTTTCACTATAGAGATTTTTTTATGGTTGATCGTGGAGACATGAAATATCAAAAAACGGGAAAGGTGCGCAATTATGTGTGAGCCTAATTAAAGAAAGATGTCTACCAAAAAAAAAGTTAAAGTCAATATAAATTTCCTTTTAATTTTTTTCTTCTTTTTTTTTTCCATCTATATAGTAAGTTGCATTCAAATTTTCAACCAAAACAAAAAAGATTTGCTGTTCATAATAAATTACCTAAAGAAAATTTCAAAAAAAAAAAGGGGTAGTTGCAGGGATGTTCGAAATTTCGGATTTGAACAATAAATGCAGTTCCAAACATACACACGTATACACGCATACATTGGTTGGAAAACAAAAAAACTCTGTTATGTAAGAGTCACATGATATATCTATCCAACAATAATTCAATATGGAATACGAATTGATTACACAAGGGCCGAAGCTCAAATCCCAAAAGAATTATCTTTGCTTTATTGGACTCTCCAAAAAAGCATTTTGATACATACAACCACTTCGGTTATTAAACTAAAGGAATTCCGAATCGATTCATATAAACACACAAAACAATACGAATGAGAAAAAATACAACAATGTTTGTGATTGTATGTATAATACACACACATGATCCCCTAAGGGCACATGACAAGTGTGAGGTTTATAATGACTAAATAAAGATTGATAAATAAATAAAAATGTCCAAACTAGTCAACAACAACCCACCGTTGTTTTGTTGGCCGTATTAGCTCACTCTCACACTGGTCGCCGCTAGTCAAAAACTCGTTCGTTCCATTTTCTAATAATCCTACAAATTTATCGATTCTATTTCTTAACAATGTTGTTAAGTCAAATAATGTTTAAAACAAACATAAAAGTTGTAAGTTACTTTTACTTAGTAAAAAAGGGAAAAATACTCAAACGTAAGCGGGAAAAAATAAAATAAAAATGGTGATCAATCAACTCAACTCATGAGAGTAATCATTGTCGATGGAAAAAAAAAATCTTACCGTAGATTTCGCCTAAAAAACATTTCTATTTTTGATTTCACGACATTTTAGTTTTAAACTTTTAATTATAAAGGACCGTCGTCTTCCGCAATTCACGCCGAAATTAAAAAGAGAGTTCGGAAAATATAAATCACTAAAAAGTAAAAACATTCTCCTCCTCTCTCTGTATATATAACGAAACTGCAATAGTTGCAGTTGAATCCGAATCCGGATCCGGTACAGAGACGGTTCGGATCGTAACCGGCGCTGCTTTAAAAAGAGATCATTCCGGTACACATGTGTTGACGACGACGCGTAGGAGGAGCTACCAAACACAATTCTGAGAAGGAATGGGTTGTGTCAGCTCGAAGCAGACTGTTTCCGTTACGCCGGCGATCGATCACTCTGGTGTTTTCAGGGACAATGTTTGTTCTGGTTCCGGTCGAATTATGGTTGAGGATCCGACGACGACGACGACGACGACGACGACGGAGAAGAAGCTTTTCTCGTGGAGGAGTAAGAGCGGGAAGAAGAGTAGTAGTAGCAGCAAGAAGAGCGGTAGTGAGTTTGGTGAGCTGAGTGAGTCTGGCCGAGCGAGTTCCAATTGCAGGAGTGAGTCGGTGAGTTTCCGGCTCGGTAACTTGAGCAAGTACCTTGAAGCTGAACAAGTCGCAGCTGGTTGGCCTGCTTGGCTTAGCAACGTTGCTGGTGAAGCTATTCATGGTTGGGTTCCATTTCGATCCGACGCTTTCGAAAAGCTCGAAAAGGTTTCTTTTTTATATACTGTTCTGTAATTTTGTTTCAAAATGTTGATCGTTCTGAAAATGATTTGGTTTGTGGTTTTGAAGATTGGACAAGGGACTTATAGCAGTGTGTTCCGTGCGAGAGAGACTGAGACCGGGAGGATTGTGGCTTTGAAGAAGGTTAGGTTTGACAATTTTGAGCCGGAGAGTGTTAGGTTCATGGCTAGAGAGATTCTGATACTTAGGAGATTAAACCATCCCAACATTATCAAACTACAAGGTATTGTTACTTCAAAGCTTTCTTGCAACATACATCTCGTCTTCGAGTATATGGAGCATGATCTCACTGGTCTTCTTTCTAGCCCTGATATCAACTTCACTACTCCACAGGTCAGTTTCATTAAAAGCATCATCTTCTTTTGTACTGATTTATTTTTTGTCCGGATTGTTACTGAGGAATATATATGACTGTTGTTGCTCTGGCCTTGCAGATTAAGTGTTATATGAAACAGTTGTTGTCTGGACTTGAACATTGTCACGCACGAGGTGTGATGCATCGGGACATTAAGGGTTCAAATCTTTTGGTGAATAATGAAGGGATTTTAAAGGTGGCTGATTTTGGGCTAGCAAACTTTTGCAATGCTTCTGGGAATAAACAGCCTCTTACTAGTCGAGTTGTGACTCTGTGGTACCGTCCGCCTGAACTTTTGCTCGGGGCTACGGACTATGGTGCATCTGTTGATTTGTGGAGTGTTGGCTGTGTTTTTGCTGAACTTCTTCTCGGGAAACCGGTTCTGCAGGGAAGAACTGAGGTAAAACCACAAAATGTTTTCTTGTATAATATATGCAACAAGTAGCGTCAGACGTTTTGATTCTGTATATTGCTCTGTTTATTGAAATGTATGCTATAGGTCGAACAGTTGCACAAGATTTTCAAATTGTGTGGATCTCCACCTGCAGATTACTGGAAAAAGTCCAAACTTCCTCATGCAATGCTTTTCAAACCACAGCAACATTATGATAGTTGTCTCCAAGAAACTTTGAAAGATTTGTCTGATGCTGACATCAATCTTATAGAAACTCTTCTTTCTATAGAGCCTCACAAACGTGGTTCTGCCTCTACTGCCCTTGTTTCTCAGGTAAATTATAGCAACATCTCGTTTGAAGACTTTTTGATTTCTAAGAAGATATAACTTTGGTATTGTTACATCTTTTTGATTTCCCTTTATTTATTTTTCAGTATTTTACTTCAAAGCCTTTTGCTTGTGATCCCTCAAGTTTACCTGTATACTCGCCTAGCAAGGAGATTGATGCAAAGCATCGAGAAGAAACAACAAGGTCAGAATTTAATTCATTTTCATCATCATACTGTGGAAACACACACTAAAATGTCGGGTCCTGGAAGCACTTATATTCATTATTCTCCTATGTCATTTTTGGAGTTCCAGGAAAAAAATATGTGGGAATGGGAGACGTGGTACAGAGTCAAGGAAGCCAACACGGAAGCCTCCTGCATGTGCCAAATTGGCACCAGTTGAGGTACTTCTAACATCTTCTCTTGTTTACATATTATCTGCATTTTTTGAGGAGGAAAGATTTAAAAACTATCTCATTTGTCAACTTGCAGGATGTGCGGCACCATTCTCAGAAATTTCAGAAACGTAATGGTCATTCAGTACATAATTCGATTGATAGTGATGCCACAATATGTGAGAAACCACAAAAGCCATCATCAAATCATGAAAAAGATGAAGCCTCTCATGTAAAGAACGCATCACAAGGAGATGTGCCTTTCTCAGGGCCTTTACAAGTCTCTGTATCAAGTGGTTTTGCATGGGCAAAGCGAAGAAAAGATGACATATGTGTTAGATCACATAATAGATCACTCTCAAGAGGTCACATTACTAACCTGTTGGGACCTTCTCCTGCTTTTAGTGAGAACACTGACGTTGACTCTAAGATAAATGAGAAAGAAAACGAAGAAAAACATGGGGCCAAAACGGATTCCCAAGACCGTGAGGCGTATGAAATGTTGAAGCTTTCAATGCTAAAGAAGTGGAGGCAACTTGAACGACCAGATTCTTTTGATACTTCTGACGAGTACCATTCACAGGAACTGTCATTGGCACTTTATCAGAAAGAAGAAAAGGCAGCAAAGCTGGGTCATTTGGTACGTCTTTAGATTATTGAAGCAATCCTTTTCCCACTATTTTGAAATCCTAGTTGATATACTAGATACCTTGTATAATTAGGTTCCCACGTTTCCAGCGAGAGATATTAAGAACCTGGTAGAACCTTTCTTATACCAATCTTAACTTATATAAATCAAAGTTATGATCCTGAAACTTCTGATATGCTATTTTTTATAAGCTTGCTAATGGCAATGGCAGTAAGCTATGGATTTGAAAGCTTCATATTGATGTTTGACACTGACATCTTAAAATGAGGAGAAAGTGATCCTGATTGCTATTTGACTGAGTGTAGCTTTATTACTTTTAATTATTTTGTCTCTCTCCCACTTTTTATATTCACCTAAAAACTTGAGAGGTAAAAGTAGAACATGCATGATTTGCTTAGTCTTCTTTTAGGATATTTTGGAAAAAAAAAAACTCAATGATGCTAATGAGTTGAGACCTTGACAGGGTTACGAAGACAATGATGACAAAATTGAATTCTCAGGCCCCTTGTTGTCTAAATCTTATGGAGTTGATGAGCTTTTAGAACGTCATGAACGCCAGATTCGCCAGTTAGTTCGAAAATCTTGGTTCCAGAAAGGTAAAAACATAATGCTACTAACTAACAAGAAAAAGAGAGTATTTTTGTGATCTACTCTGCTATAGCGCCTTATAGTCGCCTAGATTCAGCACTTTGTGTTTTTATTTTACTTTACACTGTTTAGTTAAAGATCTTAAGACATGGTGAGCAACAAGTGTATGGCTTTTTTGAATTGCAGGTAAGAAGAAACAAGGGAAATGAGTGACTCCGTATAAACTTGTCTGTGTCATAAAAAGCTTCCCAAGTGGATTCCTGATGAGAGCTACAAGAACTCAAAAGACTAGATGCATACTGATGAATACAAAGTTAACAAGATCTTCAGAAACTGTGATGATCAAAAGCAAATATGGAGAAAGCCATGAAGCAGTTTTTGTTAATGTTATTTTTTAATATAATCTTTCTTTAATAAGTTATTCTTTTTTGAGAATTATAATAACTACACCCAAATTATGAATTCCAGGCATATATTGTAAAGAGCTAGCACAATATCATAAGCGTAGGTATATCTATGTAAAATCTAGTTGTATAAAAGAAGACCAGCATATTAGTAGTTGTCCATAAATTACTGATTTATTCCAAAGTTGGGGACCCCTTCTCGTTTCGTAATGGTGAGTGATATGTGGCGTGGTGTCATGGTATTTAATGATGTCTCGTGACGATGGTTTATGGTAGTGATGTAGGATTATGACGCTTGGTGTTATCATGTTGTATCAATATCACTCATCAGGATCAGGACTGTGACACATTGTGCTCTAGTGAAAATATATATTCTGTGTACTTACATGTGTCTACTGATCAGAATTTAAGAATTTCTTAATACTAATCAGAACTCAAACACTGTAATAATGCATTTGGTATAACACTGTAATAATGCATTTGGTATACTTTTTGACATTTCGGTTTTTTTCTTTTCTTTTGCAGTTGCAATCATGAAGAATATGATAATTAAGGTAAAAAAATACACTCGCAAACAAATTCTACAACACTGGATCGATCAAGGATGATAGCAATCCTACAAGGATCTCTACCTTATGTATTCCTTTTAAAAAATAATGGTTTTTGTCAACTTTCTTATCAACAGATCCCAAGTTTTTATCCCTGTAATTTAATCGGCAATTCAACCCCCCTGATGATGCCGGTTCATTGCATTCTGCATCCTCTTTCTACTGATCGGAGATATATCAACCCACGCCTTATTCTCTGCAACAAAAAAGTTTCAACAATCAAACGAAATGGACTCGTGAAACTATGAGATTTGTCGAGCAATCTTAGACTAGAGTAGACGATATTCAAGTACCTCTCCAGTATCCTGAAGCCGAAGCAGTTCCAATCTTTCTGAAGGTCTCCTATCTGTCAATGTAGCAAGCTGAGGCCAAAAGAACTCAATGAGCCACAATTCAACACAAGTGAATACATGGCTATAGTAATGTGTTTTGCTAATAAACAACATTACCCAGAAACTGAAGCGCTCAGGATCTTGAGGCGTTGGGATCATCGATTCAACATTTAGAAGTATTTCAAGTCGTCTTCTGTCTGCAAAATAAAGACAAAGGGTAAGACTAGATCCTGTCTGAAAATATAAGAATAAACAAGTGGCACAACTATCAATCAGTTACTATCATAAAAGACAATGGTTGATTCAAAGATAGTTTTTAGACGGTTTGAAGACTAAGACAGTATCAACAAACAAATGTTTCTATTGATTTNAGCAACAATTCAACACTAGTGAATGAATACATGGCTATAGATAGTTGTGTGTTTTGTTGATAAACAACATTACCCAGAAACTGAAGCGCTCAGGATCTTGAGGCGTTGGGATCATAGATTCAACATTTAGAAGTATTTCAAGTCGTCTTCTGTCTGCAAAAACAAAGACAAAGGGTAAGACTAGATCTTGTCTGAAAATATAAGACAAGTGGCACAACTATCAATCAGTTAATATCATAAAAGAGTAAAAGACAATTGCAACGCAAGTATCTGATACTATGCTAAAAAAAAAATCATAAAAAGACAATGGTTGATTCACAGATAGTTTTTAGACGGTTTGAAGACTATGACAGTATCAACAGACCATTGTTTCTATTGATTTTGAGCATGATCATGGCCAGGAAAGACATTAATAGCCAGATATTTGAAAGAAACAGTACTCTAATGAATTGTTTCAGTTGTTATATCTAGGCTGGAAATATCAGAACTCATGAATTCAATTCCGTTTCTCAGCTAATGTATTACCTCCTTGTCTAGCTGCTTCCTTTGCTCTATCTAGCCATGACCGAGCAAATGATGCTGCATTGGTCGTCAGTTCCCGCAGCTTTAAGAAGTCATAAAGAAAGGTGAGGAAAAAAGAGAAAGGAAATAAACTCACAATAGAAAAAAGTAGAGAAAAATCATACAGCTGCTTTATCTTCCTCGCTTTGTGGTGGGGTATCTGTCACCCATTCAACCTCTGCAACACGATACCTGGAAAAGCAAAAAGCGTAATAAGAGGTTCAGCGTTTTTGTGTCTAAATATGCTGCAATGAGGTCATGTATATAACAAAGTCAGACATGTATTATAAGAAGACTAAATATTTGATCGCACACATGTTGAAAAATATAATTTGGGAACATGTATATCACATCCCAACACGAAAACGAAGACATTGTTAAGCAAAAATCATGAGCAACAATATCAAGCGATCAGAATGACAAGGCTTACCCGTCTTGATCCCAAGCTTTTACAATGCGGCACCTTCTATGGCTTTCCAGCTGCAGAAGCCATATATTACGTTAATTATTTGACAAGTTACATATGAAATAACGCCACAAGATAAGTAAAAATATAGAAACTGCAAACTACTTTTATCAACAGTTTATGTCTCAATCAAATACCAGATTGCCCAGAAAATGATTTCTATAGGTTTACTATGTCACGGCATCAGAGATTTAGTCTAATAGATCCAAGTAACATTTACGAAGTAATGGAAAATGATACTCACCTCCAGGACAAAACGTCCATCCGGGAGTGGATCACACCTGAGTAGTTCCAAAACATTAGCAGACTTAGGGTGGGTTATTGTAATTTAAAATCATCAACTAGAGGACATCAAATATCATCAGAAAGAAACAAGAAACAGACTCTGTGATTTCAACTTCGCAAGCAACATCCACTGGAGAACCTGTCGCAGAATCAAGAGCTACCTATGAACATCGGAATGGGCAAACCTTACTAGTTAGGCATCTTTTACGAATGTATAATGAAGAAAAAGAAGAAAAAGGGAACAACACCCACCATTCCCATCCGATGATTTCCTTCCATTATTCTTCTCACCTGTTTCAGTCAACACATATTAATCAATGTACTAAAGTACAAACAGTACTATTGCTGCGGAATAAAGTGGCCATAAAAGTTTCAATCTATTAAGGCTCACTTAGAGACCACTTTCTCTTTTTCTCACTTCACTTTCTTGGGGTTATTTCCTAAAGTGAGTCGCCGTGTCTTTATGAATAGTTTTACAACAACGTGTACAGTCTAAGATCATTTCAGAGTTTTGTGATATCAAGCTGAACCTTTTTTACACTAAACGAGTTCCAATCGCAGCAATTAGTAGGCTACTTAAGTTCGTAAAAAAAAGCTGGAAGAACTCACCATTAGTCGATATCGTGGTTCAAATATGTGAAGAGACAACTTCTGACAGGGGATGATCACATCCATGACGAAAAGGGGCATACTTTCATTGCCCAAGTGGACCAGAGTGTCTTGCTCTGATTTCCTTTCAGCATACTCCTCTGGAAAGTTTTTTTGTATGATGTTATTCAGCGTCACACTGCCAACACAAAGTTGCTTCAGTAGAAGATTAAAGCACAAGCTACAGGCACATAGTTAGTATGGCATGTAGCTATAAGGTCAATAGAGAAAGTTAAAAAAATTACCTGACAGCACATGTTCTTGGGGTCATAAAAATAACAGTTCGACATAGTGGACATTTGTTGCCTATATTCCACAAAAAATTAATAAGCAACACAATAGTAAAAGAAGAATTTTTCAGGAATTAAAAAACAATCAACCATAAAAACCCACCACGATCCATTGACTGAAAGAGGCATGATCGGCAGAACGTATGCCCACATGGAGTTGTAGCAGGTTCATACAGCAATTTCAGGCAAACAGTGCAATCAAAATCATCAGAACGCTCAGCCTTTTCATGGGTTTTACTCATCGAAGTAGGCATCACTTTCTCCAATTCCTGAAGATTGGATCGGAGAGGATCGCTTCATGCGATCAGAAAGAAACCCAAACTTAAAAAACGACACATTTAGTAACGTATCAATAAGGAAAAAAGAACAGAACACATAGATGTACCTAAAGGGATCAATCTGTAGACCTGAGAGGATAGTATCACGAGCTGCCTCATATCTTTCTAGCTGCAGAAAATAAAATAAAAAATTGACACATGTGACATGAAGTAGACCGAGAAACTCTTGATAGTAGTACCTTGACTTAAAAACAAAATGAATTTAAAGACAGAAGAATAACTGAGACATACCAACATGAGGGCACAAGCCTTTGTAGTATATGACTTCACTGAACTACTCTGAGCATTCATTAGCTTATCAGCATCCTTTAGAGCCAGCTGCAGGAAATATCAAGTTTTCCAGGGTGAGTAAGGGTTCATAAATTTTGCAACTGGTGGTAACAATTTAGCAAGTAGAATACATACTTCCCCAAGCATCGACATATCAAAACCATTCAGAGGTCTATATTCAGAAACTGATGCAGATCTCTGCTTCAGATATTGGCCAAATCTATAAAGTAAAATGGATGGGAGATGGAGACAGATTAGAATATGTCAACACGGCGTATTATTTATAAACTGAGTAAAAAGGCAAAACTAGATACACGATCCAATGTAATCTTTGATCAGAACAACATGACAACTCCATTGGAAGTAAAAAGAGGGCATCGGTTTTGTGAAACCTTACCTTATATAAGCAGCACTTCTGTTGCCAAGAACAATAGGGTCAAGAGGTTTAATAGTACTGGCTTTCGAATAGCTGCTAATTGCCTGTAGGAAAAAAAAAAAGCCATGTTATCGGCAAGAACAACAGATGTGTCTGTCTCATTTGGGTTCCAGTATCAAAGCTTTAAACTACCACGAATCTGCGGAATATTCAACTTGAAAACAGGTTGATAAGTGCTACTATCATATTATCATGTTCACCAAGAAGCCACTCAACAAAGTAAACCACACAAAGAAGCTACAAGATAATCAACAACAAGCCTTAATTTGTATCATCATGCTTTTTGTTGTGCTACCTATTGACTCTTCTCTCGCAAGAACCTATCCCTAAAGAAAGTAAAAAAGGCCAAGAAAGATGAAAAGGGGGTCTGACCTCTTCAAAGCGAGACTCTTTGAAAGCTTGGTTACCCTTCTCCACAAGTTGAAAAACCTGATTGTGTATCTCTATAGGTAACGAATTGTCTGCTTCACTGACCTAGAAAAAATCAAGGAAAGAATGAAACTTTTTTAGATAACTACAATAAGATGGATGATCTTTAAGGAAACAAGAACCCTAACGAAAATCTAAACCAAAACAATCGGAAACTAGAACATGCATTGTTTGTAATCCGCGAGGACTCACCAGACCGTAATTTTCGACATCATCCAAACCAAACAAAGTGAATGCCGGAAGAGAGTCTTCGTTCGACATCTGAGGAGTGATCTAGAAACGGACCCAAAGAAAAATTGAAATTTTGGGGAAGAAATTTATGTTAACAAGGAAAGAGATTGAAGCGAAGAAGCAACAGCCCAAGAGAGAGAGAGAGAAGAGAGAGGAGAGTACAGTATCGTGTTCTGTTCTGGGTCCTTCGTTTGCAACCACGGATTAGAATCCTCTACGTGGTTGGTCTCTCTCCAAGCTTCACCTTTTTTTCTTTTTTTCTTGCTTCAATCTCTCTCTCTCTCAGTAAAGGTGAATCCTTTCTGAATTTTGGGGTCGGAGGAACTCACAAATTGAGCTCATCAGAGTTGTTCGCTTAATTTATTTATATCTTTTTAGTCGAAACGAGTCTAAAGTCTAAACCAATTAATAATTATTAAAATTTTATAATTAAATAAAATAATCTTAATTAAAGAATATTTAGTTAAATCAAAATTTTATTAATTTAATAAACTCGTTAATTGAATATGCTGAAGTTGAAATCAATTAATAAATCAAGTGAGAGATCATGGAGCATTGGATTGTCCTTGACTAAATATACTATACCCAAAAATGTAGAATGAACATTAGTATTTAATTTTTTTTTTTTTTGACAACAAAATACAAGATTGACTCAAACAAGTCAATGCTAAGGAAAATTGTGAACATAGGTAACTAAGTGCAGTGCTGAACTCGTTTCGCCAAATTGTCCGCTTTACCATTAATATTTAATTTCATAAACCCAAAAATGTAGAATGAACATTAAGTATTTAAAGAGTGAAATAAAAACAAATAAATAAACTTGGAGAATGTTTGACTACACTAATCTTTACAAACTCGTTCAGCTCCGAGTTCAATGCTGGACTAATCAATCATCTTTACCAATCCAAAATCTTTCACTAACTAAAACTATGAGAGTTAATTACTTCTCGAACAAGACACTCCTTATATCAATGTGATTCCATGGGCTTATAGGCCCGTTACAAAAGCCTCATCATAACGTGAATCTTTTGAGTATATTAATACTCACTTTTATGTTTTTTTAATAAAATCGTTGATTGATGGTTACTTTAAATCGTTGATTGACTGGAAACAGAAAAGAAAAATCCAACAGCTACGATGGGATTGGGTGATCCACCGCTCGATGTGGTGCAAACCAATCCCACGGCCGCAAACCAATTGGTTGGTACGAAGCCAGATAACGTTAAATGCCGCACGCTTACTGAATACTACACTCCTACGATGTCTTCGTAAAGCTATAGTATGATGCAATCATAAATACATGACATTATTTTTCATTGTCAAGACTCAAGAACATTAGTTGCTTTTCTTGTCTAGATGAAAAAATGTCTTTAAAGAAAATATCTAACTTAATAGTGATTCAAACACTAAGGACATGTTTATAGGGGGATCAGGTAAAGGTGTTCTTAGAGGAGAAATATTGTAAAAATAATGTAAGATCAGTTCTTAAGAACTTTTGTTAAGAAGTAAGTTATTGGGAGAACATGTATAAGATCTTAAGATTTAATAATATAATATTTTTATAAAAATTTTAAAATGTTTATTAATGTTTAATAAAAAATTTAAGAATGTTTAATACTATTTAATAATATAATGTTTATTAATATTTTTAAACATATTACAATTATAAAAATTTATAAAATAACATTTATAAAATAACATTTTAATAACATGTCTTCTTTAGTCTTGTAAGAAAACTTGGATTATGTATACAATTGAGTCTAAAATGTTCACGGCTAAATCTCAAAGACAATATATCTGGTGGAAATTAATGGACTTATTTAAAGTAGAA
Source organism: Camelina sativa (assembly GCF_000633955.1). Classification (NCBI taxonomy): domain Eukaryota; kingdom Viridiplantae; phylum Streptophyta; class Magnoliopsida; order Brassicales; family Brassicaceae; genus Camelina; species Camelina sativa. The sequence goes on along the minus strand of NC_025701.1, from coordinate 8,623,552 downwards.
AAGGTTTTACATTTGTAGAATTGGTTACATTGACGAATGGGATAACAAAGAAACAGATAGAACGGCTAGTAATTCACAGTTGTTTTGATTGCATCCAATATCTGTGTCAAACAAGAGCACATGATATGTTAGAAACTGCTCTTTGGGTCGGAGCAACGTGATAAGAGAAAAGGATTAATTGAGATCAATATTTACTTACCTTCAAGAAACAACGTTCAAGGATTGTTGCAGAGATCTCTGCTCCAAAACCTCCTGTTATTGGAGCCTCATGGCTTATCTGCAACCCAAGCAAAAACAAAACAGTTTATAAGATGGACCAGACAAAACAAAACCCGCCATTATCATTTAAGTTAGAGCTTACAAGAAGTCTACCAGTCTTTTTAACCGAGGCCTCAACAGTTTCTTTGTCCCAAGGGAGTAGAGTCTAGACAAGCTTGTTACATAATGGTAAGCTGAGCTCCCCATCCAACAAGTGTTATGTCATTCCCTTCTCTTATAACCTGATCATAACCTCCTCTTAATTAGTCTCGACTATGAGATTGTCATCTTCTAAGAGAGACGGTAAAAATGAACTTATTATACCTCAGCTTCTGATAAACTTTTCATTCAAAGACTACAAGAGACAAGTGACGGACATGTTCGATCAACTAATATGATTCCACCAAATGCATTTCATCAGATACATTCCATTGAGTCTCTCCATGAGATTATATATGTGTTTAGAAGATTACGAACCTTAGGACTGTCGTCTCGTTTCACAGAGGAGACTGCTGCTTCACCGTACTTAAGGAGATTGTTACACCATTGATCCAATTCACGAACTCCATCCTTGATAACATACAGCATCTGCCCATTATCACATTCTTGAGTTAAAGCTACCACAACACATTTCTACTTCGAATGACACAAGTCAAGTATAGTGATAACATCAATAAGCTAAAACTTGGTTCTCGAGTCTACAAGAATCAATAAATCACACAACTCTCAAACGAATCAGATAAACAGAACAATAGGTAAAAAGACTAAAGGAATATTTCTAACCTTATTGGCTTCAGAGCTTTCTGGATTCACGAAATCACCTTCACGAATTGGATTGGAGCGAGAAGAAACGCGTTCTCGTTCTGTCTCTGCTCCTCTGCTTTCGCCGCTCCTTCTTCGCTCATAAACACCGGTTTATCCACCGGAGCACGCCGATTCACCACTCTCTTCCCTTTCCCTTTCTTATTCCCCGATGAATCCGCCGCACTCAGTTTCTTAGCCGGAGAACCGAATCCTACTCCGGAAGAGCTTGAAGAATTCTTCGGTTGAGCTGGATCCTCTGTTGTCTCCGTTTCGATTTGGGAATTTTGACATTTGATTGCGAAATTAGGGTTTCTGGTACTGAAGAGACGATGAAGAAGATGATGACCAAAGAGGAGACGACGGTGAGGAAAAAAAAATCTCTCGTCGGGGAATAAGAAAGGGAAAGGGAATAAGATCAACATTTCTTTCGTTTACAAGGTGACATGTCAGCATAAGAACACTTGAAGAACAAATCTTAATTAAGATCATTTGGCCTGATCTTAAAAACACTATTCATTATTTCTCATTTTAATAAAGCCCAAGATCACCTCATTGTTTTGCCCATAAACATGGCCTAAGGCTATTTAAAAAAAAAATTGATTGTATGATTATAGTTTACTCTTTTCTCTCAATAAATATAGTTTACTACATTCTTCAATTGTACTTTGTATGGAAAAAAATAACATAAATATACATATGCTCAACTTGTTTTAGGAGTAGAGAGAGAGACAGTAATAACTAAAACAAATAAGTTAATAACTGACTAATAAGACATCATTGTTCTGCAGGATCTAAGCAAAAAAAAGGCCTTTTTTCACTGTCTTCAATGCAGTGACTCTCTTTCTCTCTCTCTCTCACTCACACCTCTTGTTACCTTCAAAACCTTCTCAAATCTCCTCCATTATTTTTCCTTCTTTCTTTCTCTCTTCTCCCTGCAACTAGCTGCATCCAAAAGTGCTTGGGTTCTGTTGCAGCGACCATGGCTGTTGTTGTTCTTGCGGTGATTTTGTTGGCCATGGCTGGTCACTCAAGTAAGAATATCTTCTCTGCTCAAACCCTGCAAAGTTTTATTAAAATAATCATTCTCTGTCTCATGTAGATCCTCTTCTTTTCTTTTTGATGGGAAAAAAAAATAAAAGATTCTTCTTTTTTTGTCATCTTCTTTCATAAAAATACCTCCTTTCTCTCACTCTGTTTTAGAACAGAACACTCACAAATTTCTTAGCTTTCATAGTTTTTTTTTAATGAAATTGTCTACATTAAAAGGCCATTTTTTCGCTTTTACCCATACTTTCTTTTCATAAAAAGGTGTTTCCTTTTTGAATGTGGAGTTCAACAATCTTGAATTACACATTTAGGTTTCATTTCACACATAATAAGTGAACGAGAGTTGCAAAAAATGGTCATGAATGTCTTATGTGTGTTGTTATTGTATAGGTGGAACATGGTGTGTATGCAAAGAAGGGTTAAGCGAGGCAAT